>NC_068431.1:14034202-14398577 GCF_023373465.1 Oncorhynchus keta
TTTCTGTTACAGTATTTAGAAGAAATTGTTTGTTAAAATGAAGTTCGTTTTTATATTTAAATATAGCTGGATAATGTCCAAATACTATACAGTCTTTGTTCAGGGATGACAGTGTTGCTTCCAGGCCAAACAGCCTTGAAGTCTACTTGGTGTTTCACATCTGCATTTTGTACACAGTTGCACAAAAGCTAAATAATCTATATTTTAATGCATGTTTCTATATATACCTCACTGGATAGCCCTGTCATATTGACTCCTTGCAGTTCCCCTTATGGGTGTGAGAGGAAATGTGCACTCTGTCGGAGGAGAGAGCGTTGATGGCTCTCTTTAACTTCACTGGTGATGTGAAATAATAGCTCATGTGTGTGCAGCTCTGTGAGACATGCACGCTGGAAGAGCTGTCAGGAAGTGTGTGTTAATCACCTGTGGTATTATAGTGCCTCTGTTTCACTAATAAAATAAAGGAGGCTATTGGGAGTCACTCGCTTTGGGGTGGCTTCCCAAATCCACGGTTCCCTCCGGTTCCAATGACCCTGGCTGTCCATCAATGCTCTGTGACCTCTGTGGCAGCGGAAACATTTTTTTCTCTCAATGTCTCAACCTGAACAGGATCATTACAGACCCAGGTCTCCAATGCACTACTCTGCTGATAGATGACTTCTAGCCCGTGAAATATATTACTCCCCAAAGTACAAGTGTTGGTTAATAGTGAAGTAAAGTACAGATACCACAAAAACAACTTACAGTAAATAGTACTTCAAAGTATTTTTATTTAGTTACTTTACACCATTGTTAGAGAGGTAGATAGTGAAAGAGAGGGAGAAAGAGACCGAGAGTAGAAATTAAAAGGGAGAGAACGAAAGAGATAATTTGTCTCGTTGCGTGTCCTCTCAATATTGTGAGTAGCGGCTCGGTTTCAGACATTATCTCCAACTATGCTTCATATCAGCTTTGGTCTTTCTGTAGCTGCAATCCACGTAGGATCATCTGAGCTTTGCGTATCCACAAACTAAGTCTGTCCCATACTGTAGTGTAATAGAACCTTCCACTTTATTCCGTGTTTTGGAAAGATATCATTTTAAGCTGTGCTCCAAAGGATTTGTGGATAAGGAATTCTTATCACATGAATTGGATCATTCATTGTATTGCACCCATAACAAGTTATACAATACTAAAGGAGAATTTTCCATTAAACTCTCCTTTCCATTGAGAAATAAAATGTCCATTGTCAGTTGAACCATATGAGGCTAAGTGGAGGTGTATGTATCTCAAGGATGCGTATGAAAAACAGCATTCTGTGTCGCAGGTTGAGGTATAGTCTTGTCCTGGAGGCAGAACTGAGCGATTTCCACTAGATGTGCCAGCTGCAAAGTAAGATTGGGCTATATTGTAAAAAAAATGATGAAAATTCTGATTTGGTGACTGTGCCAGCTGGTGACCACTTTGCAGAGCTGCCTCCAGAACATGGGTCATCCCAATAAATGCTAACGTGCTTCTGTGTCAAATCTGTTTTGTTCGTTCTTTCTTGACTTTTACCTTTCCGTCATTCAGCTCCATGATGCAAAGCTATTTCATACATGCAGGGTTCACCCTAATCTTCACTCTTATCTCAATTATACATTGTGATAACACAGGTTTTCCATGTCCTATCCAGTTAAATGCTGAGGAGCAGGCATGCCCAGGTTTTAGATAAGAGGAATAACAGTCAGGGAGGATTATAAACATAATGTTTATGGAAAAAATATTTCAGAGGGAATATGGGTTAATGGACAAACAGTCTTTGGCTCATTGGGGTGGCAGGTAGCCTAGTGTTTAAGAGCAATGGGCCAGTAACTGAAAAGTCACTGGTTTGAATCCCTGAGCTGACTAGAAGCAAGACACAACCCTAAATGCTCTGGATAAGAGTGTCTGCTGAATGACTAAAATATACATTGTACACTGTTCCAATTAGGTCATGGTTGGATTGGCTATTTTTTTAAACCTTATTTTACCAGGTAAGTTGACTGAGAACACATTCTCATTTACAGCAACGATCTGGGGAATAGTTACAGGGGAGAAGAGAGGGGATGAATGAGCCAATTGAAAGCCCTTAACTCACTTTCATTGTCTATAGAAATACTCTAATACTATCCCTGTAAAGCTGTTGTTCGGTAATAAGACATCAAATAAAATATTGATGAAAATGTTTAGTACATTGACTTTATGATCTTGTGCCTAGTTGAAGCTTTTCACTCAAAACACACAAAAAACTATGCAAAAAACCTATTTATGACAGCGAGGCAAACTATTTTGCTAGAGGTTTTGGGAGTTTGTCACTTTGTCAAAGTCGGACAGTAGAAGCAGGTGAAACCTTCCTCTCATCTCCCTAGGGCCTCTCCTTGACTCCCTAACTCTCTTCATCTAGTCTGTCCAAAGCCTGCTGGCACCTCCAGCCGACAGCATTAACACAGAGATTGCCAGTGATGTTTCCTCTCTCTCTCTCTGTCTCTCTCTCTCTCTCTCTCTCTCTCTCTCTCTCTCTCTCTCTCTCTCTCTCTCTCTCTCTCTCTCTCTCTCTCTCTCTCTCTCTCTCACCGAGGCACCACATGGTTCTCTTATATTGCCAAAATAGCAGAAACCAACAGAGATTTAACGTGGCCTTGCTGGGTCAACATAGTATTGCATAACGGCAGCGTAGCCTAGTGGTTAGAGCGTTGGACTAGTAACCGGAAGGTTGCAAGTTCAAACCCCGAGCTGACAAGGTACAAATCTGTCGTTCTGCCCCTGAACAGGCAGTTAACCCACTGTTCCTAGGCCGTCATTGAAAATAAGAATTTGTTCTTAACTGACTTGCCTGGTTAAATAAAGGTAAAAAATAAAATTAAAATAACGGTGTCCCCACCTAGCCTGATTACATTATTCCCATCAGTCACTTGACACTAAATGAACTGCAGCAATTTATGTTTTACAGGACAAGATTTCAACCTGGCTCACAGCACAGACATCCATAGTAATACATTACTCCTTGTGCTCCAGTCCGGATGGATTCAAAGTTAGAATAGCCCTGATAAATGGATCCACTTACTTCTCGTCGACCCATAGGGATTATAAATATTTAGTTTGGCTAATTCCTATGCAGTAGTTGGACTTGACAGCTCCAGCGGTAGGTCTTAGTAATGACATACTGAGTATTAGCAAATGCTCTCTTAGTTCTTCATATGTTCAGCTGTCATGGGCTGTGTTCTTTCTCTGCTAGTCCCGTCATGGGCTGTGTTCTTTCTCTGCTAGTCCTGTCATGGGCTGTGTTCTTTCTCTGCTAGTCCTGTCATGGGCTGTGTTCTTTCTCTGCTAGTCCTGTCATGGGCTGTGTTCTTTCTCTGCTAGTCCCGTCATGGGCTGTGTTCTTTCTCTGCTAGTCCTGTCATGGGCTGTGTTCTTTCAATGCTGGTCCCGTCATGGGCTGTGGTCTTTCTCTGCTAGTCCCGTCATGGGCTGTGTTCTTTCAATGCTGGTCCCGTCATGGGCTGTGGTCTTTCTCTGCTAGTCCTGTCATGGGCTGTGTTCTTTCTCTGCTAGTCCCGTCATGGGCTGTGGTCTTTCTCTGCTAGTCCTGTCATGGGCTGTGTTCTTTCAATGCTAGTCCCGTCATGGGCTGTGGTCTTTCTCTGCTAGTCCCGTCATGGGCTGTGGTCTTTTCTGCTAGTCCCGTCATGGGCTGTGGTCTTTCTCTGCTAGTCCCGTCATGGGCTGTGTTCTTTCTCTGCTAGTCCCGTCATGGGCTGTGTTCTTTCTCTGCTAGTCCCGTCATGGGCTGTGGTCTTTCTCTGCTAGTCCTGTCATGGGCTGTGTTCTTTCTCTGCTAGTCCCGTCATGGGCTGTGGTCTTTCTCTGCTAGTCCCGTCATGGGCTGTGTTCTGCCTCTGCTAGTCCCGTCATGGGCTGTGTTCTGCCTCTGCTAGTCCCGTCATGGGCTGTGTTCTGCCTCTGCTAGTCCCGTCATGGGCTGTGTTCTGCCTCTGCTAGTCCCGTCATGGGCTGTGGTCTTTCTCTGCTAGTCCCGTCATGGGCTGTGGTCTTTCTCTGCTAGTCCCGTCATGGGCTGTGGTCTTTCTCTGCTAGTCCCGTCATGGGCTGTGGTCTTTCTCTGCTAGTCCCGTCATGGGCTGTGTTCTTTCTCTGCTAGTCCTGTCATGGGCTGTGTTCTTTCTCTGCTAGTCCCGTCATGGGCTGTGGTCTTTCTCTGCTAGTCCCGTCATGGGCTGTGGTCTTTCTCTGCTAGTCCCGTCATGGGCTGTGTTCTTTCTCTGCTAGTCCTGTCATGGGCTGTGTTCTTTCTCTGCTAGTCCTGTCATGGGCTGTGTTCTTTCTCTGCTAGTCCCGTCATGGGCTGTGTTCTTTCTCTGCTAGTCCTGTCATGGGCTGTGTTCTTTCTCTGCTAGTCCCGTCATGGGCTGTGGTCTTTCTCTGCTAGTCCCGTCATGGGCTGTGTTCTTTCTCTGCTAGTCCTGTCATGGGCTGTGTTCTTTCAATGCTGGTCCCGTCATGGGCTGTGTTCTTTCTCTGCTAGTCCTGTCATGGGCTGTGCTCTTTCTCTGCTAGTCCCGTCATGGGCTGTGTTCTTTCTCTGCTAGTCCTGTCATGGGCTGTGTTCTTTCTCTGCTAGTCCTGTCATGGGCTGTGTTCTGCCTCTGCTAGTCCTGTCATGGGCTGTGGTCTTTCTCTGCTAGTCCCGTCATGGGCTGTGGTCTTTCTCTGCTAGTCCTGTCATGGGCTGTGTTCTTTCAATGCTGGTCCCGTCATGGGCTGTGGTCTTTCTCTGCTAGTCCCGTCATGGGCTGTGGTCTTTCTCTGCTAGTCCCGTCATGGGCTGTGGTCTTTCTCTGCTAGTCCTGTCATGGGCTGTGTTCTTTTCAATGCTGGTCCCGTCATGGGCTGTGGTCTTTCTCTGCTAGTCCCGTCATGGGCTGTGTTCTTTCAATGCTGGTCCCGTCATGGGCTGTGGTCTTTCTCTGCTAGTCCTGTCATGGGCTGTGTTCTTTCTCTGCTAGTCCCGTCATGGGCTGTGGTCTTTCTCTGCTAGTCCCGTCATGGGCTGTGTTCTTTCTCTGCTAGTCCCGTCATGGGCTGTGGTCTTTCTCTGCTAGTCCCGTCATGGGCTGTGGTCTTTCTCTGCTAGTCCCGTCATGGGCTGTGGTCTTTCTCTGCTAGTCCTGTCATGGGCTGTGTTCTTTCTCTGCTAGTCCCGTCATGGGCTGTGGTCTTTCTCTGCTAGTCCTGTCATGGGCTGTGGTCTTTCTCTGCTAGTCCTGTCATGGGCTGTGTTCTTTCTCTGCTAGTCCCGTCATGGGCTGTGGTCTTTCTCTGCTAGTCCCGTCATGGGCTGTGTTCTGCCTCTGCTAGTCCTGTCATGGGCTGTGTTCTGCCTCTGCTAGTCCCGTCATGGGCTGTGTTCTGCCTCTGCTAGTCCCGTCATGGGCTGTGTTCTGCCTCTGCTAGTCCCGTCATGGGCTGTGGTCTTTCTCTGCTAGTCCCGTCATGGGCTGTGGTCTTTCTCTGCTAGTCCTGTCATGGGCTGTGGTCTTTCTCTGCTAGTCCCGTCATGGGCTGTGGTCTTTCTCTGCTAGTCCTGTCATGGGCTGTGTTCTTTCTCTGCTAGTCCTGTCATAGGCTTTGGTCTTTCTCTGCTAGTCCCGTCATGGGCTGTGGTCTTTCTCTGCTAGTCCCGTCATGGGCATGCTAGGCGTCATGGGCTGTGGTCTTTCTCTGCTAGTCCCGTCATGGGCTGTGTTCTTTCTCTGCTAGTCCTGTCATGGGCTGTGTTCTTTCTCTGCTAGTCCTGTCATGGGCTGTGCTCTTTCTCTGCTAGTCCCGTCATGGGCTGTGTTCTTTCTCTGCTAGTCCTGTCATGGGCTGTGTTCTTTCTCTGCTAGTCCCATCATGGGCTGTGGTCTTTCTCTGCTAGTCCCGTCATGGGCTGTGTTCTTTCTCTGCTAGTCCTGTCATGGGCTGTGTTCTTTCAATGCTGGTCCCGTCATGGGCTGTGTTCTTTCTCTGCTAGTCCTGTCATGGGCTGTGGTCTTTCTCTGCTAGTCCCGTCATGGGCTGTGTTCTTTCTCTGCTAGTCCTGTCATGGGCTGTGTTCTTTCTCTGCTAGTCCCGTCATGGGCTGTGTTCTTTCTCTGCTAGTCCCGTCATGGGCTGTGGTCTTTCTCTGCTAGTCCCGTCATGGGCTGTGGTCTTTCTCTGCTAGTCCCGTCATGGGCTGTGTTCTTTCAATGCTGGTCCCGTCATGGGCTGTGGTCTTTCTCTGCTAGTCCTGTCATGGGCTGTGTTCTTTCTCTGCTAGTCCTGTCATGGGCTGTGGTCTTTCTCTGCTAGTCCTGTCATGGGCTGTGGTCTTTCTCTGCTAGTCCTGTCATGGGCTGTGTTCTGCCTCTGCTAGTCCCGTCATGGGCTGTGTTCTTTCAATGCTGGTCCCGTCATGGGCTGTGGTCTTTCTCTGCTAGTCCTGTCATGGGCTGTGTTCTTTCTCTGCTAGTCCTGTCATGGGCTGTGGTCTTTCTCTGCTAGTCCTGTCATGGGCTGTGGTCTTTCTCTGCTAGTCCCGTCATGGGCTGTGTTCTTTCAATGCTGGTCCCGTCATGGGCTGTGGTCTTTCTCTGCTAGTCCTGTCATGGGCTGTGTTCTTTCAATTCTGGTCCCGTCATGGGCTGTGTTCTTTCAATGCTGGTCCCGTCATGGGCTGTGGTCTGCCTCTGCTAGTCCTGTCATGGGCTGTGTTCTGCCTCTGCTAGTCCTGTCATGGGCTGTGTTCTTTCTCTGCTAGTCCTGTCATGGGCTGTGGTCTTTCTCTGCTAGTCCTGTCATGGGCTGTGGTCTTTCTCTGCTAGTCCCGTCATGGGCTGTGTTCTTTCAATGCTGGTCCCGTCATGGGCTGTGGTCTTTCTCTGCTAGTCCTGTCATGGGCTGTGTTCTTTCAATTCTGGTCCCGTCATGGGCTGTGTTCTTTCAATGCTGGTCCCGTCATGGGCTGTGGTCTGCCTCTGCTAGTCCTGTCATGGGCTGTGTTCTGCCTCTGCTAGTCCCGTCATGGGCTGTGGTCTTTCTCTGCTAGTCCTGTCATGGGCTGTGTTCTGCCTCTGCTAGTCCCGTCATGGGCTGTGGTCTTTCTCTGCTAGTCCTGTCATGGGCTGTGTTCTGCCTCTGCTAGTCCCGTCATGGGCTGTGTTCTGCCTCTGCTAGTCCCGTCATGGGCTGTGTTCTGCCTCTGCTAGTCCCGTCATGGGCTGTGTTCTGCCTCTGCTAGTCCCGTCATGGGCTGTGTTCTGCCTCTGCTAGTCCTGTCATGGGCTGTGTTCTGCCTCTGCTAGTCCTGTCATGGGCTGTGGTCTTTCAATGCTGGTCCCGTCATGGGCTGTGGTCTTTCTCTGCTAGTCCCGTCATGGGCTGTGGTCTGCCTCTGCTAGTCCTGTCATGGGCTGTGTTCTGCCTCTGCTAGTCCCGTCATGGGCTGTGTTCTGCCTCTGCTAGTCCCATCATGGGTTGTGTTCTGCCTCTGCTAGTCCCGTCATGGGCTGTGGTCTTTCTCTGCTAGTCCTGTCATGGGCTGTGTTCTTTCTCTGCTAGTCCCGTCATGGGCTGTGTTCTGCCTCTGCTAGTCCCGTCATGGGCTGTGTTCTGCCTCTGCTAGTCCCGTCATGGGCTGTGTTCTGCCTCTGCTAGTCCCGTCATGGGCTGTGTTCTGCCTCTGCTAGTCCCGTCATGGGCTGAGGTCTTTCTCTGCTAGTCCCGTCATGGGCTGTGTTCTGCCTCTGCTAGTCCCGTCATGGGCTGTGTTCTGCCTCTGCTAGTCTCGTCATGGGCTGTGGTCTGCCTCTGCTAGTACTGTCATGGGCTGTGTTCTGCCTCTGCTAGTCCCGTCATGGGCTGTGTTCTGCCTCTGCTAGTCCCGTCATGGGCTGTGGTCTGCCTCTGCTAGTCCCGTCATGGGCTGTGGTCTTTCTCTGCTAGTCCCGTCATGGGCTGTGTTCTGCCTCTGCTAGTCCCGTCATGGGCTGTGTTCTGCCTCTGCTAGTCCCATCATGGGCTGTGTTCTGCCTCTGCTAGTCCCGTCATGGGCTGTGTTCTGCCTCTGCTAGTCCTGTCATGGGCTGTGTTCTGCCTCTGCTAGTCCCGTCATGGGCTGTGTTCTGCCTCTGCTAGTCCCGTCATGGGCTGTGGTCTTTCTCTGCTAGTCCCGTCATGGGCTGTGGTCTTTCTCTGCTAGTCCCGTCATGGGCTGTGTTCTGCCTCTGCTAGTCCCGTCATGGGCTGTGTTCTTCCTCTGCTAGTCCCGTCATGGGCTGTGTTCTGCCTCTGCTAGTCCCGTCATGGGCTGTGTTCTGCCTCTGCTAGTCCCGTCATGGGCTGTGTTCTGCCTCTGCTAGTCCCGTCATGGGCTGTGTTCTGCCTCTGCTAGTCCCGTCATGGGCTGTGGTCTGCCTCTGCTAGTCCCGTCATGGGCTGTGTTCTGCCTCTGCTAGTCCCGTCATGGGCTGTGGTCTTTCTCTGCTAGTCCCGTCATGGGCTGTGTTCTTTCAATGCTGGTCCCGTCATGGGCTGTGGTCTGCCTCTGCTAGTCCCGTCATGGGCTGTGGTCTTTCTCTGCTAGTCCCGTCATGGGCTGTGTTCTGCCTCTGCTAGTCCCGTCATGGGCTGTGTTCTGCCTCTGCTAGTCCCGTCATGGGCTGTGTTCTGCCTCTGCTAGTCCCGTCATGGGCTGTGTTCTGCCTCTGCTAGTCCCGTCATGGGCTGTGTTCTGCCTCTGCTAGTCCCGTCATGGGCTGTGTTCTGCCTCTGCAACTCTTGTCATGGGCTGTGTTATTTTTCTGCTAGTCCCGCCATGGGCTGTGTTCTTCCTCTGCTTGTCCTGGTCAGGATGCACTGAGTCATGGACACACATGCTATATAAGTGTCCTTGCTAATTATGGACTTTTGGTGGCACAGCAATCTCCTGAAGTGGCTGTCGCTGCTCTCCCCTGAGAGGTTACTTACTAAAGGACTTTTTACTGCACTGCACTGCATATTTACCTGGACATTTAGTCTTGTTTGCCAATTAGGCAAGAATATTCTGAAGTGTGTTGCTTGGCCAACACCCTGTATGATCACTCTGACTCAGAACTCCACTGGCCCATTAAGTATTCTTGTAGAGAGTTCTAAATATAACATGTACCATGTCTAAATAGTCACGTATAATTCATGTTGGGCCAGTAATCATTTCATTAGCATTTCTATGAGTTAATGAGTTTGTTTTAACTTTGATAAGGAATTAAGACTTTATGGATGGCTTCCAGAGGTTAGCAAGACATTGAAAACAACATACGAAATATGTCAATATGACACATGAATGGTTTGCTAAAGAAGTTTACAAATGATATACATTTGCAGATGTACCGTGTCCTTTAAATGAAACCCTCTGGAGTCTAAGCCCTGTCGAAGCAGGGGATGGGGGTTCTACTAAGCTAACATATATAATTGTTTTTAGATGGTCATACCAAGGATCATTTAGCTATTTGATTTAGAATTATTACAAAATGATTTGATTAAACATTGACTGTGGCATTACTGCTATTAGCCCATAGCAACACATTGAATAACAGATTCACTACATGGAATAACAGATAGTCCCCAAAACAATCTCATATGAAGTTTGTTCTGAAGTGTCTATCCTATAGCTGAGGGATGAGAAAGATCAGGAAACTATTTAAAACAACATTGACATGCGTCTTGTGAGGATTGTGGGAATTCTAGAGCAAAACAATAAGCAAGTATGTGTTCGTGAAAGACTCACCTTTCCACAGAGGGGGTCATGTTAGTGTAGCCGAAACTGTTGGGACGCTACAGACAGAAGTTGGCAGAAGAGAATGTACCAACTTCAGACGAGTCCTGTGACGCTTTTGTGGGTCATAGAGCAAAACGGAGAACACCATTGTGTTCATGAGTCAACTTTATTTCACAGAGGGGTCATAACGCTTTAGATGTTTTCGTGAGAAGACCGTCTCATGGTCTGACAAACACCGCTCTAGCTCTACCACCTTTCACCACAGATGCGGAACGGCGATATCGGCGGATGTGGTGTATTGAGATGCAGCCCATGCAAAAAAAAAAAGATATCTCTTGCTTACACATAGATTTTGATGGAGATGTTTTTGTTATGTTAACTAGATTTCCGCGAGGCTGTGGAAGGCTTAATTACACATGCAAAAATAACTTAGAAGACAGATGAAATGTACTGTTTCAGCATCTCTGTCTCCTGATGTGATACTGAGGCCATTGGATCTTTAATGGAGACCCTAAAAGCCTAAATGTTGCCTCATCGCGCCCCAGACAAGAGATCTGGAAGATTATTGACTTCATTTACAGTAAGCTAGTGACGTAGAGCCAGTCTAATTAAATATGAAATGTCACTCGCTGAGAGATTGAGAGGGGGCAGTGTTTTCAATGGCACCGTCCAGAGTGGGCTAATCGGCTAATTGTATAAGCATACAGTGCAAAGATGTGATTACAGACGATGGGACAGTATGTACGCACATCATTTGTCCTCCCTCAAGTTTGATCAGCCTAATGGGGAGAAAGTTATTGGCCATTTGCCTTCATCTCCAACAGTGAATAATCTGCAGTTAGTCACCATTTTGGCTTTTCTTTTTGATAATGTATTTATTCATTGAAAGATCAGAAGTGTCTCATGTAATATATTCTCTTTAATACCAGAGCCTTAGTTAGGTAGCGTGAGGCTTCTGCTGGAAGGCATGAAGGAGAATTTCCATTATACTTTTTTTTATACTTAACCGCTGTAGTGGTGACAGTGAAACAATTTCTTGATTCTATCTCTTACTTGTCTGGGAGCAGCATAAAGCAGACCGGAGATGTGTGACCTTTCCAGGAATCTGGTTAGAAGCAGTTTCTCATATTAGGTACCCATCTAACATTCATAATTGGCTTGCCTTAAAGCCTTAAAGCCATGAGTGGGGAACAGCTTGCTAAAGTGGGTTATTATTGAATAAATGAATTTGATTTAGGGTCATAAAGTGCACATAAGAGACCTAAACAGAAGAGAAACACACAGTGGTTCACATTGCAGCCTCCTATTATAAAACACTGTGTTGAAAAAGTTAAGGTTGTTGCTCACAAAGACGTATTGCCGTCACATTATGTTGTGAATCAAATCATGACACATGAATATTCTATGACAAACAAATGGGATCATGATGTATCACCTACATATTTATTTGATCAGAGGGGAGAAGTATTAGCCAGGAGTCTGTATTTCACTCCTGTTCTTCCATAAGGATGTGTCCGGGGGCCTTCTCAGCTTGATGGCAGATTCCTGCTTCTCCTGACCATCTGGTGGATCAGATAGTTCTTCCACACCAGGTCTTTTCACTATGAGGTCATTTTAAAGACATGAACCAGACATATGCTCATTTCATTGACCGGCCAACATATTTGGACTGGTTTTGCATAAATCATCCATTTTCCTCAATGTCTATTTGGTCACTAGGTTGGTATGGGATGATGAATGTTTCTTGGAATAGGGCTGAAGGGTCTGCATCTGGACATCAAAATGATCTACCATCAACATATTCAGCCCATTCAGGAAAACAATCACAATAGCATATTTATTGAATCGTATTGTGAGGCAGCTATGGCACAGGAACAATTACCTCTATTTTAATCTTTAGTGTGGCAGATTTGTGGGAATAAGGTGTGTGGGAGTGTGTGTAAAAATATGTGTGTGTGTGTGTGTGTAGCCATCCGTAGGGTGCTAATCAGAAGGCAGCCAAACCCAACTGTGTAAGGTAGCCAATTCCCAAGGTGTGAAACCCATAATACATCCAGAACCACAGTGGGAGTCCTGCTCCCACCCCTCTCAAACCACACCCCCAGCCAAGTCTGCATATGGACAGCGATGAAATGCTTTGCTGAGGCAATGGAGAGGGCCACTGCCAGCATAGACGGCCAATCTCAGGCTTCAATTTAGATGTGAAGGATTTCCTCCCAGGTGCTGCTGAGAACACTGGGATGGGAGGAAATGATACAAAATGACCTTGGGGGTGTCAAAACGGCTCAATCACACGGCTCCATCCACCTCTCCTCTCTCTGCAGACAGAGAAGAAACAGGCCCTGCCACTCCCTTTAGCTGCCGGAACTACACCTCAAAGTCATGTTTGGTCACTCTGTCTTCCGTCACTACAAGAAGTCGTGTCACACTTTAAAAAAAATCAAAAACAAAGGGAGAAGGAAATAGAGTGCACACTGCACCTTGAGATTGATATGTCCTGAGGATGACACTCCACCCAATTAAGCTTAGGCTGACAGTTTGGTATTAAAAGGCAGGAAGCCGGTACTGGGGTACAGCACCTCCAGTGATGCCACAGCAGCAGGGATCCCTCTCTCTTTCTCTTTTCTCAGCTCTCTCTCTCCATAAGACTGTTGATGAAGTGATGAGTCATGGTGTGCTTGAGACGGGTGCGTTCGGCAGATGTTGCTGCTCGCCTGGTGGAGTCTTGCTGCGTGAAGAGTCAGTGTGACTGGTGGAGAGGCGCGTGGAGGAGAGAGGTGTCGATGAAACAATATGACACATCGTGAGGCAACTCATTTAAACCCTGGCCTGACAACTGGGAGTATGCCAGGATTTTGAAATGAGAATCTATTGATTTTGTTAAAGGGGAAGTTCATCCATATTGGTGAATGTCGCCTTTAATACACCAGGAGCTGATGATGAAGAGACTTTACACACTTTTGACTGAGTTATTTTTTTCCGGTGGTCAAATTAAGTATAGTTTACAGCAACATGAGCTTGCATAATTGCTCATTTATTTGGGTGATTCCACGCCAGCATGGCCTGAAAATATTTTTGGAATCACAGATTGTTCTGGCAATTCTCACATAAAAATTGAATTGGGAGAAAGGATATTTTCAACATGCTTTTTACATTTGTATAAATACCATGTCTGAGAAAATCGCGATGGAAGTTGCCTTTTTAGCCCCTTTATGACCTATATGCCTCCTGTAAGACCTTATGATCCGTGAACTGTACATGATACAGACAACATCTTGATGTCATTATACTCTTTATTGTGTGCTCTTAAGTATTTATATATTCTGAGATACAATGTTTGACATACATTTATTCAACATAAAAAATATTAATACTAATATCTCAAAAGTACGCTTTCTGATTTTGCTTATTTTTAGACACATGTTTGAAACAATGTACTTTTCTAACACTATTCTGATTCAGGACATGCCATTGCAGGAACATGCTAATCTACAACACCACTGGTAGCAACTTGTATTAGAGCTAACATTTGCTTTGCCCTAGCTAGTACATTTAGCTAGTTAGCGATTACCATTAGCAATTAGTATTATTTTTGGAACATTCCAGCTCCATTAAACTAACTAATTTGCGTCAAGCAGAGAGCAAGATACACAGACTAATAGTACAATAGAGAAAACAGGTTGATTCGTATTTAGAAGCAACATGGAGAGCAGAATAGTTTTTGTTTTGAAAGAATACAGTATGTTTAGTGCATGAATTGACAGCATGCTGAGAGACTAAACAGCATGGAGGAACTGTGTGCTGAGTGACAGGTGCCAGGGCTTGGTGTATGTGACCTGGGAACTTGAAGCAAGCAGCTGAGGGAGACAGCCGCTGTTGTTTGAGCAGTGTAGAGAACAGTGTTGCGGCAAAATATTGTTACACATAGATATTTTTTATTGGATTCTCTTCGACACACTGGTGCTCCCAAAATAAAACTCCAGGTCATACAGAAAAATATTTCATCACATATGCGACCATATTGGTCGCACTATAGAGCCCTGAGGGTGGCATTTGTTGGAATAAGTTGTGTGTGTGTGTGTGTGTGTATGTGTGTGTGTGTGTGTGTGTGTAGCCATCCGTAGGGTGCTAATCAGAAGGCAGCTAAACCCAACTGTGTAAGGTAGCCAATTCCCAAGGTGTGAAACCCACAATACATCCAGAACCACAGTGGGAGTCCTGCTCCCACCCCTCTCAAACCACACCCCCAGCCAAGTCTGCATATGGACAGCGATGAAATGCTTTGCTGAGGCAATGGAGAGGGCCACTGCCAGCATAGACGGCCAATCTCAGGCTTCAATTTAGATGTGAAGGATTTCCTCCCAGGTGCTGCTGAGAACACTGGGATGGGAGGAAATGATACAAAATGACCTTGGGGGTGTCAAAACGGCTCAATCACACGGCTCCATCCACCTCTCCTCTCTCTGCAGACAGAGAAGAAACAGGCCCTGACACTCCCTTGGGCTGCCGGAACTACACCTCAAAGTCATGTTTGGTCACTCTGTCTTCCGTCACTACAAGAAGTCGTGTCACACTTAAAAAAAATCAAAAACAAAGGGAGAAGGAAATAGAGTGCACACTGCACCTTGAGATTGATATGTCCTGAGGATGACGCTCCACCCAATTAAGCTTAGGCTGACAGTTTGGTATTAAAAGGCAGGAAGCCGGTACTGGGGTACAGCACCTCCAGTGATGCCACAGCAGCAGGGATCCCTCTCTCTTTCTCTTTTCTCAGCTCTCTCTCTCCATAAGACTGTTGATGAAGTGATGAGTCATGGTGTGCTTGAGACGGGTGCATTCGGCAGATGTTGCTGCTCGCCTGGTGGAGTCTTGCTGCGTGAAGAGTCAGTGTGACTGGTGGAGAGGCGCGTGGAGGAGAGAGGTGTCGATGAAACAATATGACACATTGTGAGGCAACTTTAAAACCTAGCTTGACAACGGGGGTATGTATACCAGGACTCTAAATAGAGAATCTTTAGGTTTTGTTAAAGGGGAAGTACACACGTTTTTTTTTTACATATGGCCTAATTTATATAACAAAAGTTCCCAGTTAATGCTCCAGGAGCTGACAATGAAGGAAACCTCAGCGAGATTTTACTCACTCTTGGCTGAGTTATGGTTTCCGGGGGTCAAATGATTTACAGCAACATAAGCTTACATAATTACTCATGCCTTAGTGGTTAATCTGAGAGTAACATTGATAGGTTCACCAGAATGGTGTATGTGTAATGATGTGCGCTGAGAGTCGGCAAGCAAGGTCAGGGAGTGAGTGTTTTAATAAATAAATGAAACATAATACAAAACAAGAAACACAAACAATGCACAGACGGGAAACAGAAACAGAAACAATGACATCTGGGGCAGGAACCAAAGGGAGTGACATATATAGGGAAGGAATCAAAGGGAGTGACATATATAGGGAAGGAATCAAAGGGAGTGACATATATAGGGAAGGAACCAAAGGGAGTGACATATATAGGGAAGGAACCAAAGGGAGTGACATATATAGGGAAGGAATCAAAGGGAGTGACATATATAGGGAAGGAATCAAAGGGAGTGACATATATAGGGAAGGAACCAAAGGGAGTGACATATATAGGGAAGGAATCAAAGGGAGTGACATATATAGTGCAGGAACCAAAGGGAGTGACCTATATAGGGAGGAACCAAAGGGAGTGACATATATAGGGCAGGAACCAAAGGGAGTGACATATATAGGGAAGGAATCAAAGGGAGTGACATATATAGGGCAGGAACCAAAGGGAGTGACCTATATAGGGCAGGAACCAAAGGGAGTGACCTATATAGGGCAGGAACCAAAGGGAGTGACCTATATAGGGCAGGAACCAAAGGGAGTGACATATATAGGGAAGGAACCAAAGGGAGTGACATATATAGGGAAGGAACCAAAGGGAGTGACATGTATAGGGAAGGAACCAAAGGGAGTGACATATATAGGGAAGGAATCAAAGGGAGTGACATATATAGGGAAGGAATCAAAGGGAGTGACATATATAGGGCAGGAACCAAAGGGAGTGACATGTATAAGGAAGGAACCAAAGGGAGTGACATATATAGGGAAGGAATCAAAGGGAGTGACATATATAGGGAAGGAATCAAAGGGAGTGACATATATAGGGCAGGAACCAAGGGAGTGACATGTATAAGGAAGGAACCAAAGGGAGTGACATATATAGGGCAGGAACCAAAGGGAGTGACATATATAGGGAAGGAATCAAAGGGAGTGACATATATAGGGCAGGAACCAAAGGGAGTGACATATATAGGGAAGGAATCAAAGGGAGTGACATATATAGGGAAGGAACCAAAGAGAGTGACATATATAGGGAAGGAACCAAAGAGAGAGACATATATAGGGAAGGAACCAGAGGGAGTGACATATATAGGGAAGGAATCAAAGGGAGTGACATATATAGGGCAGGAACCAAAGGGAGTGACATATATAGGGAAGGAATCAAAGGGAGTGACATATATAGGGAAGGAACCAAAGAGAGAGACATATATAGGGAAGGAACTAGAGGGAGTGACATATATAGGGAAGGAATCAAAGGGAGTGACATATATAGGGCAGGAACTAAAGGGAGTGACATATATAGGGAAGATATCAAAGGGAGTGACATATATAGGGAAGAAACCAAAGGGAGTGACATATATAGGGAAGGAATCAAAGGGAGTGACATATATAGGGAAGGAACCAAAGGGAGTGACATATATAGGGAAGGAACCAAAGGGAGTGACATATATAGGGAAGGAACCAAAGAGAGTGACATATATAGGGAAGGAACCAAAGAGAGTGACATATATAGGGAAGGAACCAAAGAGAGAGACATATATAGGGAAGGAACCAGAGGGAGTGACATATATAGGGAAGGAACCAAAGGGAGTGGCATATATAGGGAAGGAACCAGAGGGAGTGACATATATAGGGAAGGAATCAAAGGGAGTGACATATATAGGGAAGGAACCAAAGGGAGTGACATATATAGGGAAGGAACCAAAGAGAGAGACATATATAGGGAAGGAACCAGCGGGAGTGACATATATAGGGAAGGAATCAAAGGGAGTGACATATATAGGGAAGGAACCAAAGAGAGTGACATATATAGGGAAGGAACCATAGAGAGAGACATATATAGGGAAGGAACCAGAGGGAGTGACATATATAGGGAAGGAATCAAAGGTAGTGGCATATATAGGGAAGGAACCAGCGGGAGTGACATATATAGTGCAGGAATCAAAGGGAGTGACATATATAGGGCAGGAACCAAAGGGAGTGACATATATAGGGAAGGAATCAAAGGGAGTGACATATATAGGGAAGGAACCAAAGAGAGAGACATATATAGGGAAGGAACCAGAGGGAGTGACATATATAGGGAAGGAATCAAAGGGAGTGACATATATAGTGCAGGAACCAAAGGGAGTGACATATATAGGGAAGGAACCAAAGAGAGTGACATATATAGGGAAGATATCAAAGGGAGTGACATATATAGGGAAGAAACCAAAGGGAGTGACATATATAGGGCAGGAACCAACGGGAGTGACATGTATAAGGAAGGAACCAAAGGGAGTGACATATATAGGGAAGGAATCAAAGGGAGTGACATATATAGGGCAGGAACCAACGGGAGTGACATGTATAAGGAAGGAACCAAAGGGAGTGACATATATAGGGAAGGAATCAAAGGGAGTGACATATATAGGGTAAGTAATCAAGGAGGTGATGGAGTCCAGGTAAGTGTCATAATGCGCTGAGGTGCGAAACGATGGTGACAGGTGTGGCCCATAACAAGCAGCCTGGTGACCTAGAGGCCGGTGAGGGAGCACACGTGACAGGTGTGGCCCATAACGAGCAGCCTGGTGACCTAGAGGCCGGTGAGGGAGCACACGTGACAGGTGTGGCCCATAACAAGCAGCCTGGTGACCTAGAGGCCGGTGAGGGAGCACACGTGACAGGTGTGGCCCATAACGAGCAGCCTGGTGACCTAGAGGCCGGTGAGGGAGCACACGTGACAGGTGTGGCCCATAACGAGCAGCCTGGTGACCTAGAGGCCGGTGAGGGAGCACACGTGACAGTATGAATACAGTAAATGGCAAACTATGTAGAAGCTACATTGTATGATTATGTAACTACTGCATGATTACAATTCCCTGACATTGAAAGTAAAGGACACATTTTCTGTAAAATGACAATGACTTATTCCACAAGTTCTCTACAGACAAGATCTGATACCGCATCAGCAAATAGTATATTTAAAGTTCCTAGGCTATAATTACTTTTCTGGGAGAAGAGCAGAATAAGGTTTCTCTAGAGGATTAAGACTGTCCGGTGCTGGTCAGAACATCTAACAGGAACTAAGCTTAATTTACACAAGAGTTGGAAGAGTGCAATGTCTGCATTTTATCTTAGAGTCAGGAGACAAACAGCTGCTCCATCTCTGCTATATCAGTCTCTCCCAGGGAGGGAAACACTTACATAGCAACCCACTGCGATGGGAGAGGGCAATGCCTCGGTAATGGTTTCTTGAAAGATGACCCCTATCACCACCCACTGTGTACACCCGACCACAACAAGGTCATTGTCTAAAGTTTGAGGCTCTCAAAATTGGATTGCATTCTTGAAGTTAATGTCATATCTGTCTGAAGGGCAGTTTCTGAAGTATTCTGTAACTTCTGCAAATTTTTTGCCTGGGAGCCAAGTATGAAAGTCCAGGTCATCATTAGTGATGGGATGAAGAGAGTATGAGTCACTGTCAATGGTAGGTTAAGTTCAAAAATGATTTTAAATCAATTTTATGAAGGAGGCACTGTGAAGGAAAGCCGCGAATGAAGACAAAATGTCTGCTTGTCAATAGGCCAAGTATGGGTCATCCGTTTTAATTAAAGTTCACTTCCTGCAAGAACCCAGCAAAAAAAAACACTACTTTGACCACATAAAACATTTTCAAAGTCACTCTTTCCACTTGTAGAAGTTGGCACAAAGTAGTCAAAGAAACTGGAAAAAATCCCAAGTTGCAGGCAAAGTGTCCTGGCACAATTACCCATCCTTGTTTTCTATTTTCTTCCTGTTGTTTCTCTCACTTTGTCATTTTCTCTCTCTGCTTGGTGAAATATGGCTTGCGAACAAAGCACAGACGTGGTCTAAACTCAATCTGTCGAAAAACCCACTAAAGCGACCTCAGTGGTATCTGCAGGCTTTCTGGGGAAGCCGCCTGTTTTGTTCTATGATGGATTTGTGTTTTGGGGTAATGGTCTATGTGCCATGGTTTTTACTCAGCCTTAGGATGACGCCACCTTGGCAATGCCATAGCTTGATTGATATCTCCCCTGTGTTGTGCCTGTCACTGTAGTTAATGTGTTTTCGATACCATACATATAAGTACCTTGTTGTAGAATTCATTATCGATGCTCTCTCCCACAATGGAGAGAGAGAGATGGGAGAAAAAAATGATCCAAAGCCCCATTGCTAGGCATTTATCACTCCTGTCACACAGAGATGTGCGTAATGTTGCAATCGCTAAGATCTTTATCAAATATAGGCATTAATATTGCACAGGCCCAATAATGTACACTGTGCATGTACAATTGACCTTTACTCCCAAGCAGATGCACCGCCAGCTGGATGGACCTGTGACATCTTCAGATGAAATAGGCAGAGCGAAAGAGAGGATGGTGACAGCACAGGTGGTGGGCTGCTACAACACAAGCTGAGGGTTACTTCAGGGGAGAGGAGATGTAACAAAGGAGAACATCCTTCCTGAGGCATACACACCTAAATGGCGCCAAATGATCACACGTACCAGTTTGTGGTACAAACAAGATTCAAATGATTAATATTGTAGCTCAGTTGACTAAGGGCCAGGTATATTGTGTCTCGGTGAGTGATGCTATTTGAACAGATGCTTGCTCCATTTGGCACATCTCTTAGTGCATCCTTTACTGTCCATGTGCATATGGGTTATGCCCAGTAACAGAAATATAGTCTTATCAAGAACGCTTGTCAGGTTGCAAAAATAACATGTTTCATGATGTTAGCATACTTTGTTATAGTTTATTTGGCTATTGTGGTATATGCCAAGCAAAAAAAGAAATGTCCTCTCACTGTCAACTGCGTTTATTTTCAGAAAACTTAACATGTGTATATATTTGTATGAAGATAACAAGATTCAACAAAAACATAAACTGAACAAGTTCCACAGACACGTGACTCACAGAAATTGAATAATGTGTCCTTGAACAAAGGGGGGGGTCAAAAGTAACAGTTACTCTCTGGTGTGGCCACCAGCTGCATTAAGTACAGCAGTGCATCTTCTCCTCATGAACTTCACCAGATTTGCCCGTTCTTGCTGTGAGTGGTTACTCCACTCTTCCACCACCTGCAAGTTCCCGGACATTTCTGGGGGGGGATGTCCCTAACCCTTACCCTCCGATCCAACAGATCCCAGACGTGCTCAATGGGATTGAGATCTGGGATCTTCGCTGGCCATGTGTTAGAGGAAATTGTGGTTGAGATGATTAATTATGTATACATTATTGATTAGAACCATTTATTCTAATACTATTATGTTATGGTATGAAAATTAAAAGTTATTGGTTAAGCTGTTACTGAAAATATAAGCAGAACAAATTAATTGTCTGTGTCTCTTGGGAAGTTAACCTCTTCCTCCTACCCCTTAATGTTTCGAACATTCTGTTAAAAATCGCGCAACATTTCAGCGCCCTGCTACTCATGCCAGGAATATAGTATATGCATATGATTAGTATGTGTGGATAGAAAACACTCAGACGTTTATAAAACGCCCGTCTGGTGTTCAACCTTCCCAAGTTCTCGCACGTCACCCCGCTCCTCCGCTCTCTCCACTGGCTTCCAGTTGAAGCTCGCATCCGCTACAAGACCATGGTGCTTGCCTACGGAGCTGTGAGGGGAACGGCACCTCAGTACCTCCAGGCTCTGATCAGGCCCTACACCCAAACAAGGGCACTGCGTTCATCCACCTCTGGCCTGCTCGCCTCCCTACCACTGAGGAAGTACAGTTCCCGCTCAGCCCAGTCAAAACTGTTCGCTGCTCTGGCCCCCCAATGGTGGAACAAACTCCCTCACGACGCCAGGACAGCGGAGTCAATCACCACCTTCCGGAGACACCTGAAACCCCACCTCTTCAAGGAATACCTAGGATAGGGTAAGTAAGGGTAAGTAATCCTTCTCACCCCCCCCCCCCCCAAAAAAAAAAAAAAAAAAAAAAAAAAAAAAAAGATTTAGATGCAAGTGGCTGTTCCACTGGATGTCATAAGGTGTATGCACCAATTTGTAAGTCGCTCTGGATAAGAGCGTCTGCTAAATGACTTAAATGTAAATGTAAATGTAATGTAAAATGTTAAATCACGGCTGTGACTATTACAGAACGTGCGTTTCATCGAAAAGTGCAGGAAAATCTGATCACTGAAAGTGGAAAAATATATATCCATATATCCATCCGCCGCTTATTATTATTAACCCATTGTTATGGGCGAAAGACATTAAATAGGGCTGAGGTTGCAGTACCTACAGCTTCCACACGATGTCAACAGTCTTGTCATTTGCCAATTCTTTGTTTCTTGGTCAAACGAACAAGAGACAGGCTTTTTCTTCAGGTCTCCGACCGGATATTTTGGTTGAGAAATACACGGACAGTATTTCAAGACGGACCCCTATAGAAAACACTTCGTCTCGTGATTAATTTGATCGCTTATTAACGTTTACTAATACCTAAAGTTGCATTACAAAAGTATTTTGAAGTGTTTTGTGAAAGTTTATCGTCGACTTTTTGAATTTTTAAAAATGACGTTACGTTATGAAACGCTATTTTTTTCCGTTTATCACACAGTCTTCATAGATCGATATCTAGGCTATATATGGACCGATTTAATCGACAAAAAGACCAACAAAGAAGATGGTCAAAGGTAATGAATGTTTTATATTTTATTTGTGCGGTTTGTGTAGCGCCGACTATGCTAATTATTTTGTTTACGTCCCCTGCGGGTCTTTTGGGGTGTTACATGCTATCAGATAATAGCTTCTCATGCTTTCGCGGGAAAAGCATTTTAAAAATCTGACTTGTTGCCTGGATTCACAACGAGTGTAGCTTTAATTCAATACCCTGCATGTGTATTTTAATGAACGTTTGAGTTTTAACTAATACTATTAGCATTTAGCGTAGCGCATTTGCATTTCCAGAGCTCTAGATGGGACGCCTGCGTGCCAGGTAGGAGCAAAGGGGGAGCGATGCTATGGCTTTTCAGACAGATAAGAAATGTCTGGGAGATGTTCCAGACCTAATAAACAATGGGCTCTTGTGAGAATCGGAGAGAGGGTGGGAAACTGATGATGTCATGTTCAGTTTATAACCTGTGGAAAAATGTGTATGCTTCAGTACTCTCTGGAATTAAACGCTCTTACCTGGCTTTTAAGACTGGTCTCGATCTACTTCATGCATAATTAATGAACTTACACATCATTAATGAATTAGAAACGAGTGCGAAATTGGTTTTGGCAATTAAAACATAAAGGAATTTAGAATTCCTCTATCACCATGACAGAGCACTGACATTCCTGTCTTGCAGGAAATCACACACAGAACGAGCAGTATGGCTGGTGGCATTGTCATGCTGGAGGGTTATGTCAGGATGAGCCTGCAGGAAGGGTAGCACATGAGGGAGGAGGATGTCTTCTCTGTAACACACCGCGTTGAGATTGCCTGCAATGACAACAAGCTCAGTCCGATGATGCTGTGACAAACCACCCCAGACCATGACTGACCCCCCACCTCCCATTCGACCCCGCTCCAGAGTACAGGCCTCGGTGTAACGCTCATCCATTCAACGATAAATGTGAATCCGACCATCACCCCTGATGAGACAAGACCGCAACTCGTCAGTGAAAAGCACTTTTTGGTCCTGTCTGGTCCAGCGACGGTGGGTTTGTGCCCATAGGCGACGTTGTTGCCGGTGATGTCTGGTGAGGACCTGCCTTAAAACAGGCCTACAAGCCCTCAGTCCACCCTCTCTCAGCCTATTGCGGACAGTCTGTACCGATCCTGTGCAGGTGTTGTTACATGTGGTCTGCCACTGAAAAGATGATCAGCTGTTCGTCCTGACCCCCTGTAGCACTGTCTTAGGCATCTCACAGTACAGACATTGCAGTTTATTGTCCTGGCCACATCTGCAGTCCTCAGGCCTCCTTGTAGCATGCCTAAGGCACGTTCACGCAGGGATCCTGGGCATCTTTCTTTTGGTGTTTTTCAGAGAAAGGCCTCTTTAGTGTCCTAAGTTTTCATAACTGACCTTAATTGCCTACCGTCTGTAAACTGTTAGTTTCTTAAAAACGTCTTATGGCTTGAATCCCGCTAACGGGATCGATATGACAACAGCCAGTGAAAGTGCAGGGCACCAAATTCATAACAACAGAAATCTGATAATTAAAATTCCTCAAACATAGAAGTATTTTACACCATTTAAAAAAAAACATTTTTCCAGCCAAAGAGAGGAGTCACAAAAAGCAGAAATAGAGATAAAATTAAACACTAACCTTTGATGATCTTCATTAGATGACACTCATAGGACTTCATGTTACACAATAAGTTTTGTTCGATAAAGTTCATACGTATATCCAAAAATCTGAGTTTACATTGGCACGTTATGTTTAGTAGTTCCAAAACATCCGGTGATTTTGCAGAGAGCCACATCAATTTACAGAAATATTAATAATAAACATTGATAACATATACAACTATTATGCATGGAATTATAGATACACTTATCCTTAATGCAACCGCTGTGTCAGATTTAAAAAAAAGCTTTACCGAAAAAGCACACCATGCAATAATCTGAGTACAGCGCTCAGACAACAAATAAAGCCATACAGATATCTGCCATGTTGTGGAGTCAACAGAAGTCTGAAATAACATTATAAATATTCACTTACCTTTGATGATCTTCATCAGAATGCACTCCCAGGAATCCCAGTTCCATAATAAATGTTTGATTTGTTCGATAAAGTCCATAATTTATATCCAAATACCTCCTTTTTGTTTGCGCGTTTAGCCCAGTACTCCAAATGCTCAATGCGTGATTGCTTAGTTCAGATGAAATGTCCAAAAAGTTATATTACAGTTCGTAGAAACATGTCAAACGATGCATAGAATCAATCTTTAGGATGTTTTATCATAAATCTTCAATAATGTTCCAACAGGATAATTCCTTTGTCTTCAGAAGTGCAATGGAACGCAAGCTAACTCTCAAATGAATGCACGTCACCAGCTCATGCCACTCTGCCAGACGACGGACTCATTCAGCTCCTATTACCCACACCTTCACAGTAGAAGCATCAAACAAGGTTCTAAATACTGTTGACATCTAGTGGAAGCCTTAGGAAGTGCAATTTGACCCCATAGACACTGTATATTCGATAGGCAAAGAGTTGAAAAACTACAAACCTCAGATTTCCCACTTCCTGCTTGGATTTTTTCTCAGGTTTTTGCCTGCCATATGAGTTCTGTTATACTCACAGACATCATTCAAACAGTTTTAGAAACTTCAGAGCATTTGCTAATCTACTAATGATATGCATATATTAGCAACTGGGCCTGAGTAGCAGGCAGTTTACTCTGGGCACCGTATTCATCCAAGCTACACAATACTGCCCCCAGCCATAAGAATTTAACGACCGTTCCACAGGTGCATGTTCATTAATTGTTTATGGTTCATTGAACAAGCATGGGAAACAGTGTTTAAACCCTTTACAATGAAGATCTGTGAAGTTATTTTAATTTTTACGAATTATCTTTGAAAGATAGGGTCTTGAAAAAGGGACGTTTTCTTTTTTTGCTGAGTTTAGAAGAGTTGGCAACTTGTTTGCTTTGTGTGGAGTAAGCACATATGACAAGCATTGCGTAAACACGTTGATGCATTGCTGAAAGAGTCAGGACTACAATTGGAGGGGGGTAATTTATGTCTTGCCTTGTAGACACGGGTTGTAACTCCCTACATCTGTGTTGATGTATGTGTGACATGATGAAACCTGTAATTGAAGTCATTATAGAGCCCCTCACTGAGGTACAATAGAGTAGCTTAGCGAATGAGAGAGCTGTTCACTGACAAAGCCCTTGCCTTCTGAACAGGGTCAACTGCTGCCACACTCGAGGAACTGAGACATTATTGTATTCACTGGAATAAGAGGAACTTAACAGGGTGTTTTGTGGAATAATAGGCTACATACCGTTCAGGAAGCAAAAGCGTCTGCATGAGCACCTTTGGTTAGGTTGATATGATTTACATGGAGAGTGGACTGTACTCTTCACCCAGACCAAGATGTGGAAATGGACCCAGTTTGAAGTCTCTGCCATACTTACTCTGTTGTCATGGAGATTGAAGATGATTGGTTTGCATTAGTTCAATTGCTTCCATTTAGGGTGAAACTGTCCCCTGGTTCAAATAAAATATGTCCAGGGAGAGTCTTTAAAACTGTGTCGTTAAGTCATACACTTCTCTTTCTCCTAAATGGTTCCGGGCTGGGGTTCTAGAAATAATTGGTCTGCCATAAAATCGTCCTTACGAGTTGGTGTTAATAAAGCTGGGTCCAAATCCCCTAGAGGCCATCTCTATTGGATTATTCATACCTCTGCTCTCTCATAAACAAGTTAGATTTAAATAAGTAATGGGGCCCTAATTAGGTTTGGAGCGTCATGATTTTAACTAGAATGTTGAGTTGGAGCCTGAAGACACCCAACAGAGAGAGATGACCCTGACAGACAGAATTCTTATACACATTGTGACAAATACAGAGAATAGGTAATGTTAATGTCTGCATCGAGTGATCTCATCATACTCAATGTGTTAATTAGTTGACTATTTAATAGCTATTATAATTAAACACTATGCTATGAGGTGTGCAGCTTGTGCTTTTGATGGCAAACAACCGTTTCAAGCAAGACAATTATAAGTTTGTAAGAGATGAAGTATTGAGACGCTTTAGTTTTATTACGCTGATGGGTAAGCAACTGTGCCTCTCCACATTAAGATAAAGTAACCTTGTTAAAACATTTAAGAGATTTCATTTATTGTGGGGTGTTTGGGTTATAAAAAAACAAGGTTGTAATACCATCGCTCACTATCTTCTGAATCAAGCTTGTAAAGTCAGTACAGTAGACTGTGCTTCAGAGGGGGAAAGAGCAGGTAGCCTACAAACACACAGGTAAAGATTTTCAGCTTGCAGTCAGCCACTGGAATACGTTTTGGATTGACAGAGCGAGGGCTTTGGATAGCACTTTGTTGCGTCTTGTTGTGGGACTAGAAGAAAATGCCTGGAATGTAAAATAACATTATTAACTTCTTGCGGCGAGCCATCCCGGATCCGGGATCGTGAATACAGCCTCAAGCTCATTACCATAACGCAATGTTAACTATTCATGAAAATCGCAAATGAAATTAAATCAATATGCTAGCTCTCAAGCTTAGCCTTTTGTTAACAACACTGTCATCTCAGATTTTCAAAAATATGCTTCTCAACCATAGCAAAACTAGCATTTATGTAACAGTATTGATAGCTATTGATAGCTAGCATTAGCATTTACCGTTAGCATTCAGCAGGCAACATTTTCACAAAAACCAGAAAACCATTCAAATAAAATAATTTACCTTTGAAGAACTTCAGATGTTTTCAATGAGGAGACTCTCAGTTAGATAGCAAATGTTCAGTTTTTCCTGAAAGATAATTTGTTTAGGAGAAATCGCTCCATTTTGTGCGTCACGTTTAGCTACTAAAAAAACCTGTATACAGGATTGTGTAAATCTATCCGCAAGCTCATTAGAATAACACAACGTTAACTATTCATGAAAATCGCAAATGAAATTAAACCAATATGCTAGCTCTCAAGCTTAGCCTTTTGTTAACAACACTGTCATCTCAGATTTTCAAAAATATGCTTCTCAACCATAGCAAAACTAGCTAGCATTAGCATTTAGCGTTAGCATCAGCAGGCAACATTTTCACAAAAAACAGAAAAACATTCAAATAAATAATTTACCTTTGAAGAACTTCAGATGTTTTCAATGAGGAGACTCTCAGTTAGATAGCAAATGTTCAGTTTTCCTGAAAGATTATTTGTGCAGGAGAAATCGGTCCGTTTGGTGGGTCACGTTTGGCTACAAAAAAAAAAACGAAAATTCAGTTATCCAAACGCCAAACTTTTTTCCAAATTAACTCCATAATATCGACTGAAACATGGCAAAAGTTGTTTAGAACGAATCCTCAAGGTGTTTTTCACATATCTTTTCGATGATATATGGTTCGTGGAAGTGTCCTTTCCCCTCTGAATCGCATGGCAAAATGCATGCAGCTGAAGATTACGCAACAATTTAGACAAAGGACCCCGGGCGGACCCCTGGCAAATGTAGTCTCTTATGGCCAATCTTCCAATGATATGCCTACAAATACGTCACAATGCTGCAGACATCTTGGACGAACGGCAGAGAGCTTCGGTTCATTCATCACACATTCACAGCCATATAAGGTGACGATGGGAAACAGAGCTTCAAAAATTCTGCTCATTTCCTGTTTGAGGTTTCATCTTGGTTTCGCCTGTAGCATGAGTTCTGTGGCACTCACAGATAATATCTTTGCAGTTTTGAAAACTAAAAGTGTTTTCTTTCCAAAACTGCCAATTATATGCATAGTCGAACATCTTTTCGTGACAAAATATTGCGCTTAAAACGGGCACGTTTTTTTATCCAATAATGACATAGCGCCCCCATAGGTTGAAGAGGTTAACTGATCCCCATGCTTATAATATAAATAACGGTTCTGATCCGGAACAGTATGGATCACTTTTGTTCCAGGTGCCGGTTCTGTTTCTTGAACTGGTTCCAATCTCTGGTTATATCACATGCAGAAACATCATCGCCACAGATAAAAGAGTATTGCCAGTTCCAAAACGACAGTAAAGTAAATCTACACTTTTTGACCCAGTGCTGATGAGCAGAGTAGCACATTCAAAGAAGTTGGTGCAGACTGAAAAAAATCAACTTGAAAAATGAATAAGCCAACCATCCATACACTCTACTAAGGTTTACTCCCACAGTTATTGACTAAATCATGGGTTCAGTACAGGGTTCAGACAAGACCATTATTCATAATTAATCAGTGTTACTTGAAGAAAGAGTTCTTGGTTGTTGTTGTTCCCTCGGGGATCTTAAGGGCAAGATAAATAGGCTGGGGAGCAAGGTTATTATCTGTCCAAACAATGAAAAGAACAAACAAACATGTGATGCTCTCTAGTCTCCTCATGTCTCCTCCTTTCATTGAAAATGACTGGTCTCTGGTAGCTAGGGTGTTGATAGTCTCTCAAAGTCTGAACCAAGGTTACACCTGCGTACTGCAGCTCTGAGTAGACAATCAAAGCTGACTGTTTCTGCAATACAGACCTAGCATTGGTGTGAATAGAAACTGAATAAGTGAGATGTTGTTGGAGAGGGAGAAAGGTGTTATTAACAGCAGGAGATCGATGATTCAGTGACCTGCAATGGCGGTATTATTTACAGTTGGAAAGTAGTACTGACTTAAAGGAATAGTTCAGGATGGTCCTGTGTGGCTCAGTTGGTCGAGCATGGTGCTTGCAATGTCAGCATTGTTGGTTCAATTCCCACGGGGGACCAGTATGAATACATTTACATTTACATTTAAGTCATTTAGCAGACGCTCTTATCCAGAGCGACTTACAAATTGGTGCATACACCTTATGACATCCAGTGGAACAGCCACTTTACAATAGTGCATCTAAATCTTTTAGGGGGGGGGTGAGAAGGATTACTTATCCTATCCTAGGTATTCCTTAAATAATTCAAGGAATACCTAGGATAGGATAAAGTAATCCTTCTCACCCCCCTTAAAAGATTTAGATGCACTATTGTAAAGTGGCTGTTCCACTGGATGTCATTAGGTGAATGCACCAATTTGTAAGTCGCTCTGGATAAGAGCGTCTGCTAAATGACTTAAATGTAAATGATGTAAATGTTAAAGAGGTGGGGTTTCAGGTGTCTCCGGAAGGTGGTGATTGACTCCGCTGTCCTGGCGTCGTGAGGGAGTTTGTTCCACCATTGGGGGGCCAGAGCAGCGAACAGTTTTGACTGGGCTGAGCGGGAACTGTACTTCCTCAGTGGTAGGGAGGCGAGCAGGCCAGAGGTGGATAAACGCAGTGCCCTTGTTTGGGTGTAGGGCCTGATCAGAGCCTGGAGGTACTGAGGTGCCGTTCCCCTCACAGCTCCGTAGGCAAGCACCATGGTCTTGTAGCGGATGCGAGCTTCAACTGGAAGCCAGTGGAGAGAGCGGAGGAGCGGGGTGACGTGAGAGAACTTGGGAAGGTTGAACACCAGACGGGCTGCGGCGTTCTGGATGAGTTGTAGGGGTTTAATGGCACAGGCAGGGAGCCCAGCCAACAGCGAGTTGCAGTAATCCAGACGGGAGATGACAAGTGCCTGGATTAGGACCTGCGCCGCTTCCTGTGTGAGGCAGGGTCGTACTCTGCGGATGTTGTAGAGCATGAACCTACAGGAACGGGCCACCGCCTTGATGTTAGTTGAGAACGACAGGGTGTTGTCCAGGATCACGCCAAGGTTCTTAGCGCTCTGGGAGGAGGACACAATGGAGTTGTCAACCGTGATGGCGAGATCATGGAACGGGCAGTCCTTCCCCGGGAGGAAGAGCAGCTCCGTCTTGCCGAGGTTCAGCTTGAGGTGGTGATCCGTCATCCACACTGATATGTCTGCCAGACATGCAGAGATGCGATTCGCCACCTGGTCATCAGAAGGGGGAAAGGAGAAAATTAATTGTGTGTCGTCTGCATAGCAATGATAGGAGAGACCATGTGAGGTTATGACAGAGCCAAGTGACTTGGTGTATAGCGAGAATAGGAGAGGGCCTAGAACAGAGCCCTGGGGGACACCAGTGGTGAGAGCGCGTGGTGAGGAGACAGATTCTCGCCACGCCACCTGGTAGGAGCGACCTGTCAGGTAGGACGCAATCCAAGCGTGGGCCGCGCCGGAGATGCCCAACTCGGAGAGGGTGGAGAGGAGGATCTGATGGTTCACAGTATTGAAGGCAGCCGATAGGTCTAGAAGGATGAGAGCAGAGGGAGAGAGAGTTAGCTTTAGCGGTGCGGAGCGCCTCCGTGATACAGAGAAGAGCAGTCTCAGTTGAATGACTAGTCTTGAAACCTGACTGGTTTGGATCAAGAAGGTCATTCAGAGAGAGATAGCGGGAGAGCTGGCCAAGGACGGCACGTTCAAGAGTTTTGGAGAGAAAAGAAAGAAGGGATACTGGTCTGTAGTTGTTGACATCGGAGGGATCGAGTGTAGGTTTTTTCAGAAGGGGTGCAACTCTCGCTCTCTTGAAGACGGAAGGGACGTAGCCAGCGGTCAGGGATGAGTTGATGAGCGAGGTGAGGTAAGGGAGAAGGTCTCCGGAAATGGTCTGGAGAAGAGAGGAGGGGATAGGGTCAAGCGGGCAGGTTGTTGGGCGGCCGGCCGTCACAAGACGCAAGATTTCATCTGGAGAGAGGGGAGAAAGAGGTCAGAGCACAGGGTAGGGCAGTGTGAGCAGAACCAGCGGTGTCGTTTGACTTAACAAACGAGGATCGGATGTCGTCGACCTTCTTTTCAAAATGGTTGACGAAGTCATCTGCAGAGAGGGAGGAGGGGGGAGGGGGAGGAGGATTCAGGAGGGAGGAGAAGGTGGCAAAGAGCTTCCTAGGGTTAGAGGCAGATGCTTGGAATTTAGAGTGGTAGAAAGTGTCTTTAGCAGCAGAGACAGAGGAGGAAAATGTAGAGAGGAGGGAGTGAAAGGATGCCAGGTCCGCAGGGAGGCGAGTTTTCCTCCATTTCCGCTCGGCTGCCCGGAGGCCTGTTCTGTGAGCTCGCAATGAGTCGTCGAGCCACGGAGCGGGAGGGGAGGACCGAGCCGGCCTGGAGGATAGGGGACATAGAGAGTCAAAGGATGCAGAAAGGGAGGAGAGGAGGGTTGAGGAGGCAGAATCAGGAGATAGGTTGGAGAAGGTTTGAGCAGAGGGAAGAGATGATAGGATGGAAGAGGAGAGAGTAGCAGGGGAGAGAGAGCGAAGGTTGGGACGGCGCGATACCATCCGAGTAGGGGCAGTGTGGGAAGTGTTGGATGAGAGCGAGAGGGAGAAGGATACAAGGTAGTGGTCAGAGACTTGGAGGGGAGTTGCAATGAGGTTAGTGGAAGAACAGCATCTAGTAAAGATGAGGTCGAGCGTATTGCCTGCCTTGTGAGTAGGGGGGGAAGGTGAGAGGGTGAGGTCAAAAGAGGAGAGGAGTGGAAAGAAGGAGGCAGAGAGGAATGAGTCAAAGGTAGACGTGGGGAGGTTAAAGTCGCCCCGAACTGTGAGAGGTGAGCCGTCCTCAGGAAAGGAGCTTATCAAGGCATCAAGCTCATTGATGAACTCTCCGAGGGAACCTGGAGGGCGATAAATGATAAGGATGTTAAGCTTGAAAGGGCTGGTAACTGTGACAGCATGGAATTCAAAGGAGGCGATAGACAGATGGGTAAGGGGAGAAAGAGAGAATGACCACTTGGGAGAGATGAGGATCCCGGTGCCACCACCCCGCTGACCAGACGCTCTCGGTGTGTGCGAGAACACGTGGGCGGACGAAGAGAGAGCAGTAGGAGTAGCAGTGTTATCTGTGCTGATCCATGTTTCCGTCAGTGCCAAGAAGTCGAGGGACTGGAGGGAGGCATAGGCTGAGATGAACTCTGCCTTGTTAGCCGCAGATCGGCAGTTCCAGAGGCTACCGGAGACCTGGAACTCCACGTGGGTCGTGCGCGCTGGGACCATCAGATTAGGGTGGCCGCGGCCACGCGGTGTGGAGCGTTTGTATGGTCTGTGCAGAGAGGAGAGAACAGGGATAGACAGACACATAGTTGACAGGCTACAGAAGAGGCTATGCTAATGCAAGGAGATTGGAATGACAAGTGGACTACACGTCTCGAATGTTCAGAAAGTTAAGCTTACGTAGCAAGAATCTTATTGACTAAAATGATTAAAATGATACAGTACTGCTGAAGTAGGCTAGCTGGCAGTGGCTGCGTTGTTGACTTTGTAGGCTAGCTGGCAGTGGCTGCGTTGTTGACACTACAGTAATCAAGTCGTTCCGTTGTGTGTAATAGTTTCTACAGTGCTGCTATTCGGGGGCTAGCTGGCTAGCTAGCAGTGTTGATTACGTTACGTTGCGTTAAAAGAACGACAATAGCTGGCTAGCTAACCTAGAAAATCGCTCTAGACTACACAATTATCTTTAATACAAAGACGGCTATGTAGCTAGCTATGTAGCTAGTTACGATCAAACGAATCAAACCGTTGTGCTGTAATGAAATGAAATGAAAATGTGATACTACCTGTGGAGCGAAGCGAAATGCGACCGGGTTGTTGAGTGCAGAAGTTCTATTCGGTAGACGTTGGCTAGCTGTTGGCTAGCTACCAGTGTCTCCTACGTTAAGGACGACAAATAGCTGGCTAGCTAACCTCGGTAAATTAAGATAATCACTCTAAGACTACACACTCTAAACTACACAATTATCTTGGATACGAAGACAGCAAAGACAACTATGTAGCTAGCTAACACTACACTAATCAAGTCGTTCAGTTGAGTGTAATAGTTTCTACAGTGCTGCTATTCGGTAAGTATCTCTGGATAAGAGCATCTACTAAAATGTATGGCAACTACTTACCCATTGTCAGATTATCTCATGGATACCATTTGTATGTCTGTAGCAAGTTTCTGGAGCTGTTGCTATAAGCATTAGCACAATGATTTTAAGTCTACTGGATCAGCTAGCTGATTGCGCTAATGCTTGCTGATCCCATTGACTTCCAGTCATTGTGCTAATGCTAGTTAGCAATCGCTCCAGAAACTACCGTGGGGCCTCATTTAGTAGTTGTGTCATATCATGGTTAAACGTGCTGTATGCCACAGTATGGTATGGCACGTTACAGTGTGTTTTACTGTCAGCCGTTGTTGCTGTTAATGCTCGTTCGAACGACCAGAGGGCATCTTAGAGCACATCTAATCTAGACTGGTAGGCCTACAGTAAGACTACAAAATAAAGCCATATTGTCGACAGTTTTATGGGTTTAACCTTCTGAATAAATGATTATATTAAATAAATATTTTCAATTTCTTTCTTGCTGTTTTTCATTTGTTTACTGTTACATAGCCTAATTTCAGTTTATGTGACAAAGCAAGCAAGTATAGTGTAGAGAATCATTAAATCATCTATCCCGCTGTGAAATATATTTTCCATAACTAAAAATATTGTATATTCAGCTGTTTGTACAAAACTGAAAGTAAAAGACGCAAAAACAAAACTTAAGAACTCGAAGCATAGAAATATGCTACATAGAACAGCTCTACCGCTTTTTAGACTTCCATTCAATGAGCATAAGATCTATAACTCACATTTCTATGTGGATTTGGCCAGGTTGCTCAAAAAAGTTGCATATTGCAGCTTTAAATGATTGTCGGGGAGGGGGGGGGGGGGTTATCTTTCATCAAACTAAATTTGTCAAAATGTCATTTCGTGACAAAACTGCATATCGGTATTCGCTTTCTGAAAACGAGACACTACTAATCTACTCGATATGGGAGAGGGGGAGGACACAGTGGAAAAGATTGATAACCACTAGTCTATAAAAGAGTTTCTGAAACACAGCATTTTTCTTTGCTAATGTGAAGAAGAAACTGAATTAAAGAGAGCACAGGGAGGAAAAATGTCTGCATGGATATCATTTATGTACATTGGGGATATGGAGAGGAGAAAAACGAACATGTTTTTAAGAAGTGATCTATTTCATTGATTTGTTTTATTCAATTTACTAGTTTAATTAGACAATTGTATTTATTTGTTAAGGCTTGGCCTATTTAGTAGGCTATTTTGCAGCATTAAGCTATATTTATCAGCATTAAGCTGAGTGACCTTTGTTCAAAATAAGGAAGTTATACTATAATGCATAGTTAATGATACATTATTTCTTATTGTCTTTAATAAAGAAACATTTTTACCAAGTTCATCTGTTTATGATGTGTGTGTGTGGGCGTGTTCGATGGACTGATAGCTTAAGCGTATGGAAAATATTGTAGCATATAGAAAATTATTGTAGCCTAATGTTGAAAGGCTGCTGCTTTATTGATGATGCAAGGCATGGAAAAGTAGAAGAAATATCAGGACAACTTCTCTCTTCAATGATTCTCCGGACGGTAGACTTACATTCTCTTTCTATTCAGAGTCAGACTGGACCACAGAGTAGCCCTGCGTGAGCCCTGGCATGGGATACTTTCTTATCAAACACGCATCCAAACCAATCTCAGGCTGTGATAGCCTGATTATGTAAAGGATAAACATTTCATTTAGAACAAAAAAAGGTGAGTTAAAGAAATAGCCTAACAAAATAAATTCACGCTTTATCTGTCTATAACACAAACCAACTTCAACTGCCTTCAAACTGCATGAGCGTGTCACATATTCTCGGTGATGCAAATGGCCCAGGGTTTGAGCAGAGACGAGCAGGACTGAATGCCAAACAGCAGACCCCCACGGAGACGTGGTGATGTTAACAGCATATAGATCCATGTATATCACCAAGACCCCCAGTCACTGGCACTGTGAGAGGAATTTGTTCACCCTTTCAGGGATATTTTGGTCATTTTGTTTGATACATTTCCTTTCAAATGAAAACGGAGACCAAGCGTATAGATCATTTCATTAAAGGAAAGGTCTGCTCTTTTTTCCAGGGCTAGTTTGACAACAACAAATTTGACCTGCCCAACCATTTTTTTAAAGACTTGACGTTCTCTTTAATTGTTTCCCCTCTGCCCTAAACCATTTCCCTGTGATGTTCTCACCATGTTTAGAGCACCTTGAAGCATCAACAGAAAATACAGACAAATTGCCGCCGCCAATGGAAAGGCCACGTAAACAGCTGCTGTAGCGGAGCAGGTGTGAGTGTGGCAGGGAGGGAAGTGAAGGAGTTTGGTGGAGAACATCTGTTAAGTGCTCTCTGACTCGACAAGAGGGGAGGATAGGCTACGGACCCAGTGGCTCGGAAAATGTAGATGCAGCAGACCATGTCAACAAAGCTTTTTTTTGTTGTTTTGGTTTTACACCTTTTATCTTTAAACGTGTAGACATCTTCTGATATGTCTTTTGATATGTACAGTTTGAGTACAACTCTTCAGGTCATTATTTGAGAGCAGTAACATAACATTGTTTTTAAGACATCTCGATTGCACAGCCGTATTTAACAGCACACCTCTATATAGGCTAGGAAGAAACAGGTGTTTATGTAGTGCAGTACACATACCTCAAGGCCACACAATGATATACTGGCCGCCCTTCCATCACAGATATTAGGCCATAACTATAAAATCCCAAATACTAGATCACAATGATTTACAGGTAGCAAGGATTGAAGCAAAATCTGTGATTTATGTGCCTTTTTATAGGGCATATATAAATGTAGGTTGTGTTTTAAACAATAACACATGGGCTTTATGACCTCTTCCAGTAGCCTCCATGCCGCTGGAGCCATGCTGGGACAAAGAACGACACTTTAACCTGCTGCATGCTTTCATCTGCAGGGACTCCCCAGCACAATAAACACAGGGAAGGTGGCAGCCATTGATTTACTCCACACAATCCGCTCCGCTCTAGGGCAAATCACTACTGGGAGGCTTGAAGGTTTTTTTTCTTGATTGAAGCCAAATTGAATTGAAGTATGTTTGAGCAGAGGGCATTCATGAGTATATAGAACAATTATGGTGTCAATTAAAGGCCCAGGGCAGTCAAAATTATGTTATTGCTGTGTTTTATATCATATCACATTTGATCAGTGTTATTTCCTGATAGCAGCTGGTTGAAAATACATTCTATACAGGGTCTTCTAATCAGACGGTTTGCAGGTCGGAGTTTCGGTCTTCCATGGTGACATCAGCATGCAGTAAATTGGCTAATAGACCAATAGTTACAAACCTCTCTTTCAATAACAGCTATTTTCAGTTTCCCCCTCAACACTGGGCCACTCCCAGACAGTCCTAAAAAAATATTTGAGAAATAGTTTTTGGCTAAAAAGCTATTTTTGTCAATTTTAATGGAAATATATTACAGTAAGGTACTTAATTGATTTTTTATTTTTATTTTTTTTATTTCACCTTTATTTAACCAGGTAGGCTAGTTGAGAACAAGTTCTCATTTGCAACTGCGACCTGGCCAAGATAAAGCATAGCAGTGTGAACAGACAACACAGAGTTACACATGGAGTAAACAATTTAGCAAGTCAATAACACAGTAGAAAAAATACCCAGAAATGATTTGATATTGATATTAAACAGCTGCATTAGTCCTTCAAGACAAATAAATTACGCAATGTTATCTTGAAGTATTTCAACTCCAGTAAATGTTTATTGTCAAGTACGTTTTGACAAACAATGTGATAAAATGCAAATACAGTCCATTCGGAAATTATTCAGACCCATTGATTTTTTCCACATTTTGTTACGTTACACCATTATTCTAAAATTGATTCAATTGTTTTTCTTCCTCATCAATCCACACACAATACCCCTTAATGATGAAGCAAAAACAGGTTTTTAGACATTTTTGCAAATTTATTACTAATAAAAAATGGAAATATTAAATTGACATACAGTGGCTTGTGGAAGTATTCACACCCTCTTGGCATTTTTCCTATTTTGTTGCCTTACCCCCTAGAATTAAAATAGAGTTTCTGGGGGTTTCTATCATTTGATTTTCACTCTGAAGGTGCAAAATATTTTTTACTGTGAAACAAACAAGAAATAATACAAAAAAACAGAAAACTTGAGCGTGCATAACTATTCACCCTCCCAAAGTCGCAGCAATTACGGCTGCAAGTCTCTTGGGATATGCCACTGGGATTTTTTCCCATTCTTCAAGGTAAAACTGCTCCAGCTCCTTCAAGTTGGATGGGTTCCCCTGGTGTTCAGCGATCTTTAAGTCATACCACAGATTCTCAATTGGATTGAGGTCTGGGCTTTGACTAGGCCATTCCAAGACATTTAATTGCTTCCCTTAAACCACTCAAGTGTTGCTTTAGCAGTATGCTTAGGGTCATTGTCCTGCTGGAAGGTGAACCTCCATCCCAGTCTCAAATCTCTGCGAGACTGAAAGGTTTCCCTAGAAAATGTCCCTGTATTTAGCGCCATCCATCATTCCTTCAATTCTGATCAGTTTCCCAGTCCCTGCCAATGAAAAACATCCTCACAGCATGATGCTGCCACCACCATGCTTCACTGTGGGGATGGCGTTCTCGGGTGATGAGAGGGGTTTGGTTTGTGCCAGATAGTGTTTTCCTTGATGGCCAAAAAGCAACATTTTACTCTCATCTGACCAGAGTACCTACTTCCATATGTTTAGGGAGTCTCCCACATGCCTTTTGGCGAACACAGAACGTGTTTGCTTATTTTTTTTCTTTACGCAATGGCTTTTTTTCTGGACACTCTTCCGTAAAGCCCAGGTCTGTAGAGTAAATTGCTTAAAGTGGTCCTATGGACAGATACTCCAATCTCCGCTGTGGAGCGTTGCAGCTCCTTCAGGGCTATCGTTTGCCTCTCTGATCAATGCCCTCCTATTGGGAAGTTTGTTGTGGTGCCATATTCTTTAAATGTTTTAATAATGGAATTAATGGTACTCTGTGGGATGTTCAAAGTTTCTAATATTTTATTATATTTTGACCTGTTTGGAGAGCTCCTTGGTCTTCATTGTGCCACTTGCTTGGTGGTGCCCCTTAAGTGGCTTAGTGATTCTGGGGCCTTTCTGAACAGATGTATATACTGAGATCATGTGACACTTAAATTGCACACAGGTGGACTTTATTTAACTAATCATGTGATTTCACGAAGGAAAGTTGGTTGCACCAGATCTTATTTAGGTGCTTCATAGCAACGGGGGTGAATTCATATGCACGCACCTGTTTTTATTTATTTTTTAAAATATTTTGAAACAAGTCTTTTTTTTCATTTCACTTCACCAATTTGGACAATTTTGTGTATGTCCATTACATGAAACCCCCCCAAAAATCGATTTAAATTACAGATTGTAATGCAACAAAATTGGAAAAACGCCAAGGAGGATGAATACTTTTGCAAGGCACTGTAAGTATTTAGACCCTTTACTCAGTACTTTGTTGAAGCACCTTTGACAGTGATTACAACATTGCGTCTTCTTGAGTATGACGCTACAATCTTGGCACTGCAGATCCTTTCAAGCTCTGTTAGGTTGGATACGGAGCGTTGCTGCACAGCTATTTTCAGGTCTCTCCAGAGATGTTTGATCGGGTTCAAGTCCGGGCTTTTGCCCCAAAGCCCCACCGCATGATGCTGCCACCCCCATGCTTCACCTTAGGGATGGTGCCAGGTTTCCTCCAGACGTGACGCTTGGCATTCAGCCAAAAGAGCTCAATCTTGGTTTCATCAGAACAGAGAATCTTGTTTCTCATGGTCTGAGAGTCTTAAGGTGCCTTTTGGAAAACTCCAAGCGGGCTGTCATGTGCCTTTTACTGAGAAATCGCTTCCATCTGGCCAAACTACCATAAAGGCCAGTTTGGTGGAGGGTTACAGAGATGGTTGTCCTTCTGGAAGTTTCTCCCATCTCTACATAGGAACTCTAGAGCTCTGTCAGAGGGACCATCGGTTCTTGGTCACCTCCCTGACCAAGGCCCTTCTACTCCGATTGCTCAGTTTGGCCAGGCGGCCAGCTCTAGGAATATCTTGGTGGTTACAAACTTCTTCCATTTAAGAATGATAGGGGCCATGGTGTTCTTGGGGACATTCAAAGCTGCAGAATGTTCTTGGTACCCTTCCCCAGATCGGTGCCTCGACACAATCCTGTCTCTACATACAATTCCTTCAACCTCATGGCTTGGGTTTTGCTTTGACCTGCACTGTCAACTGTGGGATCTTATATAGGCATGTATGTGCGTTTCCAAATCATGTCCAATCAATTTAATTTACCACAGGTGTACTCTAAACAAGTTGTAGAAATATAAAACAGGATGCACCTGAGCTCAATTTCGAGCCTCATAGCAAAGGGTTTGAATACTTATGTAAATAAGGTATTTCTGTTTTTGGTTTGAATACATTTGCAATTTCCCCAAAACTTTTTTCGCTTTGTCATTATGCGGTTATTGTGTGTAGATTGCTGAGGATTTTTTATTTATTTAATCCATTTTAGAATAAGGCTGTAACAAAATGTGGAAAGGTGAAGGGGTCTGAATATTTTCCGAAGGCACTGTAAGTGCACTTATACGAATGAAATATAAAACCTTTTGGGCATACAATATAGCTATTGTACTAGCTATTGTAATCGTAATGTCTGCGTAATGTCTGCATTATTTCATTTAGAACTGTTCATGCATTCAGCTATGGTGCCTTCACATCGCTTGGCATTGACACTTAATTGAAGGCTTTCCTGGAGTTATACATCACAATTTGAATCTATTAATAAGGATCTAAGTCAAAATGTTTTACATCAGATGGTGAGTAGATTACAGTTTTACCATACACCCTAATATATGAATCCCTCTCTAAAACCCCTGCGGTCATTACTATGTTATACTATTGTTTGCTTTCTGTATACATACCATGTCGGCGTTAGATGTTTGTCATATTTTGCCATGATTTACAGACAACAGGAGAAATGTGTTAATTAATGTAATTGCCCTATGGCTTTGTGGACTGGAAGTACAGATGTAGGATCTTAATTTGATCACCCTGTTGCAGGAGAACTTTCCTGCAATGCAAAATGTTGTATTTATTTTTTATTTATTTTACTAGGCAAGTCAGTTAAGAACAAATTCTTATTTTCAATGACGGCGTAGGAACAGCGGGTTAACTGCCTGTTCAGGGGCAAAACGACAGATTTGTACCTTGTCAGCTCAGGGGTTTGAACTTGCAACCTTCCGGTTACTAGTCCAACACTCTAACCACTATACTACCCTCAACCCCAAACCACATAATAATTCACATTTCCTGTTGCTGCAGGATTATTTTCTTTGCTGTAGCACACTGGCTGAAATGAAGTTCCTACATCTGTATGGTGAGCATTCTGTCTGATTTCGGTGCCCAATCTCCCAAGACCTCATCAAGCCTTTTCTGACACTATATAATATTTCTTGAGTATCCCTCAATATCATTGATTTGATCATCCTGAGTTTATCCCTGGTTGATGATCCTATGTTTTATGGCCCTGCACTAAGTAAAGCCATTACGATCCCACATGCAGTCCACACTCTCTGGATCAATAGTCAGTTTGGGTGTGTTAAGGGATAGCTACCTCCTCTCCTTCCCAGGGAGAGAGAACTACTGTCGATGCATTCCCCTGGGTATTACTTGTCAGAGAGAACAAACATCACCTGTATATTGAGGACAGTGTTTGTGAAAAATAGCTGCGTCGTTTTCATGTAACAAACAACTGAATCCCACCAATATCTCCTAGGCCTACAGTGGGTACCATACAGGCATAACACACATACAGGCAGAACATACATTGTAGTTCAGACCACAACTTTGACCCATACACTGTAGGCCTCTGATACTGATTCAGGTGGTATGATTCAAACATGGCACATTGATTTATTCTTTTCACACTAATCTCGGTCAACCCATAACTAAAATGTCAAGTAATTGGTCAGCTGCTCGATTGTGTTCTGGGGTCCATATACAGTATGTTAAGGTAAGAGATCAAGAAATGCTAGAACGAGGAGCAGAAGCGAAACGAAGATGTCCACTTTCTCTCTATGCAAGTTACAGGCCGAATGTACCCATCGAAAGATGCTAATACCAGCGAAATCGTAATTTGTCCAAACACCAGAACTACTACAGCTGCTGTTATCCTACACATCCTATTCAGTCCCTACAGATTATCTTGGTTTACACGCAGAACCTTTCCACAAGATATTAATTTCACACTACTGTTTGCTGCTTCAATGGCATTGAAAGTGAGTCTCACCATGCATTCAGTCTGCAACTCAAAATGATGCCTCAGACACAGGGATCCCGTGGTCAACCCTCTTGGGGACGTATCGACCACATTATTGATTTTTAACACTTTGCTTTATCTTCATCAAATAGCATTGAGACTGGAATTCTCCAAAATAGTGGTCCTTGTTTGTTTCTCTCTGCCCACCTCTCTTCTCAATCTGCTGATGGAATCTCAGGGGCGGGTTCCCCACATGAAGAATAGCCTTTCCTTTTCATTCTATTGTTGAAATGGACAGAAAATCTTTGTCCTACGTAACAGGTAAAGGAAAGGCTATTCTTCATGTGGGGAACCCACCCCTGAGATTCCATCAGCAGATTGAGAAGAGAGTTGGGCAGAGAGAAACAAACAAAGACCACTATTCTGCAGAATTCCATGATGAAGATAAAGCAAAGTGGAAACAGTTAACTGGAAGGGTAGGGAGCTACATGCATTTCAAGGTTGGTCAAAATGTCTTTGCCAGCGCTGATATTAGCTGTGATCCCATCTCACAGAGCTAATTGAAGTATGGGACTCTAAGCCCAGAGGGTTATACCACAAAGCAGTATCAAGGAGTTAGCAGGCTAACTTTGATAAACAACCAGATATAACTATAGAGTTTCTGTTTTATTATGACAGCTAAACTTTGATATGTGTTTTTGGTTGTTGAATCAATTAGACCATGTCCATTTCAAGCTTATCTTAAAAACAAATAGTGATTTCAGAATATTTAGGCAAGTAAGCTGGTATACTCCTCAGGACTGTGAAATGAGCTGGCTCTGAGTGGAGAAACAAGGCTACAATATCGCCTGTATTATGAGCAGCAGAAAAAGTAGGACCCCTGATCCATGAGGAGTAAATGTGCCTATGGCATGCTTCAAGAACACATTCCATATTACTGTGAGACAGCTTGCCTTCGAGGCCACATTAATTCCTCCGTCAACCCTGAAAGAAACAACGTGACTGTTATTTTGCAATATATGCTTAAGAAGCATGAAACATCTCATAAACTGAGATGGCTCGCATGGGAAGCTTTCTCTTTCCTTTATGCAACCTTGAAAGATGCATTATGACTATGCTTTTGCCATAAATGCCTAAGAAGCATGACACATTTTATACTTAGGTTTCATCCTCCAGATAGTTATAAATAGTGGTCTGTGTCACATAAACACCCTGAGATCTAATGGAGATGGCTGAAGGTTTCTTTTCTTCAGAAATCCCATATTGCATGTCAGTTAAATCACTTCATAATATCTACGTCGCTCTCTGGCAACATCAAGCAAAAGTTGATGGGATGAGCATTGAAGGCCTAGCGCATCCAATGTGTTCTTAACCTCCATACCCTCGGATTTCCACAGTCCAATTCAGGTTTAGAAGTGTCCTAAATCTAGGAGATATAAGAAAGCCTTGTTTTTTAAATGTTGTTTTATTTTTACATATACTTAACCTATTTTTTTTAAGGTAGACGCAAAACTACCAAAATACTTCCATAGATTTTTTAAAACTGGAGCCGGTTGCCTTCAGACGAGTCCCGTGACACTTGTGGGGGTTGTAGAGCAAAACGGATGCTACAGACATTTTTATGAGAAGACTGATTTTCAGAATGTCCCATGGTCTGACAAACAACGCTCTAGATCTGACACCTTTCACCGCAGATGCGGAGCGGCGACATCGACGGATGGAGATGCAAAAAAACAGATATATCAAGCTTAAACTGGCAAATTTCGATGGGGATTTTTTTACTATGTTACTTAGATTGATGAACCGGTGTGTCAATGGACTCGAAAGGGATTAATGAAGTCGAAGGAGGGGTGTGGTGTGGCTGGGAGGCTTAGAAAGACACCCTGCCATGACGGTCATTCTCCAAACAGACTCCGTAACTCCAGCCGTTTCACGCTGTATGGCTGGTGCCGGTGTCTTGGCCATGCTGAGACGGACAGAATTAGTCACTCAGTGGGAAGTCTATAAGGAGAGAGGGACAGCCTTGCTTGGGGTGTTGCTGGGCCAGGGAAACATAAAGCATACAGTCCCAGGAGAACAAACACTAACATGAAAACACATTGATCTTGCTCAGCCAAGCAGTGTTTTGGAGCTGGAGTTGTGGCCAGAGGGAAACAGGCTCATGTGCTACCTCAATGTATTATATATTTATATCCAGCAGTACAATACAACATGTAAGGAAGGACTAGCCTACAGTGTTTTTGGAAAGTATTCATACACCTTGACTTTTTCCATATTCTGTTACATTACAGCCTTATTCCACTAATGGATTAAATAATTTGTTTCCCTCATCAATCAAATATTCAAGCAGAGCTACACATCATTTAGGATTCCCCCTGTGTCCAAATGGTATTTGGGTAGGAATTGATTTCTGTCTGTGAAATGGAATAAAGAATTAAGAATCAAAGCAGCAGATGCCTTCGTAAGCCTCTGCAATCTGACAATCTGGCATTTGCTTGGCTAGCCTAGTGACAGACTGGCCACAGAGAATTGTCAATCCAGGATGTCGTTTTTCCAGGAAGGATGCATATTATGCATGCATTGAGTACAGGTTACATAGCAGACAATTTCACAGAGGAAACAATCAGTGCAAAGACATATTCCTTACATATAAATTCATAGTCAGTTACATATGCAGTATGTTGTTTGTATAGGCCACATCGGGCTCGATTCAGACCTGAGTGAAGCTCGCATTTGTCACGTTCTGACCTTAGTTATTTTATTATGTCTTTGTTTTAGAATGGTCAGGGCGTGAGTTGGGTGGGTTGTCTATGTTATTTTTTCTATTGATTTGGGATTGCTGTGTTCGGCCTGGTATGGTTCTCAATCAGAGGCAGCTGTCAATCATTGTCCCTGATTGAGAATCATACTTAGGGAGCCTGGTTTCACTTCTATGTTGTGGGTGTTTATTTTCTGTTTAGTGTTGTGTTGCACCTTACAGGACTGTTCGTTGGTTGTTTATTGTTTTGTTTCAGTGTTCATTAAAATATTTAAAATATGAACACTTACCACGCTGCACATTGGTCCTCCTCTTCTTCCACCACCGACGATCGTTACAGAAACACCCACCACCAAAGGACCAAGAAGCGTGGTGACGAGAGGCAGCGATACCTGGAGAACTGGACTTGGGAGGAGATCCTGGGACCCTGGGCACAGGCTGGGGAATATCGCCGCCCCAAGGCAGAGCTGGAGGCAGCGAAAGCTGAGAGGCGGCGGTATGAGGAGGCAGCACGGCAGCGCGGCTGGAAGCCCGAGAGACAGCCCCAAAAATGTATTGGGGGGAGGCACACAGGGAGTGTGGCGAAGTCAGGTAGGAGACCTGTGCCAACTCCCCGTGCTTACCGTGGAGAGAGAGGGACCGGGCAGGCACCGTGTTATGCCGTGAGGCGCACGGTGTCCCCGGTGCGCGTGCATAGTGCGGTATATTGCAGCGCCTCGTATCGGCCGGGCTAGAGTGGGCATCGAGCCAGGTGCCATGAAGCCGGCTCAGGGCATCTGGTCTCCAGTGAGTCTCCTCGGGCCGGGGCACATGGCACCAGCCTTAGGCATGGTGTCCCCGGTTCGCCAGCACAGCCCAGTGCGGGCTATTCTACCTCACCGCACTGGCCTGGCTACAGGGAGCATTCAACCAGGTGAGGTTGGGCAGGCTTGGTGCTCGAGAGCTCCAGTGCGCCTTCATGGTCCGGTCTATCCGGTGCCACCTCCACGCACCAGCCCTCCGGTGGCAGCCCCCAGCACCAGGCTGTCTCTCCGTCTCCTCCCTACAAGTGCTCCCGCCTGTCCAGCGCTGCTAGAGCCTTCCTCCTGCCCAGCGCTGCCAAAGTCTCCCGTCTGTCCTGAGCTGCCAGAGTCTCTCGTCATTCCTGAGCTGCCAGATTCTCCCGTCTGTCCTGAGCTGCCAGAGTCATCCATCTGTCCTGAGCTGCCAGAGTCGCCCGTCTGTCCTGAGCTGCCAGAGTCGCCCGTCTGTCCTGAGCTGCCAGAGTCGCCCGTCTGTCCTGAGCTGCCAGAGTCGCCCGTCTGTCCTGAGCTGCCAGAGTCGCCCGTCTGTCCTGAGCTGCCAGAGTCGCCCGTCTGTCCTGAGCTGCCAGAGTCGCCCGTCTGTCCTGAGCTGCCAGAGTCGCCCGTCTGTCCTGAGCTGCCAGAGTCGCCCGTCTGTCCTGAGCTGCCAGAGTCGCCCGTCTGTCCTGAACTGCCAGAGTCTCCCTTCTGTCCTGAGCTGCCAGAGTCTCCCTTCTGTCCTGAGCTGCCAGAGTCTCCCTTCTGTCCTGAGCTGCCAGAGTCGCCCGTCTGTCCTGAGCTGCCAGAGTCTGCCGTCTGTCCTCAGCTGCCAGAGTCGCCCGTCTGTCCTCAGCTGCCAGATTCGCCTGTCTGTCCTGAGCTGCCTGAGTCGCCCGTCTGTCAGGAGCTGCCAGAGCCGCCAGTCAGCCAGGAGCTGCCAGAGCCGTCCGTCAGCCAGGGTCGCCGCGTTAAAGAGGCCACGGAGGCGGGTAGAGAGGTGGAGAAGGACAATGGTGGAGTGGGGTCCACCATAGTGGGGTCCCACTCCAGATCCGCCACCGCGGACAGACAGCCACCCAGATCCTCCCCTATAGGTTTAGGTTTTGGGGCCGGAGTCCGTACCTTTGGGGGGGGGTGGTACTTTCACGTTCTGACCTTAGTTCTTTTATTATGTCTTTGTTTTAGTATGGTCGGGCCTTGAGTTGGGTGGGTTGTCTATGTTCTTTTTTCTATTGATTTGGGATTGTTGAGTTCGGCCTGGTATGGTTCTCGATCAGAGGCACCTGTCAAACGTTGTCCCTGATTGAGAATCATACTTAGGGAGCCTGGTTTCACTTTTGAGTTGTGGGTGTTTATTTTCTGTTTAGTGTTGTGTTGCACCTTACAGGACTGTTCGTTGGTTGTTTATTGTTTTGTTTCAGTGTTCATTAAAATATGAACACTTGGTCCTCCTCTTCTTCCACCACCGACAATCGTTACAGCATTAATGGAAGGTAACTCCCATTTTATACACTTTTTCTCTCTATGCGTATTCTGACCTTGAACTTAAGCATGAAAATATTCCACCGCTATTCGTTCTGGATGGAGATTGAATAAATTAAGTGGAGGTGTGTCTACATATATACTGTTTTCTTATTTTTACCTCATTTTTCTTGATTACAATCTTGTCTCATCGCTGCAACTCCCCAACCAGCAAGGGAGAGGCAAAGGTCGAGTCATGCTTCCTCCGAAACATGACCTGCCAAGCCGTGCTTCTTAACACCCACTCACTTAACCCAGAAGCCAGCTGTATCAATGTGTCGGAGGAAACACAGTTCAACTAACGACAGAAGTCATCCTGCAAGCACCCGGCACACCACAAGGAGTTGCTAGAGCGCGGTGAGCCAAGTAAAGCTCATGTGGCCAAACCCTACCCTAACTCGGTCGACGCTGGGCTAATTGTGCACCACCCTATGAGACTCTTGGGCACAGCCTGTAATGACACAGGGATCGAACCCCAGGCCGCAACACTGCGATGCAGTGCCTTAGACCACTGCGCCACTCAGGAGAGATGTACTGTATTATGACTTTTGACTTAATTCCCCTCATAATTCCACCACCTTTATGCTAAAGGAAACCATGAATAAGGTTGAGCGAACCTTCCGGTTCCAAGTGAAAAAAACATCTACTTTCTTTTTTTCAGAAAGTAATAACAGCATTCTCCATGTACTGTAATTTATACATGGACAAGAGCTAGGCCTATTGATAAGAGCTCAATATAGCAATTGTTTTAGACGATTTTTCCTTATAATCCCTGGACACATGTGAAGCCAGCCATATGGAAGCAAACTGAAAATCATATCAACATGACATGTATTGGGGTCCCTATTCCACAGGGAAATAGCTGTGCCGTAATTCAGAATTTTAATTGTGTGCCCTCTTTATCTGCGTGGAGGAAATTTGATGCTGAAACGGAGACAAAGATGCATAGATGGTATTCTTTCATTGATCCAGGAGCGTTTGGACTGTCGGGACTAGGTTTCAGCTGCTGCGCAATGCTGACATCCTTCCTCCCATAGATGGTATCTTTTCCTCCCATAGAACGTATCTTTTTGAAAAGATCAGGGAGTTTTGCGACAAAGAGGCTATGGACATCACATGACCTGCACCAAAGTCAAGGGCAAAGATTCCCTTGTTCATTCGTGGTTGGACAGACCAGTCATCAGCACTATCTGCAGTGACTCTATTCACATGACTCTCTCAAACACACACGCCACACACTGCTGCCACCTTTACTTTATATCCTGCTGCTCAGCCACTTTACCCCTGATTATATGCATATAATTACCTCACACTGATGTCATTATATCGTTATTGTTCTTGTACATACTGTATATTATTTTATTTTGACACAATCTATTTATGATATTGCTACTATGCAAGTAACCATTTGGCTGTACCATTTACACCTGTAGAGATCCCATCCACATAGCAAGACTTAGCAAAATATTGATATAGAAAATTAATTTTGATATGTATCAACTGTCCACCACATAAAAATATGGCACATCAACATAAATATATGGCACATAAATATATGGCACATGCATCTGTTTATGTACTGTACATGTGTATCTCACTCAGGTTTCAACTCAGGTTGCATGGCCTTAACTTATGTATGGAATACTATGTGATAAGTGCGTGTGTAACAGTATATAAAGTATGCTAATGAACTGGTGTGAATGCATTTGGGCAGTGGTCAAAAGTACTTTAGTAAAAATACTTTAAACTACTACTTAAGTATTTTGAGGGGGTATCTGTACATTACTTTACTATTTATATTTTTGCCAACTTTTACTTTTACTTCACTACATTGCAAAATAAAATATTGTACTTTTTTCTTCATACATTTTCTCTGACATCCAAAAGTACTCCTACATTTTGACAGGAAAATTGTCCAATTCACACACTTATCAAGAGAACATCCCTACTGCATCTGATCTGGAATACTAACTAAACACAAGTGCTTCATTTGTAAATGAAGCATTTAGTGTTGGACTGTGCCCCTGGATATCCGTCAATAAACATAAAACAGAGAAAAGAATTGTGCAGCTTCATTTAATATAAGGAATTTGAAATTATTTATACTTTTACTCAAGTATGACAATTTAGTACTTTTTCCACCACTGGATGTGGCAGGGGGTTATAGCATTTATTTCACATTTATTTATTTACATTTATTTCACGCGCTCCAGCAGGTATATCTCTCTGGTCACCCCCAAAACCAATTCTTTCTTTGGCCGCCTCTCCTTCCAGTTCTGTGCTGCCAATGACTGGAACGAACTACAAAAACCTCTGAAACTGGAAACACTTATCTCCCTCACTAGCTTTAAGCACCAGCTGTCAGAGCAGCTCACAGATTACTGCACCTTTACATAGCCCATCTATAATTTAGCCCAAACAACTACCTCTTTCCCAACTGTATTTATTTTATTTTATTTATTTATTTTGCTCCTTTGCACCCCATTATTTTTATTTCTGCTTTGCACATTCTTCCATTGCAAATCTACCATTCCAGTGTTTTACTTGCTATATTGTATTTTTTTTGCCACCATGGCCTTTTTTTGCCTTTACCTTCCTTCTCACCTCATTTGCTCACATCATTTGCTCACCTCATTTGCTCACTTGTTTCTACTGTATTATTGACTGTATGTTTGTTTTACTCCATGTGTAACTCTGTGTCGTTGTATGTGTTGAACTGCTTTGCTTTATCTTGGCCAGGTCGCAATTGTAAATGAGAACTTGTTCTCAACTTGCCTACCTGGTTAAATAAAGGTGAAATAAAAATTTACAAAAATAAAACATGACCCATCAATTTAGACAAGTGTGTCTGGGTAAGCATCATCTAATATTTATAAAATATTTTTTATCTGGACACTTTCTGTTTACCTGGATTTTTTTTCTTCTGTTTACCTGGAACTACCTGGAATGTTAACCTGAACTTTTAGTCTTTACTAATTTTTACTACACTACTCACTGTTTAGCTCATGATCTCATGTGGATTCTTAAAGAGATGGGTGGGTCTGGCCTAAGAGGGTGTGAACAATTCTGAATGGGGTATAGACAAAGTAGAGTGCTCAGGTACGTAGGGAAAGGGAAGGGAAAGGGTGATTCCTAATCAGTTGAAGAACCGAATGCCTTCAATTGAAATGTGTCTTCCGCAATGAACCCAAGCCCTCTGAATCAGAGAGGTGCGGGGGGCTGCCTTCATCGTCATCCATGTCTTCGGCGCCGGGGGACAGTGGGTTAACTGTCTTGCTCAGCGGCAGGATGACAGATTTTTACCGGGGGACAGTGGGTTAACTGTCTTGCTCAGCAGCAGGATGACAGATTTTTACTGGGGGACAGTGGGTTAACTGTCTTGCTCAGCGGCAGGATGACAGATTTTTACCGGGGGACAGTGGGTTAACTGTCTTGCTCAGCGGCAGGATGACAGATTTTTACCTTGTCAGCTCCTGGATTCGATCCAGCAACCTTTCGGTTACTGGCCAAACGCTCTGACCACTAGGTACCAAAACATTCAATTCAATGGCCCTTTTCTCAAAAGTGAGTTTACAAAGTGTATCAACTTTCAAAGCAGAATTACTTTCCCAATGTTCCTAAAAAATGCTGTGTATGATATACCATTTTGTAGCTCTCAGTCTCTACTTTTATCCAATGTCCAAATTTTGCTACAAAAGACCGAATTCAGGTGGTGAGTCACGTATTCTGAATCCGTTCAGTAGATATATTCTTTTGAGTCTGTTGACAAATGTACTGAAAACCTTATTGAATGAAAACTCCACAAGAAAATCTGTTGGCCAGCAAGTGCAAGGCAGCCACACGTGCAAAGCGTGTTACACGACTGAATAAAGTCTTAATACCAAATAGTGAGAAGTGCATAGGAAGGGCATAAATTCCTGAGTCAGAATAAACCCTATACTGAACATGTTTTTTGTATACTCACTAAGTATAGTCTGCTAAATTACTTTGGAATTATTATAAACATTTGCTGCTAGTGTGCTAATTGATTATGTTGAATGAATATGTCAAGTCATGTACTATTTCCATGACACACAAAATCCCCATAGTAAAGTTTTGGAACATAATGAAGGTGATTATATGTGTCCAGATTTTGTTCAAAACGTTTTGATTTGATTTTGATTTGACTCGATGACAAAGAAATGCCACCATCATTGAAGTGCAATCAATTCCCTCATGGAGTTCAGTGATGGCCTCCATCTTCGGCTTCTCCTGATTCCTGATTTAGAGGAGATGGGTTAAATGCGGAAGACACAGTTAGGTTGAATGCATTGTTGTACAACTGACTAGGTATCCACCACTCATTTAAGAGATTAGAATAGAGGGTAGTGCACTGACAGACATTTAAGAGCAGGTTAGTGGGTAGTGGTGTTGGCTGTGACTGGGTGGCTACTAGCTGGGCCAAGAGGAGCTCCGTCGCCATCAGGCTTCAAATAAAGAGTCCTTTGCAATAAAGAACGAACCTGTGATGCTGAGGTAATGGGCCTTTTATTGCCGGATTTATCTCAATGGCACTGTTGACCATTGGCTGGCTGATCAGCGCCATCCATCAAAAGGCCTGGAGAAGATGATGCAGACCTTCCTCTGATCCCAGGGATTGCCTGGGTGTTTGGGGTCCCCGGGCCCCGGGCCCCTATCCTTCCCTGACTGCTCCTCTCCGTTAGGGTTGGGGACCATTACATGACCTCCGACCTCTTAAGCCCTCCAAACAGAGCTCATAATATTGAAAACAGGTGCTGAGATCTTAGGCCTGGCTCTCCAGCTGGGGGCAGTCGTCAGCTGTGACTGCTGTCGTCTATTAGAGGGCGAACGCAGGGGAGGACCCTGTTGTTATTATGGGCCAGTTTAGTTACGCTTTCATGTCTAATTGTGCGAGCCTGAGTGTGCATGTGTTTGTGTCGGAGTGTGCATGCATGATAAATCCCTGTTCTTTCCTGGTCTGATACACAAGTGACGGGCAGAGACTAACTAGAGGAAAGGGGAGGATTCGGTGTGTAATGAATACGTATTTGTTTAGTGTGTGTGTGTGTGTGTGTGTGTGTGTGTGTGTGTGTGTGTGTGTGTGTGTGTGTGTGTGTGTGTGTGTGTGTGTGTGTGTGTGTGTGTGTGTGTGTGTGTGTGTGTGTGTGTGTGTGTGTGTGTGTGTGTGTGTGTGCGTGCGTGCGTGTGTCTGTATGCAGTGTCAATAGGCAATAGGGCAGAGACTGTGATAAGCTCAAACACCGAAGTGTGTGTAAATTGATGGGTCTTTAAGGAAGAAAATATGAACCTCGTTCACAGCGTATACAGTATGTGCGTATGAACAAGATAACTACGGATGTACAGTGCAGTTGATTTTCATTTGATTTCCCTGTTGCAGGAGACCTTTCTTGAAATCCAGGAAATGTTAAACTTGTAGTGTATAAAAAGGCTTCTGAAGTTTGTAATTTCCACTTTGAAATTTCACACTGGATTTTTTTTTCTCCCTTATTAAGAAAAATGTATCAACCCCTACAAAAATGTCCATTAATTATAATCCACATAATAATTCACATTTCCTGTTGCTGCAAGATTAATTTCCCACTGTTGCAAACTGTCTGAAATGAAGATCCTACTGTATAGGGTTTCTTACATGACGTAGTCAACAGAGACTGCAGAATCCTACTAGTTCAGAGTAACAACAAAATGTCACCTGCCTCTGCAGACCATGTTTTTCCTGTCATGATAATCACATAAGTAAGTAATCAAACAAGTTTTAATTTTTTATATACCCACAGTTTTTGTATATAACCTTTACTTACACAACAGTGATTGCAGTGTAATGGCTGTTTGATTACCCGTCATCATACTTAACACTAGAAAAGCTGGGTCTCGAGGGACCCCCCTTTGAGCCAATGAGCAGTCATTCTAACAGTCTTATAAAATACATTTCATATACTGTATGCTGTAGGACAAATCATTTGGTTGTGTTTATGAAGGTCTTGGGTATCCCATACCTGAATGAATGGTCTAAGATCTCTCCCAACGTGTTCTCCAATCTCATAAAACATTTTAGAAAAAAGTTCAGTATCGTTTTCCTCGCAAGGCACAGGGTGCCGGAGTATTGAAAACATGGGTGCCAATCATTTTGACCACTATCTTCTTTAGATTTACTTGTATTACTTGTTCAACAAAATTACTTTCTCTGAGCAATTTTATTAGTATAAAATAATATAATTTCCCCCCAAAATGTAGCATACAATATAGGTCAGTATTTGTGTAATTTATTTTATACAGTATTTTTTGCTCATCCCTATCAAGGGTGCCAATAATTATGGACCTGTCTGTACATACTGCATGTTGACGTAGCAAAAGCTTTTTTTGCTTCTTTCTCGCATAACACTTGTTATCCATTTTTTTTTAGTTGCAAGGTATCTGTGGGTGTACGTGTGTGTGAGCCATGTGTGTGTACGTGTGTGTCAGCCGTGTGTGTACGTGTGTGTCAGCCGTGTGTGTACGTGTGACTGACTGGGTGTGTGTGCACGTGTGTGTCAGCCATGTATGTGACTGGGTGTGTGTACGTGTGTGACTCGGTGTGTTTGGTGTCACTGACCCATATACATTCTCATCCTGCAGCATGGTTGAATACAGCCCTCCATAGCTTCCACACTATCTCCTTGCTGTGTCAGAGGCTCAGCGAGAGGGATCACGTCTTTAGTTCTGACGCTCTTCAATCCCAGCCAGGCTGCTCACCTGCACTAGTGTGACATACAGTGCACCCTGTGGAAACAGCCAAGTCTCCTGTCTATCATTTCTCCTCTCAATGGGCTCTGCATCAGAGGAGGCTGGTGGGAGGAGCTATAGGAGGACAGACTCATTGTAATGGCTGGAATGGAATGGTATCAAACACATCAAACATAGTGAAACAACATTTTTGACTCCGTTCCATTTATTCCATTCCAGCCATTACAATGAGCCTGTCCTCCTATAGCTCTCCCCACCAGCCTCCCCTGCCCTACAGCTAATGTGCTGTGGACCATTGATGTGACACGCAGGTAGGTAGAAGAGGAAGTTGCATTATTAATTCTGTTTCAGGTATGCGAAGCAAAGCAAGGAACCTCTTTGATCTTCCATAGATGGAGTGCCGCCTACAATCTCACTCAGACAGTCAGATCAGCGTAGCCTAGTGGTTAGAGTGTTGGACTAGTAACCGGAAGGTTGCGAGTTCAAACCCCCGAGCTGACAAGGTACAAATCTGTCGTTCTGCCCCTGAACAGGCAGTTAACCCACTGTTCCCAGGCCGTCATTGAAAATAAGAATATGTTCTTAACTGACTTGCCTGGTTAAATAAAGGTAAAATAAAAATAAAAAAATAAAAATAGAGCTTGACATGCCCAGGCAGCCAATAAGAACCTTCCCATGTTTAGTATTATGTCACGCTATGTCAACGGGGAGAACAAATGAAACATTGTATGTAGATCTAAAATGACTTCTGGTAATTGAGGAGATATTGAAGAGCAAATATTGGGAGTTGGCTGTCATTTAGCTTAATCTTAATAATGTATTCTTATTCTGAATTCCATTTATATGCTGGGCATAGTAGCATGTGTCTAGCATACTTGCAAAGCACAACAAAGTTAGTTATGGAAATCATGTTAATTTCCATACAAATTTGAAGTGACTCAGTCCGATCCCTTCTTTATGGCATACTGTATACCATAACAGCTTAAACTTAATGCTTAAAAATAAGGTATTGGCATTTAAATTAAGATTGCAATGTCCTAGCAAATTGTGTACACTTGCATAAGAATGTATGAAAATGTACGTTTTCTACTTGAAATAGGGAATGCTCGTCTTGTAAGGTTTGACACTGTTGACGAGAAGCAGGTAACAGGAAGTGAACATTTAATGACCAACAGACATGGAACAGGACAGGACAGCGTCTGGACATGAACACGTAACGAAATGAATGCAGCCACAGGGAACAAACGGGGGAGCAGACAGTTACAGATGGGGCAATCAACAAAGGGAAGGAGTCCAGGTGAGTCCAATGAGCGCTGCTGCGCATAATGATGGTGACATGTGTGCATAATGAAGGGGTCCTGGCACCCTCCAACACTACAGAGGGAGAGTGGGAGTAGGCGTGACATGCCTAATGATATGCTTGGATTAGGATACATGGATGGGAGGCTATGTCTTACATTCACATGTATCCAAGTTTTTGTTGTTGGACATACAGTAAGATTGTAAAATCACCAGGAAATCAGCTCAAAGTGATTTCAATTTAGGAAACCTGCTCCCAAGTATTCCCACACATAAATAGAGAGACATATGTCTAATGTAACCTAATGTAATCAATGTGTGAAATTATTCTGTTTTTTGGGGGATTCTTGCGTTCGATTTGCAGTATACAAATTATTCCTATGTTCTGGCCGTCTGACCATCCGCTCAAGCAAAAATTGGCTGAATCTAGTTGATGATAGAGGTTTTGATTTTGCAACGTAACCCCAGGATAATGAAAAAGGCTCCTCGTAAGAATAACAAAAAGTTACGAAGTTGCTGTAGGGATGTGAAATATTTCCTCTAGTTTTACAGGAAGGAACACTTTCACACACTCTTTCAATCAGGGAACATAACATCTCACACTGCATTATACTTCTCTTTTCATTTATTTTGTACTTTTACCCCTTTTTCGTGGTATCCAATTGGTAGTTACAGTCTTGTCTCATCGCTGCATCTCCCGTACGGACTCGGGAGAGGCGAAGGTCGAGAGCTATGCATCCTCCGAAAACACGACCCAGCCAAGCTGCACTGCTTCGTGACACAATGCCCGCTTAACTTGGAAGCCAGACGCACAAATGTGTCGGAGGAAACACCGTACACCTGGCGACTGTGCCAGCGTCCATGTGCCCGGCCTGCCACAGGAGTCGCTAGAGCGCAATGGGACAAGGACATCCCTGCCGGCCAAACCCTCCCCTAACCCGGGCGGCACTGGGCCAATTGTACACTGCCCCATGGGTCTCCCGGTCGCGGCCGGCTGCAACAGAGTCTGGACTCGAATCAGGATCTCTAGTGGCACAGCTAGCAACTGCGATGCAGTGCCTTAGACAACACAGCCACACGGACGTCCTGCATTATACTTCTATGACTGTGTCAGATCTCTTTAGTCTCCCAGTATATGGATACAAGACATAAAGGGGTATATGGAATCAAGGTCACATGAACTCCCACAGGACTCATCACACTATACATAATTGTATGTGAACACAATAACACACTCTACAGTGTGTAATAATACATGTATAACGTCAACTCTTACTGTCATGTAAGGTATATACACATGACGTTAAGGCACACAGTCTATTGGAGAAATGTTAATTGTACCATGTTTGACAATGTACAAGGTTCTTATTACCGCAGGGTAGATGTCCATTGATCTCAAAGGACCATGGAGAGAGTGTTCAGTATTTAATCTCTGCTTATATGAGACACGCACAATGTACTAAACAGAGATTAAAGTTTGGGGAAAAAACCCAAAACCCCCCCATTAAAAACATGTGTCAGTGAACACGATCATTCAAGGTTTTATCACTGTTAACACCTGTGGCCATTGTGGCGAATGTGTTTCTTTCCACAGGTAGGAGACAGTGAAGAGATCAAGCTTATCCTCTGTGACAGGTACTTTTAAGGCCATTCCTTCCAAAGCCATTTGTAAAATGTTCCACTGGCCCCCCTCCTCCAATGGGCTGGAGAAATCATTGACCTTCACTATCCAATCTCCCTGGCTGATCAGAGAGCCATTCTTCCATGTAATGTTTACATCTCTGTGGGGTATTTTGGCACAATAGAGAAGATTGCTTTTGGTCAACAAACTGTGTCCACAATGGTCTCTTTCCCATCGTGGCCAAAGGTGCCCTCTCGCTAGATGTAACACAGGGGAGCTCACTTTTGGACTTACTGGAGGGATGAAAAAGACAGGGGTAACTGCTGAGGCCTCGTGTTCCACATGGCGCTTTAATGAATCACACAAGCTACCCAGCAGTTGTGGGAACCGTGAACTAAAGCTGTCTGAAACTCTTAATTACTTCTTCACATAGAGCTCCAGAGCTCTCATGCATTGTTCCTTTAGAAATGGCCCCATAGGACCAGAACTCTGAGGGATGTTTTATCTTTTACCAATGAGAAATTTGATCAGACACCCAGTGACTGTTGAGCTCCTTCTTCATGTAATCATTCATTATGCTACTTTTAAAATAACCAACTCAAAGCATCCTTTGAACTTGTTGGAATAAACCCTGCCCCTGGAATTACGTGTTAGAGAAGAAAGTATACTGCTCTAGTTGAAATTATCCATTACAGTAATGGTTTCTTCGCATATCCCGGAAAACTTTAATCTCTAAGGAACCTAAAAAGGGCATATTCTATTTCATATCCCCCACAAATTTCACGAGAAACCACTCACTAAGCTATGAATGCACCACATCAAACATCCTAGCTCAACCATGTCTTTTAGACTAAAATTTAGTCCCGTGTTGGGAGGAGGTGAGCCATGTGCATGGAAAATCTGCCTTGTTTATGACTGCCTGACTCTGCAACCTGGACTCGGGGGTATATGTAACATAGTAAACGAAAATCTGGGACACTCAATTGTATGATATGTTACGTTTTGTACGGTGTTAATTTGTAGATGTACATCATCCATTTCGTATGATATTTTATGAATTACAATTTGTTGTTGCTAATGTTAACTAGGTAGCTATGTGGCTAACGTTAGCTGGGTGGCTAACCTTAGCTAGGCTATGGGTTAAGGTTAAGGTTAGGGTTAAGGTTAGGGTTAGGAGGTAGGTTAAGCTTAGGTTTATAGCTAGGGGACGGGTGAGCTAACATGCTAAGTAGTTGCAAAGTAACTAAAAAGTAATAAATAGTTGCAAAGTTGCTAATTAGCTAAAATGCTAAAGTTGTCTGTCATAAGATTTAAACATGTGGCCTTTACGTTGCTAGACGTTTACGTTATATGCATACTCATCTATACCGACAAAACACCCTCCTTCCAGTTTTGTGACCTTCTGTCTTATGTAACCATACCAGACATAATATACCAAACGTAACATACCATACTAATTAGAATGTCCTGCCATTCATCCCCTCCTTTCACTGTCAATGCTCCAGACAACCACGTTTGACAGCTGTGTTTTTCCAGGCTGAATAATCAATGAACCTGCATGTTTGTGGTGTTTTAATGCCGCTCGGCCAAGTAGCCCTTTACAGTTACTCTACTTCAACCCAATGCCCAACACTGGATCCAGGAGGCACAGCGTAACCCAGTGCAGGCAGGCAGCAGCCTCAGAGCTTCCCACAGAATATGGATAATTGGTGAAATGCGTGTGAAATGTGGTGAAACAAAAAAGAAAAAGAAGTGCCCTTTTATGTTTACATGGATTAGCTGTTTTCCTCCCTGAACATTTTCACTCAGATGTCTATGGTTGTGATTATGTATGTTCTTGACATACAGTATGAAGACTGCAGTTGTTATTTTGACCTCTTTCTGTGGTTTGATAGATGCACAGTACAGGGACAACATGTCATCCCTTGGGTATAAGTATAGTCACACGGACAACTATGAGCCGTGCATAGTTTTTGGCATGACGGGGACGTCACTGCGATACTTTATTGCTGGCTGGTGATATCAAGTTAAAATCACACAAGGACTTAATTTGTTTCTGCTCTGGAACCCATTTCTGTATTCCCAAAACACTCTTTACGGGGAGGAGAGGACTTGGAACAGAGAGTATGAAATATTGTGTGTGCCGACATTCTACACCACATTATTAATCATTCAGCTTGTATAAAGCCACAACAAAATAGACAACTCATTTTCTCTTTCATTTCATGTCGTTTCGAACCTCATGATGATTCTATTTATTTCCCTAAAGTGTTTTTTAAAGTATGTTCACACATTTCTCCTAAATGACTGTGTACTGTCATATATTTTCTGGCATAGTGAGTAGATGATGCAATTCAATACTTCTTCCAAATATCACAGTATGACTCGTATTCACAGCTCCAGTTATTCGCTGATGGCTTGTGATTTCTGTACCATAAAAGCATACATTTTCCAAGCAACAGTTCTCATTCAAATGTCATGCCACAAGACTTTCACTGTAGCCCTCAAACTAAGTTTCACATTTATAGATCTAAGCTCCTCAACCTTTTCATATGGCAGCACCTGTTAAGCCTACCATTCTACTTTTGTCCTGAGGTAATATTAAACGGTTCATTCTGTGATGCTTGACTGAACAAAGTAACACCCGGGGAGGCTTGGATAGCTATCTTCCACATCAGTAGAGGCTTACTGAGAGGTCACTTGGTGTGCACATGATGATTATTCAGATCAATTAAAAGCTGAGGCTAATGAGATCATTGGAAATAATTACGCAATTATAGGCTTTTTGGATTATAATTGACAGAGAAGAAGCTATGTGTTGGGGAGGTAAAAATGTAAATGAGAAAGCTTTCTGGGAGAAACAAAGAGCTGTATTTAATCCCCTAACCTATGAAGAATACCAATAAATTGACCTGACATTACGATACAAAGCATGAGTCAAGTTCCTCATCATGGGCGGATGGACGTAATAGTGTGATAGATAATACAACATGTCAAACTGAGCAACCTTTTTCATGGGCTTAACTTATTAATAAGCCAATGGCATGATGTTTGGTCTGTGATCTGAATTATTCTGGCTTGAGACTAAATTGAAATGTGAAAGATGTCACAATGCAGCATGTTAGCATCGACTACTTCTTAATTTTGCGGTGTTGCTCCTGCATTTTCTCCCCCAGAGGTTTCGTGAGCTGCCTGACAATCATCTCTGGAGGTGTCATACAGTACCTATCTCCATGTATTCCTAGACATTAGTGAAGTTTTACAGGAGCACTTTAAGACTTCACTTTTCAATTGAGGGAGACATCCGCCAGGTCATTATTCTGGGTATATGTAGAGGCCTCGTGAAGAGAAGAGATATGAATGACATTCTGCAACTGATGTCATGATTCAATACCTTTCTCCAGTTTGTGAATTGTGGGTACTATTTTTGTGAAAGCTCCTTTGGTGTTTTTCCCCGATGCGTGTGTGCTTTTAAAAAGCACAGGAAAAAAATAATCTAAGAAAAATAATCTCACTTCCATCTCCTAACACAGTACTAGACATGTTGGCTACTGTAAGGTAAACGGAGTCAAAATCACTCAGACATGGTTTAGATACAGATAATTAGATAATTAGCTTTTGCTAATGAATGAATTGCAAATACTGGCGCTACTGTGTCATGCATTAACAAGAAGAAAGTATGCCAGCTCTTGTAATCGTCGTTGATGTTACAGTTGCTAATAGTGGTACTTTTGCCAAGCATAATAGTGTTCTCTCACTCTCATGGATATTTCTGCCCACCCTCAGGAAAAGAAGCAGTATTTAAGATTAAATTAAGTGATAAGCATATATCATGAGGATTCTCCATCGACGCAGAGATTATCCCAGATTACCATCAATCAATGACCTGATTTTACATAGAAAACCAAAGTGTGTGGAATTAAACTGTCTATATGAAAACAGGACTGACATCACAGGACACATCGCTGGAGGATGTGACTGGAGAACGTCTTAATTGAGGTTTTAATTGGGACCCTGCAGAGAAAAGGAGAGCTGTCAGGCTCATCATTATGATGGCCCATGGATTAGTGGGGAGTGGACAGCTTTTCTAATTGGGTTACTATAGGAAGCAAGGTTCCCTTTGGACTATTCATTTATGATGCACTATAGGAACATCACTATGGGACACTTCCACCAAGGGAAATATGTAGAGTAACTTGGCTCCCGTTACAACTGAATCCCACAGTCAGACATTCACAACTTTGACACAATCCAGAGCTGTATAAAGAAAACGTTTCCACTGCACCTCATCACAACTTTTCAATACGGGCAACAATGAAAGACTGTATTATGGAGATATTGTGAGAGAAAATATATAGTTTATTTTCGGTACAAAACCAATGTTATATTTTGTTTGTGTCTGTGTAACTCAATTGAATAAAGTCACCATATCTGGTTTTCGTTTTTAAAGTGTGTTTATTTCCCACGGGGGTGAATAACTTACTTACATGTTTTTTTTCTTCAAATCATACATATTTGAAAGCAAATAAAGCAAAGAAACGATTATATCATTGCCCGTAGTGTTTATTCCATAATACATGAATTAACTATTTAGATGTTTTTCACAGATTGAGAAATGCAATGGAAATTTACCAAGATGGATTGCCATGCAATGGTAGTCTCTCCCCCCACTTCCTTGCATGTGCTAGCTTGATAGACCATTGCTGCAGGGTCTTCCATCATAGGGCTGTCCCATTTTCTCCATCTACTGCCTGAATGAAAATATGTATCCATGTCCAAAACCATGGCATATTACTTATGGCCCATATTAGTGTGTTTGATTAATAAATAGGAGTCCTGAATTTGTTAGGATGAGACACCTGAGAAATGACAGTCAGGATTCGCCTTATAAATCCTGTCGACGGTGGAGTAGTTATGGAAGGGATTTATCAGTGAGGAACACATTTTTGATAGAGTCAGAAAAGCATGAAATTGGAAATAAAACCTTGGAATGTATTGATCTATTACATGTCCTTTCTCTCAGTGGTAAATAGGTCTTCTGGAAATTAAAGTAGATTTTTCTATTTTGCAGAACATTTTCGGAATGCCAGGCAACGAGTGTTGGAGGACAAAGTCACATTATGCAATGAATCGTGTATGTATCTACAGTCGTGGGAGAACATCTAGTCACATATTGTTAAGATAACCCATTACGCAACAATTGACCTAATCATACAGTTTATGCCCTCTGGATATGCCTAATAAGCTGTCCCATTTCACATATAAGTCTAAAACTGTGTTATTACATAGACGGTAAAAATGCAACTACAGTGTGGGTACACATTGTTACTGAAAAGGCCGAAACGTTTGTCAAATGAAGATGGAATACATTTTTCTTCCTTTCACTGAAAACACTGAGTGCAGACATTCCTCATTTTCCTGAAACATTATCCCATGGCTAGTTCCTCCTGTGTCGGTCTCTCTGACCAAAGAGGGGTGAGATAGTGACATCCTGCCAAGGGCATCTCTCAGATCTAGAGATGTGTATCCAGCAATCACTGTGTCTGAGTATCTTTTACAGGGGGAAATTAAATGGGCACTCAATTACCGACTGGGCCTCTGTATCACTGGCCACCAGCTTCTCAATTACCCATCTTTTGCCCCCACTGTCTTGCATTAGGGTACCAGCTTTAATGTGTGGCCTGTTGAGCCAGAGGAGGCTAACCTTTTCAGTGTCTTATGCTGCCAAACTAGCACTACTTATTAGGAACCATGTCTGAATGCCTCGGGGACAGACCAGACCACAATCAAATCAAATAAAATAAAATTGTATTAGTCACATGGTAAGCAGATGTAATTGAAAGTATAGCGAAATGCTTATGCTTCTAGATCTGAGAGTGCAGCAGTATCTAACAGGTAATATCTAAAAATTCCACAACAAAACCTAATATCTAACAATTCCACATCAAAACCTAATACACACAATCTAGTAAGGGAATGGGATAAGAATATATACATATCAAATATATGGATGAGCAGTGACAGAGTGGCTAAGATGCAATAGATAGTAAAGAATAGATGGTGAAGTATACAGTATATACATTTGAAGTCTAACGTTTACATACACTTAGGTCGGAGTCATTAAAACTCGTTTTTCAACAACTCCACACATTTCTTGTTAACAAACTATAGTTTTGGCAGGTCGGTTAGGACATCTACTTTGTGCATGACACAAGTGATTTTTCCAACAATTGTTTACAGACAGACTATTTCACTTATAATTCACTGTATCACAATTCCAGTGGGTCAGATGTTTACATACATAACGTTGACTGTGCCTTTAAACCGATTGGACAATTCCATAAAATTATGTCATGGCTTCAGAAGCTTCTGATAGGCTAATTGACACCATTTGAGTCAATTGGAGGTGTACCTGTGGATGTACTCCAAGGCCTACCTTCAAACTCAGTGCCTCTTTACTTGACATCATGGGAAAATATTGAAAAAACAATTGTAGACCTCCACAAGTCTGGTTCATCCTTGGGAGCAATTTCCAAATGCTTGAAGGTACCACGTTCATCTGTACAAACAATAGTATGCAAGTATAAACACCATGGGACCAAGCAGCCGTCATACCGCTCAGGAAGGAGACGCGCTCTGCCTTCTAGAGATGAACGTACTTTGGTGCGAAAAGTGAAAATCATTAGCAGAACAACAGCAAAGGACCTTGTGAAGATGCTGGAGGACACAAAAGTAGCTATATCCACAGTAAAACGAGTCCTATATCAACATAACCTAAAAGGCCGCTCAGCAAGGAAGAAGCTACTGATTCAAAACAGCAAATAAAAAGCCAGACTATGGTTTGCAACTGCACACGGGGGCAAAGATCATACTTTTTGGAGAAATGTCCTCTGGTCTGATGAAACAAAAAAATAACATTTTTGGCCATAATGACCATAGTTATGTTTGGAGGAAAAAGGGGGAGGCTTGCAAGCCGAAGAACATCATCCCAACCATGAAGCACGGGGTTGGCAGCATCATGTTGTGGGGGTGCTTTGCTGCAGGAGGGACTTGTGCGCTTCACAAAATAGATGGCATCATGAGGGATGAAAATTATGTGGATATATTGAAGCAACATCTCAAGGCAGGAAGTTAAAGCTTGGTCACAAATGGGTCTTCCAAATGGACAATTACCCCAAGCATACTTCCAAAGTTGTGGCATTAAGGACAGCAAAGTCAAGGTATTGGAGGGGCCATCACAAAGCCCTGACCTCAATCCTATAGAAAGTTTGTGGGCAGAACTGAAAAAGTGTGTGCGAGCAAGGAGGCCTACATACCTGACTCAGTTACACCAGCTGTCAGGAGGAATGGGCCATAATTCACCCAATGTATTGTGGGAAGCTTGTGGAAGGCTAACTGAAACGTTTGACCTAAGTTAAACTATTTAAACTTCGACTTCAACTGTACATATAAAATTAGTAACGTGAGCTATGTAAACGTTATTCAAGTGGCATTATTAAAGTGACTAGTGTTCCATTTATTAAACTGGCCAATGATATCAAGTCTGTAGGTAGGCAGCTGCCTCTGTGTGAGTGATGGATGATTAACAATCTGATGGCCTTGAGATATAACCTGTTTTTCAATCTCTCTGTCCCAGCTTGAACCTTCTGGGTGGAAGCAGGATGAACAGGCAGTGTTTCGGGTGGTTATTGTCCTTCCTGTGACATTGGGTATTGTAGGTGATCTGGAGGTCAGGTAGTTTGCCCCCGGTGGTGCTTTGTGCATACCGTACCACCCTCTGGACAGCCCTACGGTTGTGGGCAGTGCAGTTGCCGTACCAGGCGGTGATACAGCCTGACAGGATGCTTTCAATTGTGCACCTGTACAAATTAATGAGGGTTTTGGTGACAAAAAGCCACATTTTTGTCAGCCTCCTGAGGTTGAAGTGGTGCTATTGCGCCTTCTTCACCAAACTGTCTGTGCGCATGGACCATTTCAGTTTGTTGGTGATATGTACACCGAGGAACTTTCCACTTTCTCCACTGTTGTCCCGTCAATGTGGATAGGGGGGTGCTCCCTCTGCTGTTTCCTGAAGTCCACGATCATCTATTTTGTTTTGCCTGCATCTAGTGAGAGGTTATTTTCCTGACACCACACTCCGAGGGCCCTCACCCCCTCCCTGTAGGCTGTCTCATCGTTGTTGGTAATCAAGCCTACCACTGTTGTGTCGTCTGCCAACTTGATGATTGAGTTGGAGGCATGCATGGCCATGCATTCGTGGGTGAACAGGGAACAGGAGAGGGCTGAGAACTCACCCTTGTGGGGCCCCATTGTTGAGGATCAGCAGAGTGGAGATGTTGTTTCCTACCTTCACCACCTGAGGGCGGCCCGTCAGGAAGTCCAGGACCCAGTTGCACAGGGTGGGGTTGAGACCCAGGGTCTCGAGCTTAATGATGAGTTTGGAGGGTACTATGTTGTTGAATGCTGAGCTGTAGTCAATGAACAGGATTCTTACATAGGGATTCCTCTTGTCCAGATGGGATAGGGCAGTGTGCAGTGTGATGGTCATTGCATCATCTGTGGACCTATTGGGATGATAAGCAAATTGGAGTGGGTCTTGGGTGACAGGTAGGGTGGAGTTGATATGATCCTTGACTCATCTCTCAAAGCACTTCATGAGGACAGAAGTGATTGCTACGGGGCGATAGTCATTTAGTTCAGTTACCTTAACTTTCTTGGGAACAGGAACAATGGTGACCATCTTGAAGCATGTGGGGACAGGAGACTGGGATAGGGATTAATTGAATGTCCATAAACACAGCAGCCAGCTGGTCTGAGCATGCTCTGACGATGCAGCTAGGTATGCCATCTGGGCAGGCAGCCTTGCCAGGGTTAACATGTTTAAATGTTTTACTCATGTCGGCCACGGAGAAGGAGAGCCCACAGTATTTGTTAGCGGGCCGCATCGGTGGCACTGTATTGTCCGCAAAGCATCCAAAGAAGTTGTTTAATTTGTCTGGAAGAAAGATGTCAATGTACGCAACAGGGCTGGTTTTCTTTTTGTAGTCCGTGATTGTCTGTAGACCCTGCTACATACGTCTCGTGTTTGAGCCGTTGAATTGCGACTCCACCTTGTCACTATACTGATGCTTTGCTCGTTTGATTGCTTTACGAAGGGAATAACTACACTGTTTTTATTCGGCCATATTTCCAGTCGCCTTGAAATTATTAAATGCGATGGTATGTGCTTTCAGTTTTGTGCGAATGCTGCCATCAATACACGGTTTCTGGTTAGGGAAGGTTTTAATCATCACAGTGGGTATAACATCTCGTATACACTTCCTTATAAACTCGCTCACCGGGTCAGCGTATACATCAATGTTATTCTCTGAGGCGAACCGGACATATCCCAGTCTACATGATCGAAACAACCTTGGCGCGTGGAATCCGATTGGTCAGAGCAGCATTGGATAGGCCTAAGCACGGGCGCTTCCCGTTTTAGTTTCTGCCTATAGGAGGGGAGCAACAAGATGGAGTCAAGGTCTCTCCGCCTGCCAAAAGGAAGGCGGAGAGGGCCTTGTATGTATCATGGAGGTTAGAGTAGCAATGGTCGAGCGTGTTACTCGCTTGTGTATTGCAATCAATATGCTGATTGAATTTAGGTAGCCTTGTTCTCAAATTATCTTTGGTAAAATCTCCAGCTACAATAAATGTAGCCTCATGATATATGGTTTTCAGTATGCATAAAGTTCCTTGATGGCCTTCTTGGTATCGGCTTGCGGGGGGATATATACCGCTGTGACGATAACCGAGGAGAGTTCTCTAGGGAAATAATACAGTTGGGATTTGATTGTGAGGCATTCTATTTAAGGGGAACAAAAGGATTTGTGTTCTTGTATGTTGTTACAATTACACTATGAGTCATTAATCATGAAACATACAGCCCCCGTACAGCCAATGGGATTTTCAGTGAATCGCGCCGACTCACTGAAAATTCCGTTGGCTGTACGGGCTCCAACAGCATGTCCCCAGCTAGCCATTTCTCCGTGAAACAGAGTATGTTACAAACCCTTTGGAAGGCACCTTTGCCCTTGCCTCCGACAGCGTTGTTTTGGGTCGGCCTCTGGAATCAGTTCAAATGCCCTGGGAGGTACAGACAAAGGATTTGCTTTGGGAAAGTCGTATTCCTGGTCGTAGCGCTGATTATGCTGGTAAGTTGACGTCTCTCTGATATCCAACAGTTCTTCCCGGCTGTATGTTATAACACTTAAGATGTGCTGGGCTAACAATGTAAGAAATAATACATAAAACATGAAATGCTGCACAGTTTCCTAAGGACTAGAAGCGAAGCTGCTATCTCTATCGGCGCTATCTTGTGGGGGGACATTTTCACGCTGTGTTAAGGAGTGATCAATACAGTGTGACCCCATGCATGGACACTTGCGGGAAATTACTGTCCCACAGTGAGAATGTAAGGCCCTGATTCTGATGGAGAGATGAAGACAGTTGAGGCTACGAAACCTTCCTGCAGAGGCGACAAGTCCTACTTGCTCTAATTAGATGCACAATGCAAAGTGGAGAACGAACTATCAAGGTCAAAGACGAGACAACACTACAGCCCAGTGCAAAGGAAGCGATATTTGGAATGGATCGGTAGCCATTTCTGTACTGAGTATACTGGGCATTGGAAGTTATCTCTTTGAACAATGTGGAAAAAGCTGATGATTCTTTACAGTTCAATATTGAATACCCCATTGATTGGGATTATGCCATCTAGCATGAGAGACATCTAGCATGGGAGTCCAAACATTTGAATTAGGTTACATTTGTCAGTAGTAGGGTTTGTCTTTACCTGATGTGTCTCGTAATTGACCCACCTTGACTTTTCAATACTGAGAAATGTTTGGACAACAAAGGCTGAAGGTGTCAGAAAAATTCTAGCCTTTATCCTCGAATAGCCCAAACTAAACTAAGGGTGGCAGAATCGAGGACAATGTCCTTTCTTTCTCTCTCAAATGTCAGGGGGATAGATTTCAGTATTTAAAAAGGCTCCTGAACATTGTTCTGTTCAATTGGAAAGGTCACAAGTACACTAATGAGGTGCAGGGTGGGAAAATAACAAGGCTCTCCACCTACAGACACCTCCCCATGTCAACGAAGGTCATCTGCAGCATGATAAAAACCTCAACAGAGGAGTGGAACACGTCTAACAAAAAGTATTTCTGCCAGTCAGTCCAACCCAGAGACCTGATTGTATTGGAACGATATCCTTGCTTATAGCGTGGGTATTCTGTCATAAAATGAGGAAATATTGACTGGTTGACAGGTTTCATGACAAGTTTCTTGAACAAAACAGGAAAAGACTGTAGGATGGATGTTATGGTACACCATACTAAGCTTTGACAATGTTACTATGCTCATCAATGCACTTGGTTCTTAAGGAATATAACAGGTGTAAGTTCAGCATAATTACTTTCCAAATGAGAAATGGGAGGTGCTGTCGACCTTAGCACTACTCTCTAGTGAAACCAAGATGGATTAACAGTAGACCAGTCTACCACTCACATTGAAATGCATATTGTATGATGCCTATGGCTCCTCTGGATATAGAGATCTCACATTCCAATTGAGTATACTTAAACTCTTTAACATCATCCTCAGCTCTGGCATCTTCCCCCAATATTTGAAACCAAGGAATGCTCACCCCAATCCACAAAAGTGGAGGCAAATTTGACCACAATAATTACCGGGGTATATGCATCAAAAGTAACCTTGGGAAAATCATCTGCATTATCATTAACAGCAGACAAGTACATTTCCTCAGCGAAAACAATGTACTGAACAAATGTCCAATTGGCTTTTTACCCAATTACTGTATGACAGACCACGTATTCACCCTGCACACCCTAATTGACAAACAAACACAAAGAAAGGCAAAGTCTTCTCATGCTTTGCTTTGCCCATGCTTTGCTTTATTTCAAAAAGCTTTTGACTCAACTTGGCATGAGGGTCTGCTCTACAAATTGATGGAAAGTGGTGTTGGCGAAAAACACACGACATTATAAAATCCATGTACACAAACAACAAGTGTGAAGTTGAAATTGGCAAAAAATACAAATGTCTTTCCCACAGGGCTGGGGGTGAGATGCAGCTTAAGCCCCACCCTCTTCAACATATATATCAATGAATTGGCGAAGGCACTAGAACAACCTGCAGCACCCGGCGTCACCGTACTAGAATCTGAAGTCAAATGTCTACTGTTTTCTGATGATCTGGTGCTTCTGTCCCCAACCAAAGAGGGCCTACAGCAGTACCTAGATATTCTGAATAGATTCTGTCAGACCTGGGCCTTGACAGTAAATCTCAGTAAGACAAAAATAACGGTGTTCCAAAAAATGTCCAGTTGCCAGAACCACAAATTCAAATTACATCTAGACACCATTTCCCTAGAGCACACAAAAAACTGTACATACCTCAGCCTAAAAATCAGCGCCACAGGTAACAAAGATGTAAACGATCTGAGAGACAAGCCAAGAAGGACCTATGCCATCAAAAGCTACATAAAAGTTGACATACTAATTAGGATCTGGCTAAAAATTATTGAATCAGTTATAGAACCCTTTATGATTGTGAGGTCTGGGGTCCGCTCACCAACCGAGAATTCACAAAATGGGACAAACACCAAATTGCGTCTCTGCATGCAGCACTCTACAAAATATCCTCTGTGTGCAATATAAAACACCAAATAATGCATGAAGAGCAGAATTAGGCCAATATCCGCTAATTATCAAAATCAAGAAAATTCTACTACCAACTAAGAGAAAGTGATTCCCAAATCTTCCATAATAAAACCATCACCTACAGAGAAATTAACCTTGAGAAGTGTCACCTAAGCAAGCTGGTCTTGTGGCTCTGTTCGCAAAGACGCCACAGAGCCCCAGGACAGCAACACAATTAGACCCAAAAAATCATGAAAAACCAAAAAGATAATTACTTGACACATTGGAAAGAATTGACAAAAAAACTGAGTAAACTAGAATGCTATTTGGCCCTAAACAAAGAGTACACAGTTGCAGAATACCTGACCATTGTGACTAACCCAAAATGAAGGAAATCTTTGACTATGTACAGACTGAGCATAGCCTTGCTATTGAGAAAGGTCGCCATAGGCAGACCTGGCTCTCAAGAGAAGGCAGGCTATGTGCACACTGCCAACAAAATTAGGTGGAAACTGGGCTACACTTCCTAACCTCCTGCAAAATGTATGACCATATTATATTCACATATTTCCTTCAGATTACACAGACCAACAAAGAATGTGAAAACAAATAAAATGTTGATAAACTCCCATATCTATTGTGTGAAATACCACAGTGTTGAACCACAGCAGCAATATTCGTGACCTGTTGCCACAAGAAAACGGCAACCAGTGAAGAACAAACACCATTGTAAATACAACCTATATTTATGTTTATTTATTTTCCCTTTTGTACTTGAACTATTTGCACATCATTACAGCTCTGTATATATACATAATATGACATTTGAAATGTCTTTATTCCTTAGGAACTTTTGTGAGTGTAATGTTTACTGTACATTTTTTCTTGATTTTTTTCACTTTTGTTTATTATCTATTTATTTCACTTTCTTTGGCATTGTAAACATATGTATCCCATGCCAATAAATGCCCTTAACTTGAAATTGAATTGAGAGAGTATTGAGAGAGAGAGAATGAGAGGTGGCTACTCCTGTGATGAAAGTGTCATCTGTCACATAATTTGGAATATTATTGACAGTTGAGGGATTATGGGTGCTGGGGTATTCTGAGAGGTGAAACCATAGCTTGATGTTGACTGACATGCTATTTTATTCTCATAACAAATCCTACTATGATGTTTGAATCAGTCACTGTATGGAATGAACACAGCAAATAAAAGCTACATTATGACACAAGTTTAATTATGAACTGTTCTTTGAATAAAAAAAATGCTGATGGTTAGTTGTGATTCTGACATTTTACAGTACACTTCAAGTAGCAGTCACATGATAGCTGTGGGTGCTTAAATTGTTGTCAAGCAGCCTCTCTGCAATCCCTTTGACATTTACAGGAGCACATAATACAAAGACAGAAGGTGCCCCTGTTATGTGTACGTACAGGCACAATACTATACTTATGTCACTGGGAATTTTTCATTCTTACGAAGGAGTAAATATTAAATGTTTCAATATGATAGCTATCAAGGAGAGCAAGAGAGTGTGTGTGAGAGAGAGGGCTACTCCTGTGATGGATGTGTCAATTGTCACATCATTTGGAATATTCTTGACACAGTTGAGGGATTATGGGTGCTGGGTTATTCTGGTGGGTGAATCCATAGCTTGATGTTGACAGTTTGTCATGCTATTTTATTCTCATACCAAATCCTACTATGATGTTTGAATCAGTCACTGTATGGAAAGAGCTCAGAATATCCCCGGTAAAACCTCAACAAAACTCAGCAAGTGTTCAGATTCTCAACCTAAAATATATTTTCTGAAGTAGGACACCATCTGGATATTCAGCTCCGGTGGCATGGGTTCTTTAGCAAATGACTATGAATTAAAAGACTTGTTTCCTAAAACTTGTCAATACTAAACATCATATTAACGTGGGGGACGTTAATTGTGTGACAGGTAATAACTAGCAGGTCTATTTCCCTCCAGCAGCTAGAATTTGCCCATCCACAATTCAACTGTGGGAACATGGCGGCTTTCAACACCAGACTACAGAAAGAGCTGAGCTCTACTATACGAGAGATTGTTCGTGAGGGGTTTGCCCTCGACTTACAATTAAAACCATTAAATTAATAATTGGCAGTGCTCACTATGGATACCTATTCAACTAAAGTGGAAAGTCTGGAGAAGACAGCCAATGTAACAGAGGTACAGTATGACTCCATGACCTGGAAACAAGATCATCAAAGTCCTAATAGACAAAACGGAATCCCTCGATAATTCACGTAAATTCAATTTGCGTGTCTCAGGACTTGAAACTGGTGTGGAATTGGGCAACGTCTTTCATGAGTTATATTTTCTGTGAACTGTTTGTGCAGGAGAAGCTGAATTCCATGCTGCTGATTAACATCGCGCACCGCATGGGTCAACTCTACAACTGCTCTTGCTGTATGATTGTACGAATCCACAGCTTTGAAGTCAAGTGGGAATTGTTTGCCTTGCAGGTAGGTATTCAACAGGTATCCATGAAGTGAGATCCCATCTAAGCAAGCTATACCTGAGATGAGGCTTCATCCACCAGGAAAAACTCATCTTGACCTTCCAGAACACAACACACACACATTTTCCACTGCCAAGGAGGCTCAAGACTTCTTTGAGAAGCACATCAAACCCAACACACAAGGGGACAAGCTGACAGATGGTACCCCATGGCTGGCTCATTATTCAGGTATGCTATCCATGCACAATCACGTAGCCTAGCCTATGGCTACGATGCTGCCCTCAGCATAAGACTAGGATGAGGGCACCTCTCATGTTTGGGTACAAAGAACAATATAACTATTGATGCTGAGCAATGAACTTGCTATTTTGCCTGTGTTCTAGGACATTTTCACAGTGATGACACCATGCCAATTAATGAACAATGCACCATATATGGAGGTGTCATACGTACTGGGACTGCTTTCTTGTGTGGCTACAGTGCATTGAATATATTTGGGCAAAATATGGCAATATAAATTGGTAGCTATTCCTCTACTATGTTTTATTTAATTTTATATTTATATTTTTTGCTACTGGCAATAAGAGATGGCCAGTCACATATTGGCAACTACTAGAGAATTGCTTGTTTGCTTTTACATTTGCATTTTAGTCATTGGACCCTCTTATCTAGAACAATTTACAGGTAAAATTAGTTTTTTTCTTCTTCTCGTTGATTCCTGTCCCCCTTTTTGCACCCTGTTCTTTTTGTGTGTATATAGAACTTAGAGGGAAAGTGAAGGTTTAAGGTAATTCAAAGCATATTGCTGATTATAAATGAAAATCATGGATTAAGTGCTATTGGTCCTACAGCTGTCCTATTTTTTAGTCAGAAATAGATCTTCATTTATTATTAGCAATATTATTTGAATGACCTTAAACCTACATAGTTATGTCATATCTTCTTTTTGTTTTCAATATTTTATTATATTTTATTACCCACTCTTACCCGTCAAGTTAACTGTAAAGGTCTGAATTGAACTTATTTTATGGTTTACTTCATTATTATTATTTTCTTTTCTTAATACCTTCAGATCCAAAGAAATGCTGCTAAAGAAATGTAATGTTTAAGGCTGCCACTCGCCGTTATGCTGCAACCTTGTAATGATAGTGCAGAGCTGGGGGCTAGGGAAGAACGGGGCAGGGAAGGGGAGAGGGGCAATGGCCTGTAGAGAGGATCTTCTGAGTGGTGAGCGACCAATGGGTGGGTTTTCCTGTGGGTCCTGCTTTTTATTTTACATCCATGGGTTTATTTACACTCTAGATAACAATTACATTTTACAAAAACAATGGCAACTCTAGCTATTTTCTCGTGGAATCTGAAAGGCCTCAATAGTCCAATTTAATGTTCCAGCTGTCTTGATATTCCAACAAGAAACCATATCGATATATCAATGCTCCAAGAAACACACCTGCTCCAAATTGACGCACAATGAATAGAGAACCATTTGTACAAACGGGCTGCTTTTTCATCCGCCCCAAATCAAATTAAGGGGGTAATCATAATGATACATCAGAAACTCAAAATCAAATCAAACATTATTTGTCACATGCGCCGAATACAACAAGTGTAGACTTTACCATGAAATGGTTACTTACAAGCCCTTAACTAATTTATTGAACTGCAGGACAGTGCAGTTCAAGAAGAGTTAAAAAATATATTTTACAAAGTAGACTAAAAGTCATGATAAAAAGTAACACAATAAGAATAACAATAACGAGGTTATACTGTATATGGGGGGCACCGGTTGAGGTCATTTGTACATGTAGGTGGAGGTGAAGTGACAATGCATAGATAATAAACAGCGAGTAGCAGCAGTATACAAAAAAGGAGGGCGGTATCAATGTCAATTGTCCGGTGGTGATTTTATTAATTGTTCAGCAGTCCTATGGCTTGGGGGTAGAAGCTGTTGAGGAGCCTTTTGGTCCTTTACTTGGTTCTCCAGTACCTCTTGCCGTGCGGTAGCAGAGAAAACAGTCTGACTTGGGTGAATGGAGTTTCTGACAATTGTTACAGGAATGATATTCCTCTATGTTTTAATACCCAATTAAAATGAAATACTCTGTCAATTCCTAATGAATTTGTAAGACTCTTATTTGCATAAAATGGACAGAGACCAGTCTCAAAAATCAACCAGCAGCGTTTATTCTCGAGAGTACTGAACATGATACAGTTTACCACAGATTATAAACTGAAATTGACGTCATTAGTTTTCGTACTACCCCGTCTCATCAACCAGCTGTACAATGGCTGTATAGTTCTCAAGCCTTCCTACATCGTCTTTCCCTACTAAGATAATTTACGACCCAAGCCAAGGTCTGCCTGTGTAGATAAGCATTCTAACCAGTCTGGCTATAAATTCATTAATTTCTACCAAGGAACAGACAGTCATTGTTCTAATTCTTGATTATATTTACACACATTATATTCAGTACTAAGATTAAAAGAAAATCCATACATCTATACAGTAACATAATAGTTTTCTGATTAGTCAGTCCTGATTGACATGTATACATAATTAGTCATTATTGATAAAAAAAATCCCTTAACAACAATTTTTAGGGCTTTCCTCTAACACCGCCTTTTGTATAGGTCCTGGATGGCAGGAAACTTGGCCCCAGCTTAGCGCATTCTGGTCAGATGCAAAGCAGTTGCCATACCAGGCAGCGATGGTGCAGCTGTGCAACCTTTTGAGGATCTGGGGACCCATGCCAAATCTTTTCAGTCTCCTGAGGGGGAAAGGGTTTTGTCGTGCCCTCTTCACGACTGTCTTGGTATATTTGGACCATGATAGTTCATTGCTGATGTGAACACCAAAGAACTTGAAACTCTCGACCCGCTCCACTACAGCCCCGTCAATGTTAATGGGGCCTGTTCGGACCACCTTTTCCTATAGTCCATGATCAGCTCCTTTGTCTTTCTCACATTGAGGGAGAGGTTGTTGTCCTGGCACCACACTGCCAGTTCTCTGACCTCCACCCTATAGGCCAGGGCCAATTAAATTTACAATATCAAACAAGATAAAATAAATCATAAGACAGTTATGTATATTCTTCTGTATATCAAATTATATATACATAAACTTAATTTCCTTTAACTTCTTCGAGATAGGGGGCGCTCTTTTAATTTTTGGATAAAAAACGTTCCCGTTTTAAACAAGATATGCTCGACTATGCATGTAATTGACAGCTTTGGAAAGAAAAAACTCTGACGTTTCCAAAACTGCAAAGATATTATCTGTGAGTGCCCCAGAACTAATGCTACAGGCGAAACCAAGATGAAATTTCATACAGGAAATGGTCCAGATTTCGAATGCCCTGTGTTCCAATGTCTCCTTATATGGCTGTGAATGCGCCAGGAATGAGCCTGCACTTTCTGTCGTTTCCCCAAGGTGTCTGCAGCATTGTGACGTATTTGTAGGCATATCATTGGAAGATTTTCCATAAGAGTCTACATTTACCAGGTGTCCGCCCGGTGTCCTGTGTCGAAATTATTGCGTAATCTCCAGGTCCATGCGCGTTCCATTTCTTCAGAGGAGAAACCACACTGCCACGAATGATTTATCATCGATAGATATGTGAAAAACACCTTGAGGATTGATTCTAAACAACGTTTGCCATGTTTCTGCCGATATTATGGAATTAATTTGGAAAAAAGTTCACGTTGTAATGACTAAATTTTCGGGTTTTTTCTTACCCAAACGTGATGAACAAAATGGAACGATTTGTTTTTGTGAAAATGTTGCATGCTGAATGCCAGATTTGCTATCTAATTGAGAGTCTCCTCATTGAAAACATCTGAAGTTCTTCAAAGGTAAATTATTTTATTTGAATGCTTTTGTGAAAATGTTGCATGCTGAATGCCAGCCTTAATGCTATGCTAGGCTATCAATACTCTTACACAAATGCTTGTTTAGCTATGGTTCAAAAGCATATTTTGAAAATCTGAGATGACAGTGTTGTTAACAAAAGGCTAAGCTTGAGAGCTAATATATTTACTTAATTTCATTTGCGATTTTCATGAATAGTTAACGCTGCGTTATGCTAATGAGCTTGCGGAGATAATTACACTCCTGGATACAGGTTTTTTTCGTAGCCAAACGTGATGAACAAAACGGAGCGATTTGTTTTTGTGAAAATTTTGCATGCTGAATGCCAGGCTTAATGCTATGCTAGGCTATCAATACTCTTACACAAATGCTTGTTTAGCTATGGTTCAAAAGCATATTTTGAAAATCTGAGATGACAGTGTTGACCACTTCAGCCTACCCCTTACTTTTTCGAACATTCTGTTAAAAATCGCGCAACATTTCAGCGTCCTGCTACTCATGCCAGGAATATAGTATATGCATATGACGAGTATGTGTGGATAGAAAACACTCTGACGTTTCTAAAACTGGTTAAATCATGGCTGTGACTATAACAGAACGTGTGTTTCATCGAAAAGCGCAAGAAAAACTGATCACCGAAAACTGGAAAAAATATCAATGCGCCACTTGTATGTATTGTCTATGTGACAGCAAATTAGATGGGGCTGAGATTACGTTTACTAATACCTAAAGTTGGATTACAAAAGTATTTAGAAGTGTTTTGTGAAAGTTTATCGTCGACTTTTTTTATTAAAAAAAATGACATTGTGTTTTAAAACGGTGTTTTTTCCTGGATCACACACTTTTCATAGATTGATATTTAGGGTATATATGGACCGATTTAATCGAAAAAAAGACCCAATAGTGATGTTTATGGGACATCTAGGAGTGCCAACAAAGAAGCTCGTCAAAGGTAATGAATGTTTTATATTTTTTTTCTGCGTTTTGTGTAGCGCCAGCTATGCTAATTATTTTGTTTACGTCCCCTTCAGGTATTTCGGGGTGTTGCATGCTATCAGATAATAGCTTCTCATGCTTTCGCCGAAAAGCATTTTAAAAATCTGACTTGTTGGCTAGATTCACAATGATTGTAGCTTTAATTCAGTACCCTGCATGTGTGTTTTAATGAACGTTTGAGTTTTAACGAGTGCTATTAGCATTTAGCGTAGCGCATTTGCATTTCCAGGTGGCTAGATGGCACGCCTGCGTGTCGGGTGGGCATAAGAGGTTAACAAAAGGCTAAGCTTGAGAGCAAATATATTTATTTCATTTCATTTGCGATTTTCATGAATAGTTAACGTTGCGTTATGGTAATGAGCTTGAGGCTATAAATAGGATCCCGGATACGGGATTGCTCGTCGCAACAGGTTAAAGACTCAGACATTAGGCCTACCACTGTTGTGTCGTCAGCAAACTTAATGATGGTGTTGGAGTTGTGTTTGACCACGTAGTCGTGGGTGAACAGGGAATACAGAAGGGGACTAAGTACACACCCCTGAGGGGCCCCATTGTTAAAGATCAGCATGGCAGATGTGTTGTTGCCTACTCTTACCACCTGGGGACGGCCCATCAGGAAGTTCAGGATCCAGTTGCAGAGGGAGGTGTTTAGTCCCAGAGTCCTAAACTTAGTGATGAGCTTCATGGGCATTATGGTGTTGAACGCTGAGCTGTAGTCAATGAACATCATTCTCACATAGGTGTTCCTTTTGTCCAGGTGAGAAAGGGCAGTGTGGAGTGCGATTGAGATTGTGTCATCTGTGGATCTGTTGGGGCCGTATGCAAATTGGAGTGGGTCTAGGGTGTCCGGGAGCATGCTGTTGATGTGAGTCATGACCAGCCCTTCAAAGCACTTCATGGCAATGGACATGAGTGCCACGGGGCGGTAATCATTTAGGCAGATTACCTTTGCTTCCTTTCCTTGGGCACAGGGACTGTGGTGGTCTGCTTGAAACATGAAGGTATTACAGACTTGGTCAGGGAGAGGTTGAAAATGTCAGTGAAGACACTTGACAGTTGGTCAGCGCATGCTTTGAGTACATGTCCTGGTAATCCGTTTGGCCCAGAGCTTTGTGAATGTTTACCTGTTTAAAGGTTTTGTTCACATCGGCTACTGACAGCGTTATCACACAGTTCTTGTGCATACTTCAGTGTAGCTTGTCTCGAAGTGAGCATAAAAGGCATTTAGCTCATCTGGTAGGCTCGTGTCACTGGGCAGCTCACATCTGAGTTTCCCTTTGTAGTCCGTAATAGTTTTCGGGCCCTGCCACATACGACGAGCGTCAGAGCCTGTGTAGTAGTATTCAATCTTAATCATGTATTGACACTTGCTTGTTGGATGGTTCGTCTGAGGGTATAGCGGCATTTCTTATAAGTGTCCGGATTAGTCTCCCACTCCTTGAAAGCGGCAGCTCTAGTCTTAAGCTCGATGTGGATGTTGCCTGTAATCCATGAACTTCTGATTAGGATATGTACGTACGTACGGTGGGGACGTCGTCGTCAATGCAATTACTGATGAAGCCGATGACTGAGGTGGTGTACTCCTCAATGCCATTTGATGATTCCAAGAACATATGTGCTAGAAAAACAGTTTTCAGTTTTTGATTTGTTAAAAAAGTTTGAAATATCCAATAAATGTCGTTCCACTTCATGATTGTGTCCCACTTGTTGTTGATTCTTCACAAAAAAATACAGTTTTATATCTTTATGTTTGAAGCCTGAAATGTGGCAAAAGGTCGCAAAGTTCAAGGGGGCCGAATACTTTCGCAAGGCACTGTATATGCAAAAGTATGTGGAAACCCCTTCAAATTAGTGCTGTTTCAGCCACACCTGTTGCTGACAGGTGTATATAATCGAGTACACAGCTATGCAATCTCCATTGACAACATTGGCAGTAGAATGGCCTTACTGAAGAGCTCAGTGACTTTCAACGTGGCACCTTCATGGGATGCCACCTTAACTTTTGAAAATTTAGTTAACTAGGCAAGTCAGTTAAGAACAAATTCTTATTTACAATGACGGCTTACCCTGGCCAAATCCAGGAGACGCTGGACCAAATGTGCGCTGCCCTATGGGACTCCCAATCACGGCCGGATGTGATACAGTCCGGAATCAAACCAGGGACTGTAGTGACGCCTCTTGCTCTGCGATGCAGTGTCTAGACCGCTGCACCACTCGGAAATCCAACAAGTCAGTTTTACAAATGTGTGCCCTGCTAGAGCTACCCTGTCAACTGTAAATGCTGTTATTGTGAAGTGGAAACGTCTTGGAGCAACAACGGCTCAGCCACAAAGTGGTAGGCCACACAACCTCACAGAACGGAACCGGCGAGTACTGAAGCGCGCAGCGCATAAAAATCGTCTGTCTTCGGTTGCAACACTCACTATCGACTTCCAAACTGCATCTGGAAGCAATGTCAGTACCAGAACTGTTACTTGGGAGCTTCATGAAATGGGTTTCCATGGTCGAGCAGCTGCACACAAGCCTAAGATCGCCATGGGCAATGCCAAGCATCGGCTGGAGTGGTGTAAAGCTCGCAGCCAATGTACTCTGGAGCAGTGGAAATGTGTTCTCTGGAGTGATGAATGACACTTCACCATCTGGCAGTCCGAATGACAAATCTGTGTTTGGCAGATGAGAAGAACACTACCTACCCCAATGCCTAGTGCCAACTGTAAAGTTTGGTGGATGAATAATGGTCTGGGGCTGTTTTTCATGGTTCAGGCTAGGCCCCTTAGTTCCAGTGAAGGGACATCTTAACACTACAGCATACAATGACATTGTAGACGATTCTGTGTTTCCAACTTTGTGGCAACAGTTTGGGGAAGGCATGCGGGTGCTCCGTGCACAAAGCAAGGTACATACAGAAATGGTTTATCGAGATCGACGAGCAGGTCTCCACATACTTTTGGTCATGTAGTGTATGATGTTGTAAATTTTGTACTGGATATTCTTTTTGAAAGAGAGACCGAAATTACTTTTGTAAATGCCAAGATTTACAAATCTGGTCTTTATGACCTATTAGCCTCTGTGGGTTTGACAGAACCGGATGTTCTGGTTTTCAGTGGGAAATGGAAGATAGAGCCTGTGATGTAACATTAACAAGGCGATGCTCCATCTTATCTTCTCCTCCACATTTACTGGAATGGTTGAACAGTGCAGAAGAGAACCTCCCATTATATTTTTTTATATTTTCGTCAAGATCTAGTGAGGATCTAGTTACAGGCATTTCTTTTATGCCTGCGACGTTAGGTTAATCCCCTATAAGTCTTCAGAACAATACTAAACTGTATCCTCATGGAAACCAATGAACCCAAGCATAATGCCTTACAACCACACAAAGACAAAACATACGAGGCATGTGAGGCTACCCAGCTATAATATGAGCATTCCCTCAACACAACTGTTGTGAACATCTGAAGAAGAGTGTTTGTGTATAAGAGATCAAATATGGGATAGATAGCTTAGTTACACAAACTCTAAATAGGACTTGAGTGCTAAATCACAAGATTCAAAAGCAGCATTTGAACTAATTACAGATAAATACATGATCTGGGATAACCCCAGTGATAGTCCAATGAGGTTATCTGGAAATTCAAATAAGTCATCTGGGATATCCCAGACCGGTCTACTATGGGATTTTTTATGAATAATGACTAAATGAGGTATACACTTAAAGTAGAATTATAACTAACAGAATTACAACATGTCTTTCTAGTAGTGTTAAATAATGTTTGTTCATTAGGAAGGGGTTATGTAGCATAGATCTAGGAAGAAAGGAATGTATGTGGGTGTAGAAAGAGCATGAAGAGGGTCATTAACCTATGTTTGAACCGACCTGGCTGTAACTCTGGAGAGATAAGATAGGACATGGAGGGCCCCTCCAGAGCTCTAGTAACTGGGGGAGACTGGAACTGTCAGCTGAGTGGTTATAAACTGTGGTGAGACTCATGAGAAAATCCCTATGTTGGTGTGTATGTATGTGTGTAGGTTAGAATGTTAATAAAAGGAACGTATTTGTGTATGTACGGTCAGAGCTCTCGCAAATAAACCTGGATCTGATCAATTGTGAGCTGGGAATTCTGTTTTACTTAAGACCAGAACTTTACAACCTGTGGGTATCAGAAAGATAAAGATAATTGGAATTTATGAACATTGATTACAAAATTACTGAACACGGTCCAAGGAAGTTATCTGGGCATGACACCTGACATATATCATAGATCACTTATTTAGACTTCTGGGTAACTTGCATGGACCATCAGTGGGGGTATCCTAGATCACTTATTTAGACTTCTGGGTAACTTCCATGGACCATCAGTGGGGGTATCCTAGATCACTTATTTAGACTTCTGGGTAACTTCCATGGACCATCAGTGGGGGTATCCTAGATCACTTATTTAGACTTCTGGGTAACTTCCATGGACCATCAGTGGGGGTATCCTAGATCACTTATTTAGACTTCTGGGTAACTTCCATGGACCATCAGTGGGGGTATCCTAGATCACTTATTTAGACTTCTGGGTAACTTCCATGGACCATCAGTGGGGGTATCCTAGATCACTTATTTAGACTTCTGGGTAACTTCCATGGACCATCAGTGGGGGTATCCTAGATCACTTATTTGGATATTATGGGTTGGAGTGGACGTGGTACAGTACCCAGATCACTTTCTTGGACCCCCAGAAAATGATATTATGATGTTATCAGTAAATCCAAGTAAATGATCTGGGATACCCCCCACTATTCATCCAGTCTTATCTGGGGGTCCAAGGAAGTGATCTGGGATACCCCCCACTATTCATCCAGTCTTATCTGGGGGTCCAAGTAAATGATCTGGGATACCCCCCACTATTCATCCAGTCTTATCTGGGGGTCCAAGTAAATGATCTGGGATACCCCCCACTATTCATCCAGTCTTATCTGGGGGTCCAAGGAAGTGATCTCACATTTACTATTTACATTTACTATAAATAGCCTTTTTGAACCTCAAATATACTTCAAGTTTTACATTTCCTGCATTGCAGATTCTCCACCGCGGGGCTGAATGTTCCTCCTTTTATTCCACTAGAGTCTTCTTTAGCCAGCCATCCACATTTTGAAACAGTTTGATATTCGGTTCATGCTTGTCAGTGACTCTGATCATGTTTAACCCAGTCTCTCTGTCTCTCTCCCTCTTCTCTATCTTTTCTCACTCTCTGTTTCTCTATCTGTCCTTCTATAATGCGTGTGCACATGTGCACGCGCAGGCACACACCCGCACACACACACCTCTCCCTTTCCCTTTCACTTATACAGACTCCAGCAGTAATTTCAACAGAAACAGCCTCCGTTCTTTGTCAGTAGTAAACAGTTACAATATAAAGGTTTATGAATGAAGTCATGTTTGTTAGCAATTATTAGCGCATAGGTATGTCATGCGTTCATCGTATAATTTGTATGTCACGTTCTGACCTTTATTTCCTTTGTTTTGTCATTATTTAGTATGGTCAGGGCGTGAGTTGGAGTGGGCAGTCTATGTTTGTTTTTCTATGTTTTGGGTATTTCTATGTTTCGGCCTGGTGTGGTTCTCAATCAGAGGCAGGTGTCATTAGTTGTCTCTGATTGAGAATCATACTTAGGTAGCCTGGGTTTCACTGTGTGTTTGTGGGTGATTGTTCCTGTCTCTGTGTTTGCACCAGATAGGGCTGTTTTAGGTTTTCACGTTTCTTGTTTTTTTTAGTCTGTTCATGTATAGTTTTCTTCATTAAAGAACCATGAATAGAAACCACCCTGCGTTTTGGTCCACCTCTCCTTCACCGCAAGAAAACCGTTACATTGTAGCATAAAAATAATTCAAAATGAAATGAAAATGTATATGATAGATTTCAATAGTTATCTATTAAGATATTCCTCTGTAAGTACCATATGCCTTAAACCAAATACTGTGACTGCCAATTCTCTTATTCAATCATTCTCACTTAACTTAGAATTTTAACAAGATACAGTATGATCAAGATGCAATTGTGTTCCAGTTCAGAGAATATTGTGCAATTGAATAACCGGATTCCTGTTATTCATCACCAGCAACTTAACTGCTCATTAAGTTAACCTCATTAAATTAACTGAGTACACAACAAATCATTAAGAGCCTAAAATTGAATGAGAGAATTAAACATAAAGTCATCCACTGATGACATTTAAGCCAAGTCAGTTAGCATTATGTTCAGCTCTGCATTAAAAATGCAGCCAAACTGCACTTTATATAAGACTGTTAGTCACATTACAGTATAATACCCGACACAGTTTGTATTTTTCTGTCTTATGCAGAGGTTATTGGGCAATAAAATAACACTTGATCTCGTGGACCATCTTAAAAACTTTATTGACGTAGGTTAAATAAAACAAGTCCACATTCAGCATGTATTATCATTCCAATAGCTTTAATTAAAGTTGCCTTCATACTTCTATTATCCTGTTTGAGTGAGGAGACCCAATAGCTAAAAATAAAAATTCCATCCCTTCTCTGCATACTCAGAATGCATAATGATTAGTGTCCAGGTAGAAGAGAATAGCTATTTCTTGCTTTTGTGGCATTACTGTATTGATTCCTGTTATGAATAACATTTCATTAAATCATGGATTCTTCTGACATTTCAAACGAGAGAGTCAAATTTAAAGTTCCTCTGCGAGGCATTAAAGCTCAATCGATATGGGGCGGGTTATTGCTGAGCTGTTGCGGGATGGCTGGGAAAGTGATTAGTTTGATGTGTCTCAGCAAAACAACCAAGCTTGATAAATTGCTACGTCTGTGTCATTATCACTGCTTGCACACATTCTTTAATCTTGATACTTGCCAGTTACACTAAACTTTCTCAGAGTAACCCCTCCACCGCCTCCCTCCCTTCCCCATCCATGAGATTGATATTAAAAGAGAATAAGAAATAGGAGAGGTTGTCAAAGGCAGGATGAGTCACAACGTTAACACAACAGACACAGCATAATAACACTCATCAGTCATTCCCTGAATCTTTGGGAGTAGACACAGGTCCTTTGTCTGCTGTCTTCCTCTCCTGATTAAACAACACAGACAAACATCGGTCAGCCTCAGGACCGCCTTGCTGGGGCATGATGGCTGCAGGCATGACCTTGGCATGGTTCACGCTGACGTGATATACTAAAAGTTACATTCTGGCCGTGGGTGAGTGTTACAGTATCTTGTGATGTAGCTTGCTGCTGGTCAAATGCTGCTGTAATCTCTGTTCTTCTTCCACAAAAATGGTAAAAAGTAAGGTAACGCTACTTGACACCCAGTGTCATAACACGTTATAACCATGTCATAATATGTCATAATATAATAAAATATGTCATGATATATAACGGCTGCCATAACCTGACATAATATGGTCAAATCAAATCAAATGTATTTGTCACATACAGCAGACATTAGCAGATGTTAATGCGAGGTAGCGTAATGCTTGTGCTTCTACTTCCGACAATACAGTAATAGCCAACAAGTAATCTAACCTTACAATTCCAAAACTACTACCTTATACACACAAGTGTAAAGGGATAAAGAATATGTACATAAAGATATATGAATGAGTGATGGTACAGAACGGCATAGGCAAGATGCAGTAGATGGTATCGAGTACAGTATATATACATATGAGATGAGTAATGTAGGGTATGTAAACAAAGTGGCATAGTTTAAAGTGGCTAGTGATACATGTATTACATAAAGATGCAGTAGATGATATAGGGTACAGTATATACATATACATATGAGATGAGTAATGTAGGGTATGTAAACATTATATTAAGTAGCATTGTTTAAAGTGGCTAGTGATATATTTTACAACAATTTCCATCAATTCCCATTATTAAAGTGGGCAGTGTGTGTTGGCAGCAGCCACTCAATGTTAGTGATGGCTGTTTAACAGTTTGATCACAATTCCAGTGGGTCAGAAGTTTACATACACTAAGTTGACTGTGCCTTTAAACAGCTTGGAAAATTCCAGAAAATGATGTCATGGCTTTAGAAGCTTCTGACTCATCATTTGAGTCAATTGGAGGTGTACCTGTGGATGTCTTTTAAGGCCTACCATCAAACTCAGTGTCTCTTTGCATGACATAATGGGAACATCGAAAGAAATCCGAAAGAAGACCTCAGAAAAAAAATTGTAGACCACAAGACTGGGTCATCCTTGGGAGCAATTTCCAAATGGCTGAAGGTGCCAAGTTCATCTGTACAAACACTAGTATGCAAGTATAAACACCATGGGACCACGCTCAGGAAGGAGACGCGTTCTGTCTCCTAGAGATGAACGTACTTTGGTGCGAAAAGTGCAAATCAATCCCAGAACAACAGCAAAGGACCTTGTGAAGCTGCTGGAGGAAACAGGTACAAAAGTATCTATATCCACAGTAAAACAAGTCCTTTATCGACATAACCTGAAAGGCCGCTCAGCAAGAAAGAAGCAACTGCACCAAAACTGCCATAAAAAAGCCAGACTACGGTTTGCAACTGCACATGGGGACAAAGGTCGTACTTTTTGGAGAAATGTCCTCTGGTCTGATGAAACCAAAATAGAACTGTTTGGCCATCTTGGCCATCGTTTTTTTGAAGGAAAAAGGAGGAGGCTTGCAAGCCAAAGAACACCATCCCAAACATGAAGCACGGGGGTGGCAGCATCATGTTGTGGGGGTGCTTTGCTGCAGGAGGGACTGGTGAACTTCACAAAATAGATGGCTTCATGAGGAAGGAAAATTATGTGGATATATTGAAGCAACATCTTAGGAAGCTTGGTCATAAATGGGTCTTCCAAATGGACAATGACCCTAAGCATTCTTCCAAAGTTGTGGCAAAATGGCTTAACAAAGGTATAGTATTGGAGTAGCCATCACAAACCCTGACCTCAATCCTATTGAAAAACTTCTGACCCACTGGGAATGCGATGAAAGAAGTAAAAGCTGAAATAAATAATTCTGACATTTTCATTCCAAACTACAACATTTTCAGACAATATAGAACTGCCAAAGGGGGCGGTGTTGCAATCTACTGCAAAGATAGCCTGCAGAGTTCTGTCCTACTATCCAGGTCTGTACCCAAACAATTTTAACTTAAAAAAATCCACCTCTCTAAAAACAACTCTCTCACCGTTGCCGCCTGCTATAGACCACCCTCTGCCCCCAGCTGTGCTCTGGACACCATATGTGAACTGATTGCGCCCCATCTATCTTCAGAGCTCGAGCTGCTAGGCGACCTAAACTAGAACATGCTTATTAACACCCCAGCCATCCTACAATCTAAGCTTGATGCCCTCAATCTCACACAAATGATCAATAAACCTACCAGGTACCTCCCCAAAGCCTTAAACACGGGCACCCTCATAGATATCATCCTAACCAACTTGCCCTCTAAATACACCTCTGCTGTCTTCAACCAAGATCTCAGCGATCACTGCCTCATTGCCTGCATCCACAATGGGTCAGCGGTCAAACGACCTCCACTCATCACTGTCAAACGCTCCCTGAAACACTTCTGCGAGCAGGCCTTTCTAATCGACCTGGCCGGGGTATCCTGGAAGGATATAGATCTCATCCCGTCAGTAGAGGATGCCTGGGTATTTTTTTTAAATGCCTTCCTAACCATCTTAAATAAGCATGCCCCATTCAAGAAATTTAGAACCAGGAACAGATATAGCCCTTGGTTCTCCCCAGACCTGACTGCCCTTAACCAACACAAAAACATCCTATGGCATTCTGCATTAGCATCGAACAGCCCCCGTAATATACAGCTGTTCAGGGAAGCTAGAAACCATTATACACAGGCAGTTAGAAAAGCCAAGGCTAGCTTTTTCAAGCAGAAATTTGCGTCCTGCAACACTAACTCAAAAAGGTTCTGGGACACTGTAAAGTCCATGGAGAATAAGAACACCTCCTCCCAGCTGCCCACTGCACTGAAGATAGGAAACACTGTCACCTCTGATAAATCCACCATAATTGAGAATTTCAATAAGCATTTTTCTACGGCTGGCCATGCTTTCCACCTGGCTACTCCTACCCCGTGAAGAGCACTGCACCCCCCACAGCAACTCGCCCAAGCATTCCCCATTTCTCCTTCTCCCAAATCCAGTCAGCTGATGTTCTGAAAGAGCTGCAAAATCTGGACCCCTACAAATCAGCCGGGCTAGACAATCTGGACCCTTTCTTTCTAAAATTATCTGCCAAAATTGTTGCCACCCCTATTACTAGCCTGTTCAACCTCTCTTTCGTGTCATCTGAGATTCCCAAAGATTGGAAAGCAGCTGCGGTCATCCCCCTCTTCAAAGGGGGGGGGGGGGACACTCTTGACCCAAACTGCTACAGACCTATATCTATCCTACCCTGCCTTTCTAAGGTCTTCGAAAGCCAAGTCAACAAACAGATTACCGACCATTTCGAACCTCACCTTACCTTCTCTGCTATGCAATCTGGTTTCAGAGCTGGTCATGGGTGCACCTCAGCCACACTCAAGGGCCTAAATGATATCTTAACCGCCATCGATAAGAAACATTACTGTGCAGCCGTATTCATTGATCTGGCCAAGGCTTTCGACTCTGTCAATCACCACATCCTCATCGGCAGACTCGACAGCCTTGGTTTCTCAAATGATTGCCTCGCCTGGTTCACCAACTACTTATCTGATAGAGTTCAGTGTGTCAAATCGGAGGGTCTGCTGTCCGGACCTCTGGCAGTCTCTATGCGGGTGCCACAGGGTTCAATTCTTGGACCGACTCTCTTCTCTGTATACATCAATGATGTCGCTCTTGCTGCTGGTGAGTCTCTGATCCACCTCTACGCAGACGACACCATTCTGTATACTTCTGGCCCTTCTTTGGACACTGTGTTAACAACCCTCCAGGCAAGCTTCAATGCCATACAACTCTCCTTCCATGGCCTCCAATTGCTCTTAAATACAAGTAAAACTAAATGCATGCTCTTCAACCGATCGCTGCCTGCACCTGCCCGCCTGTCCAACATCACTACTCTGGACGGCTCTGACTTAGAATACGTGGACAACTACAAATACTTAGGTGTCTGGTTAGACTGTAAACTCTCCTTCCAGACCCACATCAAACATCTCCAATCGAAAGTTAAATCTAGAATTGGCTTCCTATTTCGCAACAAAGCATCCTTCACTCATGCTGCCAAACTTACCCTTGTAAAACTGACCATCCTACCAATCCTTGACTTCGGCGTTGTCATTTACAAAATAGTCTCCAATACCGTACTTAACAAATTGGATGCAGTCTATCACAGTGCTTTCCGTTTTGTCACCAAAGCCCCATATACTACCCACCATTGCGACCTGTACGCTCTCGTTGGCTGGCCCTTGCTTCATACTCGTCGCCAAACCCACTGGCTCCATGTCATCTACAAGACCCTGCTAGGTAAAGTCCCCCCTTATCTCAGCTCGCTGGTCACCATAGCATCTCCCACCTGTAGCACGCGCTCCAGCAGGTATATCTCTCTAGTCACCCCCAAAACCAATTCTTTCTTTGGCTGCCTCTCCTTCCAGTTCTCTGCTGCCAATGACTGGAATGAACTACAAAAATCTCTCAAACTGGAAACACTTATCTCCCTCACTAGCTTTAAGCACCAACTGTCAGAGCAGCTCACAGATTACTGCACCTGTACATAGCCCACCTATTATTTAGCCCAAACAACTACCTCTTTCCCTACTGTATTTATTTATTTAGCTCCTTTGCACCCCATTATTTTTATTTCTACTTTGCACATTCTTCCATTGCATTTACTTGCTATATTGTATTTATTTTGCCACCATGGCCTTTTTTTGCCTTTACCTCCCTTATCTCACCTCATTTGCTCACATCGTATATAGACTTGTTTATACTGTATTATTGACTGTATGTTTGTTTTACTCCATGTGTAACTCTGTGTCGTTGTATGTGTCGAACTGCTTTGCTTTATCTTGGCCAGGTCGCAATGTAAATGAGAACTTGTTCTCAACTTGCTTACCTGGTTAAATAAAGGTGAACATTTAAACAACATTATTATTATTTTTGAAATTCTCTCTAGTATTATTTCACATTCTTAAAATAAAGTGGTGATCCTGACTGACCTAAGACAGGGAATTTTTACTCTGATTAAATGTCAGGAATTGTGAAAAACTGAGTTTAAATGTATTTGGCTATGGTGTATGTAAACTTCCGACTTCAACTGTATTTATGTTATATAAAAACAATGTAAATTGACCATATTAAATTGTCATTGTGCACAAATTGGTGTGATACATGAACCTACCCCAATGCTCTGTTGCTGATAACAGGGATGAATGCAGGAGCAGTTTTCAGGAGCAGGTCTCTTTTTGGCTGATGACAGATATAAGGGCCTATACGTTTATATTTATTTTACCTTTATTTTACTAGGCAAGTCAGTTAAGAACAAATTCTTATTTTCAATGACTGCCTAGGAACAGTGGGTTAACTGCCTGTTCAGGGGCAGAACGACAGATTTGTACCTTGTCAGCTCGGGGATTTGAACTTGCAACCTTTCGGTTACTAATCCAACGCTCTAACCACTAGGCTACCCTGCCGCCCCAACGTAACGTCATATAAGCCTATGTGATAGGCTTATATGATTATTATGGTCATAATGCTTCTTGACAGTGTCATAAAGTGTGTTATTTTATGGCTGGTCATGGCACCTACACATTTATTCCAATTAAATATACATATATGTGTTATGACAGTGTTATGACCATATTATAACAGGTTATGTCAGATGTTACGACATGGTTATGACCATGTCATAACATGTTATGACTCTCAGTGTCAAGTAAAGTGTTTACGAAAGTAGTAGTGTCCTCAACCCTTGCCACATGTTCAACTGACAAGGACAAAGTGCCCTCAGTCTCTGTCAGTTTTGATCAAGTGCTGCTGGCTAAGTGTTGCTGAAGACAGACAGACAGACAGACAGACAGACAGAAAGGGTATAAATATGAGTGCCATCAGGCTCAGTCTCGAGAAGGGTTGATAAATCGAACACGCTCTTGTGATGAATTGGCAGAGGCTTCATCAGAGCTAATTGCTCTATTCATAATGGGATGATTGGGACCCATAAGGGCTTGGCAGTATGGAGTGACAACAATGGTAACCAAGCTCATCTCAAATCCATTTTTTATTAATGGAATAAACCTACTTGATCTTTCATTTTTTTTAAATGCTGTCCCTCTATTCAATAAAACAATTTAAATATGTCTGTCTGCTTCTTTCGGGTTCTCAGGTTCTTGTTTTTGTAGCAACCTTTTATTGCTACAATGGAAGAACCAGACACATCAATGCCTCTATGTAATCCAACTGACGTTCTGTCAAGAATATTACCTAATAGATGCTCCAGATCTCAAGTCTAAACAACAACATCCTCAATGAAGAATTTGATGAAAAGCAAATTGAGAAGTATCTAAAGCTGTCAGAGATGCTTTGGGCCATCAACATAGCCCTGATATAAATAGCACGCATACTTAGTGAGTACGTATTGCAAGGGGACTGCACATAAAGTATAAGATAGATTGGGCCCAAGTTGTGACTTCAGATAAGCCCGTGAATTCATGCCTTGATGTCATTGGGAGATATGTAGGTCTATCCAAATGAATCACTTATCTGACATATTTGGCTTCATGTAATGTGTCTGCCAATGCAACAGTGTCCTTTTGCAACTAATCAAGAGCAAGAGGGGTTCAACAGGGACAGATCATGTTCTGTTCAGTGTCCATCTGAGTCCTGCCTTATTTGGAGAAGAAATACAACTGCTTAAAATGCCAACTGATAATCTGATAAGACACTGGGGGGAAATTCTTTGACAACATGTTTGGGAATGTTCTGAAATACAGTAACAGACTGTTACTAGTAGATTTTGCTCATAACAACTATTTTGTTTTTCAGAACCACAAAACACACTGAGGTAAAATAATATATGGACCAAGCTTAATATAATCCATGAGAGTAGCATGCCATGGTGTGGCCATGCTTCAGTTATCATAATGCAAAAACAACTTGAGTTGCGTGTTTACTTCCTTTCATATAAATGCTCTCAGAAAAACAGTGTTGAACTTCATATCAAAAACCCAGGACAGCTCAGTGCCGGAAGCAACATGAACGATAGATGGTGAGCCTCTTCTACCGAAAGGATACAGAAGCAGAAAAACACTTTACACTTTAATTTTGTGGTTTCCAAAGTCACCCTGGCATTCACATTCTGAGCAATGTCAGCTAAGAATCAGAGGGAGAATGAGACAGGGCTTTTAATAATGGCAAGGCGACCGGAAACTTGACCGAATACAAACAGTGTAACTATTCCCTCAGCAAGGCAATCAAACAAGCTTAGCGTCAGTGACTCAACGGCTCAGACACAAGACGTATGTGGCAGGGACTACAGTCAATCACAGATTACAAAAAGAAAACCAGCCTCGTAGCTGACACCAACATCTTGCTCCCAGACAAATTAAACAAGATCTTTGCTCACTTTGAGGACAATACAGTGCCATTGACATTGCCCGCTACATTTAAACGTGTTAACCATCACAAGGCTGGTAGCCCAGACGGCATCCCTAGCCGCATCCTCGGAGCATGCGCAGAACAGCTGGCTGGTGTGTTTACGGACCTATTCAATCAATCCATATCCCAGTCTGCTGTTCCCATATGCTTCAAGAGGGCCACCATCGTTCCTGTTCCCAAGCTAAGGTAACTGAGCTAAACGACTACCGCCCCGTAGCACTCACTTCCGTCACCGTGAAGTGCTTTGAGAGACTAGTCAATGATCATATCACCTCCACCCTACCTGACATCCTAGACCCACTTCAGTTTGCTTACCGCCCAAATAGGTCCACAGACGATGCAATCGCCATCACACTGCACGTTGCCCTATCCCATCTGGACAAGAGGAATATCCATCTAAGAATGCTATTCATTGACTACAGCTCAGCATTCAACACCATAGTACCCTCCAAGCTCATTATTAAGCTTGAGGCCCTGGGTCTGAACCCCGCCCTGTGCAACTGGGTTCTGGACTTTCTGAAGGGCCTCCCCCAAGTGGTGAGGGTAGGAAACAACATCTCCACCCCGCTGATCCTCAACACTGGGGCCCCACAAGGGTGCGTTCTCAGCCCTCCCCTGTTCACCCACGACTGCGTGGCCAATACCACCTACAACTCAATCATCAAGTTTGCAGACGACACAACAGTGGTAGGCTTGATTACCAACAACGACGAGACGGCCTACAGGGAGGAGATGAGGGCCCTCGGAGGGTAATGTCAGGAAAATAACCTCACACTCAACGTCAACAAAACAAAGGAGATGATCGTGGACTTCAGGAAACAGCAGAGGGAGCAGCCCCCCATCCACATCAACGGGACAGTAGTGAAGGTGGAACGTTTTAAGTTCCTCGGCGTACACATCATGGACAAACTGAAATGGTCCACCCACACAGACAGCGTGGTGAAGAAGGCGCAACAGCGCTCCCAAACTTTTACAGATGCACAATCGAGAGCATCCTGTCAGGCTGTATCACCGCCTGGTATGGCAACAGCTCCGCCCACAACCGTAAGGTTCTTCCGAGGGTAGTGAGGTCTGCATAACTAATCACCGGGGGCAAACTACCTGCTCTCCAGGACACCTACACCACCCGGTGTCACAGGAAGGAAAAAAATATCCTCAAGGACAACTGCCACCTGAGCCACTGCCTGTTCACCCCGCTATCATCCAGAAGGTGAGGTCAGTACAGGTGCATCAAACCAGGGACCGAGAGACTGAAAAACAGATTCTATCTCAAGGCCATCAAACTGTTAAAAAGCCATCACTAACATTGGGTGGCTGCTGCCAACATACTGATTCAAATCTCAAGCCACTTTAATAATTCAAAATTGGATGTAATACATGTATCACCAGTCACTTTAAATAATGCCACTTTATATAATGTTTACATACCCTACATTACTCATCTTATATGTAAAGTCATGGCCAAAAGTTTTGAGAATGACACAAACTGCCTGAGTTTGTATGATGGCAATTTGCAAATACTACAGAATGTTATGACGAGTGATCAAATGAATTACAATTAATTGCAAAGTCCCTCTTTGCCATGCAAATGAACTGAATCCCCCAAAAACATTTCCACTGCATTTCAGCCCTGCCACAAAAGGACCAGCTGACATCATGTCAGTGATTCTCTCATTAACACAGGTGTGAGTGTTGACGAGGACGGCTGGAGATCACTCTGTCATGCTGATTGAGTTCGAATAACAGACTGGAAGCTTCAAAAGGAGGGTGGTGCTTGGAATCATTGTTCTTCCTCTCTTCCTCAACCATTTATCGGATCATCAAGATCTTCAAGGAGAGCGGTTCAATTGTTGTGAAGAAGGCTTCAAGGCGCCCAAGAAAGTCCAGCAAGCGCCAGGACCGTCTCCTAAAGATGATTCAGCTGCGGGATCGGGGCACCACCAGTACAGAGCTTGCTCGGGAATGGCAGCAGGCAGGTGTGAGTGTACAGTGCCTTGCGAAAGTATTCGGCCCCCTTGAACTTTGCGACCTTTTGCCACATTTCAGGCTTCAAACATAAAGATATAAAACTGTATTTTTTTGTGAAGAATCAACAACAAGTGGGACACAATCATGAAGTGGAAGACATTGTCTTGTCTTCCAACAAGACAATGATCCAAAACATAAAGCAAAATCTACAATGGAATGGTTCAAAAATAAACATATCCAGGTGTTAGAATGGCCAAGTCAAAGTCCAGACCTGAATACAATCGAGAATCTGTGGAAAGAAATGAAAACTGCTGTTCACAAATGCTCTCCATCCAACCTCACTGAGCTAGAGCTGTTTTGCAAGGAGGAATGGGAAAAAAAAAAAAATATATATATATGCCATTTAGCAGACGCTTTTATCCAAAGCGACTTACAGTCATGTGTGCATACATTCTACGTATGGGTGGTCCCGGGGATCGAACCCACTACCCTGGCGTTACAAGCGCCATGCTCTACCAACTGAGCCACACAAGGACCACACAAAATTTCAGTCTCTTGATGTGCAAAACTGATAGAGACATACCCCAAGCGACACAGCTGTAATCGCAGCAAAAGGTGGAGCTACAAAGTATTAACTTAAGGGGGCTGAATAATTTTGCACGCACAATTTTTCAGTTTTTGATTTGTTAAAAAAGTTTGAAATATCCAACAAATGTCGTTCCACTTCATGACTGTGTCCCACTTGTTGGTGCAAGTGGGACACAGTCAAGGCACTGTATCTGCACGCACATTGAGGCAAAGACTTTTGGAGGATGGCCTGGTGTCAAGAAGGGCAGCAAAGAGGCCACTTCTTGCCAGGAAAAATATCAGGGACAGACTGATATTCTGGAAAAGGTACAGGGATTGGACTGCTGAGGACTGTGGTAAATTCATTTTCTCTGATGAATCCCCTTTCCGATTATTTGGGGCATCAGGGAAAAACTTGTCCGGAGAAGACAAGGTGAGCGCTACCATCAGTCCTGTGTCATGCCAACAGTAAAGCATCCTGAGACCATTCATGTGTGGGGTTGCTTCTCAGCCAAGGGAGTGGGCTCACTCACAATTTTGCCTAAGAACACAGCCATGAAAAAAGAATGGTACCAACACATCCTCCGAGAGCAACTTCTCCCAACCATCCAGGACCAGTGCCTTTTCCAGCATGATGGAGCACCTTACCATAAGGCAAAAGCGATAACTAAGTGGCTCGGGGAACAAAACATCGATATTTTGGGTCCATGGCCAGGAAACTCCCCAGACCTTAATCCCATTGAGAACTTCTGGTCAATCCTCAAGAGGCGAGTGGACAAACAAAAGCCTACAAATTCTGACAAAGTCCAAGCATTGATTATGCAAGAATGGGCTGCCATCATTCAGGATGTGGCCCAGAAGTTAATTGACAGCATGCCAGGGCAGATTGCAGAGGTCAACACTGCAAATACTGACTCTTTGCATCAACTTCATGTAATTGTCAATAAAAGCCTTTGACACTTATGAGCATCAACTTCATGTAATTGTCAATAAAAGCCTTTGACACTTATGAAATGCTTGTAATTATACTTCAGTATTCCATAGTAACATCGGACAAAAATATCTAAAGACACTGAAGCAGCAAACTTTGTGGAAATTAATATTTGTGTCATTCTCAAAACTTTTGGCCACGACTGTATATACTGCATCTTGCATATGCCCCACGGCCATCGCTAATCCATATATTTATATGTACATATTCTTTTTCATTCCTTCATACCTCCGTGTATAATGTAGTTGTTGTGAAATTGTTAGATTACTTGTTAAATATTACTGCACGGTCAAAACTAGAAGCAAAAGGATTTCACTACACTCTCATTAACATCTGATAATGTATGTGACCATTTTTCTCTTTGATTTGATTTGAGTTGATTTAGAGCTCCAAGCATTGTGTCAAGGCACAGATCAGGGGGAGGACACCAAAACATTTCAGCAACATTGAAGGTCCCCAAGAACACAGTGGCCTCCATCATTCTTAATGAGCTGGCTGCCCATCCAAACTGAGCAATCGGGGGAGAAGGGCCTTGGTCAGGGAGGTGACCAAAAACCCGATGGTCACTCTGACAGAACTCTAGAGTCCCTCAGTGGAGATGGTAGAACATTTTAGAAGTTCAGCCATCTCTGCAGCACTCCACCAATTAGGCCTTTCTGGTAGAGTGGCCAGACAGAAGCCACTCCTCAGTAAAACGCACACAACAGCTCGCTTGGAGTTTGCCAAATTGCACCTAAAGACTCAGACCATGAGAAACAAGATACTCTGGTCTGATGAAACCAAGATTGAACCCACGTCTAGAAACCTGGCACTATCCCTACGGTGAAGAATGGTGGTGGCAGCATCGTGCTGTGGAGATGTTTTTTAGTGGCAGGGACTGTGAGACTAGTCAGGATCGTGACAAAGATGAACAGAGCAAAGTACAGAGAGATCCTTGACGAAAACCTGTTCCAGAGAACTAAGGACCTCAGAATGGGGCGAAGGTTCACCTTCCAACAGGACAACGACCCTAAGCACACAGCCAAGACAAACACAGGTGTGTACAGAAAGACTCATGTGAAGGCCAAATTACAGAGGAGGAACTTCTTGATGCAAGTAAAGCCTTTTAAGTCCAGGAAAAATCCAGGGCTGGATGTCATACCAGTGGAAGTTATACCAAACTTTTTTTGATATACTCAAAGGACCATTATTAGCATGTTTAACCACTGCTATATAAACTGTAGATTATCGGACATGCAACAAGGTCTGATTTAATTATTACTGAAACTGGATCCATGTGGTATATATACAGATCCAGTCCATTAAAAAAAATTGGAGGCCTTTTACACTTCTGTGTTGTGATGCAAAAATTCTAGCTAAATGCTTGGCGCATAGAATTAAAAAGGTATTGTCAGATATCATTCATCCTAATCAAACAGGTTTTTTACATGGACAATACATTGGAGATAATATAAGACCCGTACAGGAAACAATAGAATACTTAATAAAATATTGGTGAAACCAGGCCAGGTTTTCATAGCTGATTTTGAAAAGGCCTTTGATAAAGTACGACTGGAGTTTATATATAAATGCCTAGAATATTTAAATTTTGGCATATCTCTTATAAAATCAGTTAATGTTATGTATAGTAGTAAGCCTTGGTGTAAAATAGTAAATAATGGCTACATCTCAGAAAGTTTTAAACTGTCAAGAGGAGTAAAACAAGGTTGTCCACTATCCGCATATCTATTTATCATTAGGGGTGGGATGTAGCCTAGTGGTTAGAGCATTGAGCCAGTAACCGCAAAGTTGATAGATCGAATCCCTGAGCTGACAAGGTAAACATCTGTCGTTCTGCCACTGAACAAGGCAGTTAACACACTGTTCCTAGGCTGTCATTGTAAATAAGAATTTGTTTTTAACTGACTTGCCTAGTAAAATAAAGGTTAAATATATTTGTATTATTGCCAATGAAATGTTAGCTGTTAAAATTATAATACTTTTCACACCCTGGCCATAGAGAGGCAGTTAGTTTTTTTTTCCCACTGTGTTTTTGTAGATAGTTAATTTCTGTTTAGTGTTTGTTGCACCTGACAGAGTTGTTTCGGTTGTCTCTTTGTTGTTTTGCATTTTAGTGTTCAGTTTCGAATAAACATGACGAACACGTACCACGCTGCGCTTTGTCCTCACTTTCTTCCACCAACGGCCGTTACAGAACTACCCACCACCAACGGACCAAGCAGCGTGGAGGAATGGACATGGGAGGACATTCTGGACGGGAAGGGATCCTACACCTGGGAGGAGATCCTGGCTGGAAGGGATCGCCTCCCATGGGAACAGGTGGAGGCAGCCAGGAGAGCGGAGGCAGCAGGAGAAGGGAACCAGCGTTACGAGGGAACACGGCTGGCGAGGAAGCCCGAGAGGCAGCCCCCCCAAAAAAAATGCACACGGGGAGTGTGGCAGAGTCAGGTTGGAGACCTGAGCCCACTCCCCATGCTTACCGGGTCAAGCATGTGACTGATCAGGCCCCGTGCAATGGGGTGATACGCACTGTGTCTCGGCCGAGCATTCACAGGCCGGTTTGCTCGGTGCCAGCCTCCCGCATTTGCCGGGTGGAAGGTGGCATCCAGCCAGAACGGGTGGGGCCAGCTATGCGGTCGAGACCGCCAGTGCGCCTCCACGGCCCTGTGTATCCGGTGCCTCGGCCAAGGAAGAGGCCGCCTGTATGTCTCCCCCAGTCTGGTGAGTCCTGTGCCTGTTCCCAGAAACAGTGGAGGTCAGAACCAGAGTCTCCCTATAATATTAAAGAATTAGACCTCTCACTAAAGGCATCAGTCATACAACAGTTATACTTAAACCCGAAATGGTTCTTTAGTAAATTAGTAAGAATGTCTCACCCAATGTTCAAGAATGGCCTTTTCCTCTTTATTTAGATTACAACTGATCACTTTTGGTTATTTGAAAACAAATGACTCTGTCACGCCCTGACCTTAGAGATAGATCCTTAGTTATTCTCTATGTTTGGTTAGGTCAGGGTGTGACTCGGGTGGGGAAACCTATGTTTTATTTCTTTGTTGTTTTGCAGAGTGTGGTTCCCAATCAGAGGCAGCTGTCTATCTGATTGGGGATCATATATAAGTTGTGATTTTCCGTTTGGGTTTTGTGGGGTGTTATTTTCTGTTTAGTTTCTGTGCCTGACGGAACTGTTCGCTTTCATTTTTTGGGGATTTGTTATTTTTGTTTGAGTGTTTCTTGAAAATAAATATCATGAACACTTTCCACGCTGCGCTTTGGTCCACTCTTCCTTCCACCGACGAGAGCCGTTACAGACTCTCCAAAATATTGTAATTTTTTAAGCAACCTTAGAAAGTTAGTTGCAATTTCAGTTTAATCCACCTGAGGAGACAGAACAAATAATATGTCGGCCCTGCATTAAAGACCAAAAATGGTTAAAGAAAATTGTGATAAATAAAATATATATTTTTCATTCAATTTCATTTAAGGACCAAAAAATTGACAGCTGTGCCATATCAGTTGCAAAATAGTTGGGAAGAGATGTACCGATTCCATGGTACATGATTTATGAATTGACATGCAAAACGATGTTGGATTCAAAAACTATTATTACACAAAATTCTTGCAATAGAATGTTATATATATATATATATGGGGAATACAATCTTCCCAGCTCTGCAGAAGATTGAAGACAACCAATGTAAAACATACGGGTTCTGGAAAATGTATATAGGTTCAGACATTTTGTGATATTGTAACGTTGCTCTTCGTTTGTCGAAAGAGAGTCGGACCGAAATGCAGCGTAGTGGTTACTCATGACTTTAATAGAAAAAGTGACACATGAAATAACGAAAACAAAATACAAAACAACAAACGGAACGTGAAACCTAATTACAGCCTATCTGGTGAAACTACACAGAGACAGGAACAATCACCCACGAAATACAAAGCGAAACCAGGCTACCTAAATACGGTTCCCAATCAGAGACAACGAGAAATCACCTGACTCTGATTGAGAACCGCCTCAGGCAGCCAAGCCTATACAACACCCCTAATCAGCCGCGATCCCAAATACTACAAACCCCAATACGAAAATACAATAACATAAACCCATGTCACACCCTGGCCTGACCAAATATATAACGAAAACACAAAATACAATGTCCAAGGCATGACAGAACCCCCCTAAGGTGCGGACTCCCGGACGCACCTCAAAACCATAGGGAGGGTCCGTGTGGGCGTCTGTCCATGGTGGCGGTTCCGGCTCGGTTACAAATAGAAATCAAACTGGATGAACATCAGAAATAGAGGAAGGACGAAAAACAAACAAAACATAACTATTGTAAAATAGATTGTGTCTGTAAAATGTGTATAAGATGTAAAAACTGAAGGTAGAAGCCTAAGTGTTATTGTTTATTAGATTACTCCAAATGGGAGAAGGGTGGTAGGGTTTGCGGGGATTAAAAAGGTATATTCCAAAAGAAGTGTGTATATGTATGAATGTATATATGTATGTGTATATATGTGTATATGTATGAATGTTTATGTGTTTATACAGTTGAAGTCGGAAGTTTACATACACACTGCAATGCTCTACTTTCCAGCTTCCCGGATAAAGCACTAAATAAACTTCAGTTAGTGCTGGCTAGAATCCTGACTAGAACCCAAACATTTGATCATATTACTCCAGTGCTAGCCTCCATCCATTGGCTTCCTGTTAAGGCAAGGGCTGATTTCAAGGTTTTACTGCTAACCTACAAAGCATTACATGGGCTTGCTCCTACCTATCTTTCCGATTTGGTCCTGCCGTACATACCTACACGTACGCTACGGTCACAAGACGCAGGCCTCCTAATTGTCCCTAGAATTTCTAAGCAAACAGCTGGAGGCAGGGCTTTCTCCTGTAGAGCTCCATTTTTTATGGAATGGTCTGCCTACCCATGTGAGAGACGCAGACTCGGTCTCAACCTTTAAGTCTTTATTGAAGACTCATCTCTTCAGTAGGTCCTATGATTGAGTGTAGTCTGGTCCAGGAGTGTGAAGGTGAACGGAAAGGCACTGGAGCAACGAACCGCCCTTGCTGTCTCTGCCTGGCCGGTTCCCCTCTCTCCACTGGGATTCTCTGCCTCTAACCCTATTACAGGGGCTGAGTCACTGGCTTACTGGTGCTCTTCCATGCCGTCTCTAGGAGGGGTGCGTCACTTGAGTGGGTTGAGTCAATGACATGTTCTTCCTGTCTGGGTTGGCGCCCCCCCCCTTGGGGTGTGCCATGGCGGAGATCTTTGTGGGCTATACTCAGCCTTGTCTCAGGATGGTAAGTTGGTGGTTGAAGATATCCCCCTAGTGGTGTGGGGGGTGTGCTTTGGCAAAGTGGGTGGGGTTATATCCTGCCTGTTTGGCCCTGTCCGGGGGTATCATCGGATGGGACCACAGTGTCTCCTGACCCCTCCTGTCTCCGCCTCCAGTATTTATGCTGCAGTAGTTTATGTGTAGGGGGGCTAGGGTCAGTCTGTTATATCTGGAGTATTTCTCCTGTCTTATCCGGTGTACTGTGTGAATTCAAGTATGCTCTCGCTAATTCTCTCTTTCTCTATTTCTTTCTTTCTCTCTCTCGGAGGACCTGAGCCCTAGGACCATGCCTCAGGACTACCTGGCATGATGACTCCTTGTTGTCCCCAGTCCACCTGGCCATGCTGCTGCTCCAGTTTCAACTGTTCTGCCTGCGGCTATGGAACCTTGACCTGTTCACTGTGATTACTATTATTTGATCATGCTAGTCATTTATGAGTTTTTATGAGTTTTTCCTAGCCACTGTGCTTCTACACCTGCATTGCTTTCTGTTTGGGGTTTTAGGATGGGTTTCTGTACAGCACGTTAATATATCAGCTGATGTAAGAAGTGCTATATAAATGCATTTGATTTGATTTGATTAATATTAGCAACCTAGCAATCATTAGCATCATTCACCTAATCAAATCAAATCAAATTTAGCTGATCTTAGCAACAACAAACTGGAATTCATAAAATTTCATACACATTTCAAATTCGTAATATATTATACGAATTACAATTTTCCTACAATTCATATTTTATTGACAACCGCTATTACATTGGTAGGCCAATGTAATGTCACCTAACGTAACATATACTAAATGGAGTAGCACAGATTTTAGAAACATCACCATAGAAAACCTGCTTTGACATTGAGATTTGAAGTGTCCTTCCAATGTACAAGGTTCAGTTTGATTACTTTAAGTACAATGCCTGAGCTGTTTGCTCGAGGGGATTTGAAGCTGTAAAATTAGAGAAGTTCTCTGAGAAGTTAACTGTGGATGTCCATTAAAATGGATAAACAGACTGTCAAGGCGGAACAGTTCGCAGGTTCGCACCTTCATTACACTTTTATTTTGGTTAAAGTGAAAACACCATCTCTGTAAGAACACTGTGACAAATTGGATTTAACTTATTTACAGTGAGGTAAATGACAAACAGTGAAATCGTAATCCTGTCTTCCATTAGACAAGGAAGAGGCAGTGAAGAAAGCATGTCAAATTAAATCAATGCATCAATAGCTTGAAGGCTGGAGGATCACAGAAGGAACCGAATGCAGCGGTGTCTGTATTTCATGTTCCGGAGAAGCTTACCATGGTGGACAGGAGGATAAATAGATTCATATATGATTATTGTATAAGCAAACCCACACTGATGGAGGTACAAGTCTCAGATGGGTCTGAAACTAAATGGTTCCTGACAGAAATATCCAGTCATCTAGGTTATGCAGCAAGCATCCTGCTTAAGGCTCTATCAAATCCACATAATGGTGCTTATTTTGGGTCTCCTTTGGAGAGAAGAAGAGCTCTTTAAATGGATTCCCCATGTCAGCAAAATCCCTTTCCTGTGCAGTTATTTGTCTCACGTTAACCAATTAACAAAATGGGTAGGATGTAGGATTTGTTGCCAATCTTGCTCTGTTAGAAAGACAGGATATACCTTATGGCATTTTATCAAGAACATGCACCTGTTATGGCTTTAGATTTAATATACTGACTATATTCACCAAATGTAATCTCAAGATGTTGTTTATTACAACATAACGAACCAAATGTTACTTGATGTGAATTTTGTCAAGCAAATAACTTTTAATTTCACAGTTTAATTTTCCAGTTTATTAAGTACACCACCCCATTCACGAAAATGGAGTCACATGACTGTGGCTTGCTATATGAAGCAGGCAGACAGCCATCAAGGCATTCAGTCAATGTGAGATTCAACTTTAGAATGGGCAAAGCAAGTGACCTAAGCGACTTTGAGAGTGATATGATCGTCAGTGCCAGGTCTGCTGGATCCAATATCTCAGAAACCCCTCCTGAAACCCCTCCTAGACGCACGACAGTGTCTAGGGTTTACAGAGAATGGTGTGACAAACAAAGAAAACATCCAGGCAGCGGAAGTCCTGTGGGCAAAAACAGCTTGTTGATGAGAGAGATGAAGGAGAATGGCAAGAATGGTGCAAGCTAACAGGCGGGCCACAAACAGACACATAACGGTGCAGTGCAACAATGGTGTGCAAAATGGCATCTTGGAGCGCACAACTCATTGATCCTTGTCACCGATAGGCTATTGCAGCAGACTACCACACCGGGTTTCATTACCCACAAGAAGAAGAGGCTCCAGTGGGCACACAAAATTGAGATGGAACAGGCTGTTCACAGCATTAATGTACCGTCGTCCAATCTGCAGCAACTGAGTAATGCCATCGCGTCAGCATGGATGTTGGTCCATGTGGAGCGTTTCCGAAACGTTGTAAAATGCCCCAAAGAATTCAGGCTGTTCCGCAGGCAAAGGGGGGTCCGACCCGGTACTAGATGGGTGTACCTAATAAACTTGCCAGTGAGTGTATGCTGTCCTGGAGTGACCACAGCTGGCATGCAGCACTCTGATTAGATATATATTTCAGTTTCAAATTTGGTGTAACTTCAATACTTGTGAGCCCATAGTGTATGCAAGTTTGAGTTGTGTTGTGTGTATCTCAAGTTTTTATTTTTATTTTTTTTATTTGACCTTTATTTAACCAGGTAGGCTAGTTGAGAACAAGTTCTCATTTGCAACTGCGACCTGGCCAAGATAAAGCATAGCAGTGTGAACAGACAACACAGAGTTACACATGGAGTAAACAATTAACGAGTCAATAACACAGTAGAAAAAAAGGGGAGTCTATATACAATGTGTGCAAAGGGCATGAGGAGGTAGGCGAATAATACAATTTTGCAGATTAACACTGGAGTGATAAATGAACAGATGGTGCAAAAGAGCAGAAAAGTAAATAAATAAAAACAGTATAAAAACAGTATGGGAATGAGGTAGGTGAAAATGGGTGGGCTATTTACCTATAGACTATGTACAGCTGCAGCGATCGGTTAGCTGCTCGGATAGCTGATGTTTGAAGTTGGTGAGGGAGATAAAAGTCTCCAACTTCAGCGATTTTTGCAATTCGTTCCAGTCACAGGCAGCAGAGTACTGGAACGAAAGGCGGCCAAATGAGGTGTTGGCTTTATGGATGATCAGTGAGATACACCTGCTGGAGCGCGTGCTGCGGATGGGTGTTGCCATCGTGACCAGTGAACTGAGATAAGGCGGAGCTTTACCTAGCATGGACTTGTAGATGACCTGGAGCCAGTGGGTCTGGCGACGAATATGTAGTGAGGGCCAGCCGACTAGAGCATACAAGTCGCAGTGGTGGGTGGTATAAGGTGCTTTAGTGACAAAACGGATGGCACTGTGATAGACTGCATCCAGTTTGCTGAGTAGAGTGTTGGAAGCCATTTTGTAGATGACATCGCCGAAGTCGAGGATCGGTAGGATAGTCAGTTTTACTAGGGTAAGCTTGGCAGCGTGAGTGAAGGAGGCTTTGTTGCGGAATAGAAAGCCGACTCTTGATTTGATTTTCGATTGGAGATGTTTGATGTGAGTCTGGAAGGAGAGTTTGCAGTCTAGCCAGACACCTAGGTACTTATAGATGTCCACATATTCAAGGTCGGAACCATCCAGGGTGGTGATGCTAGTCAGGCATGCGGGTGCAGGCAGCGATCGGTTGAAAAGCATGCATTTGGTTTCACTCGCGTTTAAGAGCAGTTGGAGGCCACGGAAGGAGTGCTGTATGGCATTGAAGCTCGTTTGGAGGTTTGATAGCACAGTGTCCAATGACGGGCCGAAAGTATATAGAATGGTGTCGTCTGCGTAGAGGTGGATCAGGGAATCGCCCGCAGCAAGAGCAACATCATTGATATATACAGAGAAAAGAGTTGGCCCGAGAATTGAACCCTGTGGCACCCCCATAGAGACTGCCAGAGGACCGGACAGCATGCCCTCCGATTTGACACACTGAACTCTGTCTGCAAAGTAATTGGTGAACCAGGCAAGGCAGTCATCCGAAAAACCGAGGCTGTTGAGTCTGCCGATAAGAATATGGTGATTGACAGAGTCGAAAGCCTTGGCGAGGTCGATGAAGACGGCTGCACAGTACTGTCTTTTATCGATGGCGGTTATGATATCGTTTAGTACCTTGAGTGTGGCTGAGGTGCACCCGTGACAGGCTCGGAAACCAGATTGCACAGCGGAGAAGGTACGGTGGGATTCGAGATGGTCAGTGACCTGTTTGTTGACTTGGCTTTCGAAGACCTTAGATAGGCAGGGCAGGATGGATATAGGTCTATAACAGTTTGGGTCCAGGGTGTCTCCCCCTTTGAAGAGGGGGATGACTGCGGCAGCTTTCAATCCTTGGGGATCTCAGACGATATGAAAGAGAGGTTGAACAGGCTGGTAATAGGGGTTGCAACAATGGCGGCAGATAGTTTCAGAAATAGCGGGTCCAGATTGTCAAGCCCAGCTGATTTGTACGGGTCCAGGTTTTGCAGCTCTTTCAGAACATCTGCTATCTGGATTTGGGTAAAGGAGAACCTGGAGAGGCTTGGGTGAGGAACTACGGGGGGCGGAGCTGTTGGCCGAGGTTGGAGTAGCCAGGCGGAAGGCATGGCCAGCCGTTGAGAGGTGCTTATTGAAGTTTTCGATAATCATGGATTTATCGGTGGAGACCGTGTTTCCTAGCCTCAGTGAAGTGGGCAGCTGGAGGAGGTGCTCTTGTTCTCCTGGACTTCACAGTGTCCCAGAAATTTTTGGAGTTGGAGCTACAGGATGCAAACTTCTGCCTGAAGAAGCTGGCCTGAGCTTTCCTGACTGACTGCGTGTATTGGTTCCTGACTTCCCTGAACAGTTGCATATCACGGGGGCTATTCGATGCTATTGCAGTCCGCCACAGGATGTTTTTGTGCTGGTCGAGGGTAGTCAGGTCTGGAGTGAACCAAGGGCTGTATCTGTTCTTGGTTCTGCATTTTTTGAACGGGGCATGCTTATCTAAAATGGTGAGGAAGTTACTTTTAAAGAATGACCATGCATCCTCAACTGACGGGATGAGGTCAATGTCCTTCCAGGATACCCGGGCCAGGTCGATTAGAAAGGCCTGCTCACAGAAGTGTTTTAGGGAGCGTTTGACAGTGATGAGGGGTGGTCGTTTGACTGCGGCTCCGTGGCGGATACAGGCGATGAGGCAGTGATCGCTGAGATCCTGGTTGAAGACAGCGGAGGTATATTTGGAGGGCCAGTTGGTCAGGATGACGTCTATGAGGGTGCCCTTGTTTACAGAGTTAGGGTTGTACCTGGTGGGTTCCTTGATGATTTGAGTGAGATTGAGGGCATCTAGCTTAGATTGTAGGACTGCCGGGGTGTTAAGCATATCCCAGTTTAGGTCACCTAACAGAACAAACTCTGAAGCTAGATGGGGGGCGATCAATTCACAAATGGTGTCCAGGGCACAGCTGGGAGCTGAGGGGGGTCGGTAGCAGGCGGCAACAGTGAGAGACTTATTTCTGGATTATCAGGATTATGCCTCCAGTAGTCTTTTTTTTGGCAACTCCAAGATGAGAAATAACTATTCAGAAAATAAATGGTCAACCTTTGAAACCCCCATCTCTGGGAAGGAATTCATGATTAGGTGAAAAGTATGGTTTCATGATATTATGGAGTGCAACTTCTGGAGAAATTCTGTCAGAAACGGTGTCTGAATAGAGTGGCTGTCAAAGTGAGTGTCTGTAGTCTGGACTTTCTAGACATATTAATTATATTCGCTGAAAGGAAATAAGGTAATTGTCTGGGCCAAGATAAATATTTAAGCAAAGAAGGGATAATTGAGGGTAAAACATGGCGCCTTAATTAGGTCTATCAAATGAACTGTATTTATTAAATAAGTGGCAATGTAACAGCTTTATTTACATAATGTCTAATATACACTGCGTGTACAAAACATTAAGAACTCCTGCTCTTTCCATCCATGACATAGACTGACCGGGGGAATCCAGGTAAAAGCTATGTTCCCTTATTGATGTCACTTAAATGTTAAATGTAGATGCAAGGGAGAAGACAGGTTAACCCCTTAGGTTGATGTCCGTGCCCCCGCAGAAATGTAATTTGGAAAACAAATCCCCATAAAAATCTGTCAGTTTTAAGCTAGAGATATATTTTTTTTGTCTCAGTTCACCGCATCCGCCTATGTAACACTTCTGCATCCGCAGTGAAAGGTGACAGAGCTATAGTGGTGTTTGTCAGACCATGAGACATCCCAAAATAAAATCGGTCTTCTGACAAAATCGTCTGTAGTGTTCAAACGGTTTACCCTACAAACTATTATGACGCCTCTATGGAAAGATGAGACTCTCACAAACACAATGGTGTTCTATGACCCCCAGAAGCGTCTTGGGACTCGTTTGAAGTCGTTACAACCAATCTGCCAACTTCTGTCTGTAGCGTACACTAATATTGTTTTGCTCTAGGACACCCACAGTGTCACAAACCTTGCCGAAGATGGTGCCTCTTCCTGTTCGGGCGGTGCTCGGTGGTCTTCGTCGCCGCTTATTAGCTACCATCGATTCCCTTTCCGTTTGTTTTGGGTTATTGGGTAATTGGGTACACCTGTTTTGTATTAGGGTTTGTTTGTAGGGTATTTAAGGGCACTAGGCCCGCTGGGTATTTGTGCGGGCTTGTTTGTGTTACTCTGTGTTTGATGGTGTGAGTTATTTGTGTATTTATTCTCCGGACTATTTTGTCCTGTTGTTTGGACTGGCAACTTATATACGCCCTGTGTGTTGGCGTGACTGTTTTGTTGCACTGGGGAATACATTTGAAAGAAAGACTGAACCCTGCTCTCTGCGCCTGATTCCACCCACCACTCCTAGTTGATCGTAACACACAGGCCTCACAAGACTTGTCTGAAGGTCCCCCGGTACAAGTCGTTAAAATGTATGGAAGTATATATGGAGACTGTTCAGTGACAAAAATAAGGGGTTCATTAAATAAATATAAAAAATATGAAATGTTTCCTGATCTCTCTTATATATCTATATATATAATGTTTTATCAAATATATATATTTTTATACTTAATATTCAAAATCAAATGTCAAAATTATCCTCGGTATGACCTTCTTAAAACAATTCCATATAGATTAGGAAGAACAGTTTATATTGTTTAGTGCCAAAAATAAGGGGGTTAAATACATGTAAAGAACAAACAACAACTCAATATTAGGAAGATATTCCTAATGTTTGGTAAACTCAGTGTATATATTGCTAATTAATATAATCCACCACAGAGTTTCAAGCCAATTTGACACAACTGTGGGAAGCATTGGAGTTAGAATGGGCCAACATCCCTTTGGAACGCTTATTTCATTTGACCTTTATTTAACTAGGCAAGACAGTTATGAACAAATTCTTATTTTCAATGACAGTCTAGGAACATGGGCCGAATGACAGATTTTTACCTTGTCAGCTCAGGGATTTGATCTTGCAACCTTTCAGTTACTTGCCCAACGCTCTAACCACTAGGCTACCTGCCGCCTCGGTGTAGCAGTTATGTAGCGGTTATATTTTGTTGGGAAAACAGATGTACCTGGACTATAGGTCACCTCTGACTAATTAAGATTGAATTGAAGGTGAAAGCTGTGACTCTTTCTTTCCAAAGGACAAATCAAGTTGTCATTCACATCCAAGTGATTGGTTCTTTCCACCAGCGTGGCTACACAATACATTTTACCCCCTGGAGTAACTAACTGTCTCCCACATTAGGACACACAATACCTGCAGCCTTCATTGCCAATAGCTGGAGCTGCTTCCTTTCAATGTCAGAAATGACATCTTCAAGTCATTTCATTTTTGTTTTTTACATTTGACATTTTAATAAAATGGATGGAGGCATTATTTGTCTTCTGAATTATTCTCAATAACTTACTGTTCTCCTAGATCTTATAATATTTATCTGATTATTTAGGTTTGCATCGCTGGACATCCCATCTGTAAGCTATTTAACATCCACCAGTAAACCATTTAAATACTGTCCCTCTCTCAATACAGCACTTGATTATTATGTGGCTTTGAGTTCTCACAGTTTACAAGGCCAGCCTGCTTGTAACCCAAAACTTAACTTAACTGTCCTTCTGCCAGAAAAGTTTTTTTTCTCCCGCAGAAAGGCACTGATGTTGCAATGAGTCGGTTTCTTTGAAGCGAAAGAGTATGCAGCAAACACATCCAAGCACCTAATGAACAGCCTCGCAGAGTGGCACAATGCTTTTGTTCTGTTCCTCCAAGTCTGGGGGGATGTGGTGGGAGATGTGAGGGGTTTTGATGTTGAGTCATTTATTCTGGGCTGTCAGACTCCTCTGCTTTTTCTCCTCGTCCCCTTTTGTCTCTCTAACACTCGTCAGATCCCAAGACGTACGGGCAGCCCACATTTATTTAGCTCCGTTGTGAAGCAATCTGCTCTGCCTTGTGAGTGCGCATTCACTGGTGGTGTGCAGGGTGGCTTCACAATATCACTCTTCTCCCTCTTCTTCAAAGGCTGTGTTTTAAAGCCATGGTTAGTGTGCCTCTCTCATGCTGCTCTTGTCACTTAATAAGTGTTCTTCTTTCAGCAGGACTTTTGGAACAACAAGACAGGGCTTGGTTACGGAGAGGAGATGCAGTACATTCTACAGTGATTGCAGATGCTCACAGATAATGTGGAGTATGTCTCAGACATCTCTGGCCATTCCCATCTTATCTCTTAACTGTAGAACATCCAACATGACTTGAATTGAGTGATGACAAACATTAAATAACTGCATTGTCAAGATCTTACCAATGCGTTGCAGCCGTCTCCGAGAATATACTTCAGGTGAGTAATACAATGCCACTCACACGGGTATACTTAGTGGAATAATCATAGTACCTCCTACATGGTTTATGTACTGACTTACAAACCTTGTACTTAAAGCCACAACCCCTAATCTCTATTTCCTCCCACTGTGCACCATGAACATTGGTGTTTGTAAACAGAGGGGTGGTGTTTTTATTTTATTTACTTGTTTGTTTTGGTTGTTTATTAGTATCCCCATTAGCTTTTGCAGAAACAGCAGCTACTCTTCCCGGGATCCACTATTAACACATAAATCACAAGTAACAAAACACTGATACACTGATAGATAAGAAACAACGCTATAGAAACAATACAACGACAAAAATAATGTGTGTGTATGTGCTTGTGTGTCCCTCACAGTTCAGCCGTTTCATGAGATGTTGTTTAATATGCTTTTTAAAGGTAATTTGCTGTTTGCTTGAGTCATTTAAGATGGAGTTCCTTTCGATCATGGCTCTGTAAAATACTGTGAGTTGCCGGAAATTCGTTTTGAAACTTGGGGACTGTGAAGAGACCCCTAGTGACCCCTGGTGTCTTGTGGGGTATGTATGGGTGTGTGAGCTGAATTTTTATTTTGTTTATTTTTTATTTCACCTTTATTTAACAAGGTAGGCTAGTTGAGAACAAGTTCTCATTTACAACTTCGACATGGCCAAGATAAAGCATAGCAGTGTGAACAGACATCAACACAGAGTTACACATGGAGTAAACAATAAACAAGTCAATAACACAGTAGAAAAAAAGAAAAAAAAGAGTCTATATACATTGTGTGCAAAAGGCATGAGGAGATTACAATTTAGCAGATTAACACTGGAGTGATAAATGATCAGATGGTGATGTGCAGGTAGATACTGGTGTGCAAAAGAGCAGAAAAGTAAAGAAATAAAAACAGTATGGGGATGAGGTAGGTAAATTGGGTGGGCTATTTACCAATGGACTATGTACAGCTGCAGCGATCGGTTAGCTGCTCAGATAGCTTACATTTACATTTACATTTAAGTCATTTAGCAGACGCTCTTATCCAGAGCGACTTACAAATTGGTGCATTCACCTTATGACATCCAGTAGAATAGTCACTTTACAATAGTGCATCTAAATCTTAAAGGGGGGTGAGAAGGATTACTTATCCTATCCTAGGTATTCCTTAAAGAGGTGGGGTTTCAGGTGTCTCCGGAAGGTGGTGATTGACTCCGCTGTCCTTTAAAGTTGATGAGCTGATGTTTAAAGTTGGTGAGGGAGATAAAAGTCTCCAACTTCAACGATTTTTGCAATGTATGGCATTGAAGTTCGTTTGGAGGTTAGATAGCAAAGTGTCCAAGAAAGGGCCAGAAGAATACAGAATGGTGTCGTCTGCGTAGAGGTGGATCAGGGAATCGCCAGCAGCAAGAGCAACATCATTGATATATACAGAGAAAAGAGTCAGCCCGAGAATTGAACCCTTTGGCACCCCCATAGACACTGCCAGAGAAACGGACAACATTCCCTCCGATTTGACACACTGAACTCTGTCTGCAAAGTAGTTGACCAGGCAAGGCAGTCATTAGAAAAACCGAGGCTACTGAGTCTGCCGATAAGAATATGGTGATTGACAGAGTCGAAAGCCTTGGCCAGGTCGATGAAGACGGCTGCACAGTACTGTCTTTTATCGATGCCGGTTATAATATCGTTTAGTACCTTTAGCGTGGCTGAGGTGCAACCGTGACAGGCTCGGAAACCAGATTGCACAGCGGAGAAGGTACGGTGGGATTCGAGATGGTCAGTGATCTGTTTGTTGACTTGGCTTTCGAAGACCTTAGATAGGCAGGGCAGGATGGATATAGGTCTGTAACAGTTTGGGTCCAGGGTGTCTCCCCCTTTGAAGAGGGGGATGACTGCGGCAGCTTTCCAGTCCTTTGGGATCTCTAGCTGCGGGGGGTGGAGCTGTTGGCCGAGGTTGGAGTAGCCAGGAGGAAGGCATGGCCAGTCGTTGAGAAATGCTTATTGTTTTCGATTATCAAGGATTTATCGGTGGTGACCGTGTTACCTAGCCTCAGTGCAGTGGGCAGGTGGGAGGAGGTGCTCTTGTTCTCCATGGACTTTACAGTGTCCCAGAACTTTTTGGACTTAGAGCTACAGGATGCAAATTTCTGCTTGAAAACCCTGGCCTTTGCTTTCCTGACTGACTGCGTGTATTGGTTCCTGACTTCCCTGAACAGTTGCATATCGCGGGGACTATTCGATGCTATTGCAGTCCGCCACAGAATGTTTTTGTGCTGGTCGAGGGCAGTCAGGTCTGGAGTGAACCAGGGGCTATATCTGTTCTTAGTTCTGCATTTTTTGAACGGAGCATGCTTATCTAAGATGGTGAGGAAGTTACTTTTAAAGAATGACCAGGCATCCTCAACTGACGGGATGAGGTCAATATCCTTCCAGGATACCCGGGCCAGGTCGATTAGAAAGGCCTGCTCGCAGAAGTGTTTTAGGGAGTGTTTGACAGTGATTAGGGCTGGTCGTTTGACTGCGGACCCGTAGCGGATACAGGCAATGAGGCAGTGATCGCTGAGATCCTGATTGAAGACAGCGGAGGTGTATTTGGAAGGCCAGTTGGTCAGGATAACGTCTATGAGGGTGCCCTTGTTTACAGATTTAGGGTTGTACGTGGTGGGTTCCTTGATGATTTGTGTGAGATTGAGGGCATCTAGCTTTGATTGTAGGACTGCCGGGGTGTTAAGCATATCCCAGTTTAGGTCACCTAACAGAACAAACTCTGAAGCTAGATGGGGGGCGATCAATTCACAAATGGTGCCCAGGGCACAGCTGGGAGCTGAGGGTGGCTGGTAGCAGGCGGCAACAGTGAGAGACTTATTTCTGGAGAGATTAATTTTTAAAATTAGAAGTTCGAACTGTTTGGGTATGGACCTGGAAAGTATGACATTATTTTGCAGGCTATCTCTGCAGTAGACTGCAACTCCTCCCCTTTTGGCAGTTCTATCTTGACGGAAAATGTTGTAGTTGGGTATGGAAATCTCAGAATTTTTGGTGGCCTTCCTAAGCCAGGATTCAGACACAGCAAGGACATCAGGGTTGGCAGAGTGTGCTAAAGCAGTGAGTAAAACAAACTTAGGGAGGAGGCTTCTGATGTTGACATGCATGAAACCAAGGCTTTTTCGATCACAGAAGTCAACAAATGAGGGTGCCTGGGTACATGCGGCTAAAGGCTATCAAAACTGTTAGCCTAGTGTGTTGGGGACAAAGAATAAAAGGAGCAGATTTCTGGGCTTGGTAGAATATATTCAGGGCATAATGCGCAGACAGGGGTATGGTGGGGTGCGAGTACAGCGGAGATAAGCCCAGGCACTGGGTGATGATAAATGGTTGTATCTCTGGACATGCTGGCTGTAATGGGTGAGGTCACCGCATGTGTGGGAGGTGGGACAAATGAGGTATCAGAGGTATGAAGAGTGGAACTAGGGGGTCCATTGTAAACTAAAACAATGATAACTAACCTGAACAACAGTATACAAGGCATATTGACATTTGAGAGAGACATACAGCGAGGCATAAAGTAATCACAGGTGTTGATTGGGAGAGCTAGCTAAAACAATAGGTGAGACAACAACAGCTAATCAGCTAACACAACAACAGCAGGTAAAATGGCGATGACTAGGCAGAGAGGGTCTGATTAACTACACACAGATCCTGAGTTCGCGGCTGGGGCCGACAGATAAACAATAAATAAACAGAATGGAATACCGTGATTAATGGACAGTCCAGTAGGCATCAACTATGTAGCCAAGTGATCATAGTGTCCAGGGGGCAGCAGTAGATGGAACAGGGAAGCCCCACTACACTAGCGACACGGCATCTGCTCCGACGGAGGCCGTTTGAAGGCACAGCGGATGGAGTATTCGTCGGCAGACCAGTCGTGGTGGTGCAGCGGGGCACCCTGTCGACAGAGAATCCAAGCCAGATGGCGAAAGAGGTATTGTGGAATTTAGTTTGCTAGCCGGGAGATGTGCCTGGCTCACGACTAACTGGTGCTAGCTTCGTGGCAGTGGCGTTAGCCACTATATCCAATCGGATGCAGTGGTGATCCGGTGCCAAGGTCCAGTTTACAGCAAGGATCCGGTGGAGTTTTGGGCTCTAGCCATGTATGAGTGGAGTTTGGGTGAACAGCTGAGTAGGCCGGAAGGTGGGCCTCAGGGAATAGCTTCGATACTGGGTGCCAAGGTGAGTGAAAGTTACCTGTGACCTAGCTAGCTGCAAGCTGTGAGCTAGCAAGCTAGCTGCAAGCTAGCAGTGAAGATCAGAAGTAGTGGTCCAGGGATTACTGCAGGAATCCGGCGTTGTTGTGGAGAGACAGTCCGATATTGGTAGACAAGTGATATTGGTAGACAGGCGAGTATTATCCAGGCTAAAAACAGGGCTGATATCTGTGGAGAAGGTAAAAGCCGCTAGCAGTGGCTAACAATGACTAAAAAGCTTGTAGCTAATTAGCTAGTTAGCTTCTGGAGGTTCTTGAATGTGTTCTAAAATTGAAAATAATAGCGATTCCGTATCACATTGGGTGAGGCAGGTTACCGGAAGGTATAATCGAATAAAAAATTGAGAAGAGATTGAAAATAAATTGAAATATATACACAAAAAATACAAAAAAATACAAAAGTACACGAGAGGACAAAACAAACACGTCTTCACTGCTACGCCATTATTTGACAATATGGCATTTTCATCACAGTAATATTTCTCATAAAAACTAGGAGATGCAGTTAATCTCTCATCAACACTCAACCATGAAAGACTATCATGCATGTCAGTTGTTAGTTGTGAATGTGCAGTTATTGGTAAGGCGTCCTGCTTTATTTTGAGCCAGCTGCAGCTTTACTACGTCTTTCTTAGCTGCACCTGACCATATTACCGGACAGTAATCAAGAGGGGACAAGACCAGGGCCTAAATAACTAGTACTTAGTCAATGGTCACACCCTTTATGCACAACTTTAGATCTTAGAGAATATTTTGAACAAAATACAATGCTTTTAGTTTTAGATGTATTTAAGACCAGTTTATGAAATAAATAACATTTGATTATGAATCACCCATTCTGATACTTACTCCTTATGTATCATTTCAGTGAGCTCAGTAGCTTTTGGTGCTGACATTTAGAGTGTGGAATCATACATATACTGTACATGGTCATTCTAGCTCTGTGTAAGACCAGTGGCAAGACTTCATAAAAAAATTAGAGAAGAGTAACAGCCTAACTGCTGCTAGAGAAGCTTCCATTTTTTATATGTTTTACCTTTATTTAACTAGGCAAGTCAGTTAAGAACAAATTCTTATTTTCAATGACAGCCTAGGAACAGTGGGTTAACTGCCTGTTCAGGGGCAGAATACGTATATACTGTACTCTACATCATCGACTGCATCCTTATGTAATACATGTATCACTAGCCACTTTAACTATGCCACTTTGTTTACTTTGTCTACATACTCATCTCATATGTATATATTGTACTCGATACCATCTACTGTATGCTGCTCTGTACCATCACTCATTCATATATCCTTATGTACATATTCCTTATCCCCTTACACTGTGTATAAGACAGTAGTTTTGGAATTGTTAGTTCGATTACTTGTTGGTTATCACTGCATTGTCGGAACTAGAAGCACAAGCACTTCGCTACACTCGCATTAACATCTGCTAACCATGTGTATGTGACAAATAAAATTTGATTTGATTTGATTTGAATGACAAAGTTGTACCTTGTCAGCTCGGGGCTTTTTGAACTTGGAACCTTCCGGTTACTAGTCCAACACTCTAACCACTAGGCTACAATCTCTGGGTTCAATTGGATAAATAATGCTCCAACCATGTGATGGCAGGTGATTCAAAGCCAAAGCAAGTGAGTTTCTTCAATAACAATATATGATCCACATCAAAGGATGCACTGAAATCTAACAATACAGCTCCAACTATCATCTGTCATCTGTCATCAGTGCAGTACAAGTTCAATGCCCTTCTCTACATGCATGCTGAAAGTTAGTAGATAACTTGTTCTCTGAAAAATAGCATTGTATTGGTGTTTGTAAACATAGGGGGGTGAAAAATAAACATTGGTGTTTGTAAACAGAGGGGTGGTGTGCAACATAAACATTGGTGTTTGTAAACAGAGGGGTGGTGTGCAACATAAACATTGGTGTTTGTAAACAGAGGGGTGGTGTGCAACATAAACATTGGTGTTTGTAAACAGAGGGGTGGTGTGCAACATAAACATTGGTGTTTGTAAACAGAGGGGTGGTGTGCAACATAAACATTGGTGTTTGTAAACAGAGGGGTGGTGTGCAACATAAACATTGGTGTTTGTAAACAGAGGGGTGGGTATTTGTAACGGCCATTCAGTTATTTAAATTCTGTGGTAACAAATCAAATCAAAGATGAGGGGGCGGTTTCCAAACACTAAAAATAACTCAATGATAGTTACATTTTCTAAGACCCAGCTCTTTATTTACAAACACAACATCTCAGCTAGCACATTTGGTTCTTTTGAAGTTGTGGGAAATGAAGCCATACATTTCCTGACCGGTACAATTTTGCCTGTTCTAGGAATCTAGATTTTTAGGTTACAGGGAGGTTCTGATAACATTTTGCTATGGTTCCCTGAAGGTTTTCCTGGGAGGTTGTATTAATGTAATGAGTGTATTAACGTAGTGAGTGATAATTTGGAGGTTTTTACATTTACTGAATGTTTCAGAAAGACTTTTAATAACATTGCTTGCTTAGGCAAGATGTTTTGAACTCCAAGCACAGATAGAAATTAATTTGTTTAGGTATTAATGTAAAAACATTTCTTTTTTTATTGTGGCACAGCAGCAGTGAGATTTTAACCTATACTACTCTGTTTTCTATAGATGGAATTAGTCCACTGCGCCACCAGGATGGAGCAAGAATGTCATATTTTTTAACTCATACAAAGCTGTTCATTTTAGTCTATTCAAAAACTCATTAAGATGAGGCGTGGACAATTAGTAGGTGTGGCCAACACACCTGAACACACTTAACAAGATAGAGGATATGGAGAGTTTTTTGACGTTGAGGACGGAATGTATATGTTTTTAATTAACATTCTGTGTTTTTGTGTTTTTAATGAAAAGTTGTTTTAATGTTCTGAGAACATGACTTTAAATAGAACCATGAGTAAACCTGCAGAAAACGTTATGCTGAAGTACTGAAATTCCCACTAAAGAAACATATGATTCTCAGAACATTATGTGCTAGCTGGGTATCCTGCACCATTGCCAAAACATTGTGTAGATCTCAGCTTTAAGGCCAGTGCCCCTGGGCTTGATTAATGTTGACATGTCATAAATCCATCTTTTTGGATGGATTATGTACTAACTCCTGTCTTACTAATATGCTTGTTTTACAGGTACAGTGTATAACAGGGGAATTCAAGGGGTTTGAGTGAATTCTCATTAGATTCCAATCAGCAACACATTGCCATTACTTCAAAGTCCTATTGATTGGGTCTGGGAAGTGACTGTAATCAGCACTTCCTCGTGTGTTAGCAACAAGACTGACTGTGAAATGCTCCATGGCTTGGCCACTGACACATTCCAGCAGGTCACTGAGGCTTAGATAAACAGTATTGATTAATCATTGACATTGACCGCAACTTTTAATTACCTGCGCTTCTTGATTGTTTGTTCCTTAGTGGAAATCCCCAACTCAACCACCTATCTCACACCCACGCTTGATAACTCTAGATGCTTGTAAAATACATTTCTTCAACATGTGAAAAAGGGTTGTTTCTTGTAACATGTTTGTAAGTATGTTGGCCTGTTAGTACAAAATGCAAAAGCAAAACCTAAAGCACAAACACAAAAATAAAAGCATGAAAACAGATTCAGAAAACACAACAACAAAAAGTCAAAACAAAAGCTAGACCTAATGCAAAGACACAGAAAACAAAGCATTAAAATCTCCTTTTGTTTTTATGTTTGCAAGAAATTAGTTGGTGGAAAACCCCACCTCCCACAGTCATAGTGACAGTTGACAGTTAGATAATGTTTGAAGTGTGAGGCCTCTGGGGGGGAAACCAACCCAAATAGATTATCACTGTATAACAATTTGCTTCATTCATAACAGTCCTCTCCACTGTTGTTCAGATGCCAGTTTATTAATTCTGTTTCAGTGGGTTTGATACCGACTATATGTAGGTCTCTCTCTGTAGGTGTGTGTGTGTGTGTGTGTGTGTGTGTGTGTGTGTGTGTGTGTGTGTGTGTGTGTGTGTGTGTGTGTGTGTGTGTGTGTGTGTGTGTGTGTGTGTGTGTGTGTGTGTGTGTGTGTGTGTGTGTGTGTGTGTGTGTAATGAATAATGATGGCAGCCCTTCACAGCAAGATCCATGTCACGTTCTATAGGTTGGTTTGGATGAAACTGCAGCACATACAGTATACTGTAGACTATGGCAATAGTAAAAATGTAATTTCTAAATAAAATTCGGAGGACACTCTTACTTTGGACTTCACGGTGTGTTTTGTTGATACATGATATTCTACAGTTTTCCCTTTACATATTCTGGTGGGGTTTTCTTACCTATTGGAGCAGTAAGAGACTATACATTACTCCTTTTATAAGACAGAATGTTGCAGGAATGAACTTGAAATCCTCCAGTCTCAACTTTGAGTTCTTTTTTATTTATTTTGTATTTTTTATTTTTTTTTCACCCCAATTCCGATCTTGTCTCATTGCTGCAACTCCCCAATGGGCTCTGGAGGCGAAGGTTGAGTCATGTGTCCTCCGAAACATGACCCGCCAAACCATGCTTTTTAACACCCGCCTGCTTAACCTGGAAGCCAGCCGCAGCAATGTGTCGGAGTAAACACTGTTCAACTGATGACCACAGTCATCCTGCAGGTTCCTGGACCACCACAAGGAGTCGCTAGAGCGCGATAAGCCACACTATGGGACACGCGATCATGGCAGGTTGTGATACAGCCCGTGAACGAACCCGGGTCTGTAGTGAAGCCTCTAGCACTGCGATGCTTTGCCTTAGACCGCTGTGCCACTCGGGAGGCCTGATGTATGACATTTCAATAGGGAGGTGGGCTGGCATTGTTGTTGCTCACCAGTGTTTGAAATAGAAAAAGGAGATGTGTTTTGAAGATGCCTTGATGTGCACTTGATGATTTGATTAGATGTGACCATTCCCAGGATATTGTTGAGTCCACCACCTGCTCGTTTCGTTCTGCCACCCCAGGGTAGCATTGTCCTTCCCTTTTAACTTTGTGAGAGCCAAATAAAGTCCATCTCTCATCACCTGTTTATTGTCCCAGGGGGAACTGTCATGCATATGTAGAGCTACAATAACAATGACTGGATTGTACAGTTTTGGGTCAGTTAGAGTGTGGATTGTAATACACTTTCTACTGACCGTGGACTGACCGTGGACTACTGAAGATATGCTCTCTGTATGTAGAGAATAATTAAGGGTTATATGACTAAACAGCGTTCGCGTTTTAGTGAGGCCCAGGAAATGATTTGAAGGTTGAAGCTCATTTACTGCATTTCTATACAATTAAAACATGTTAAAATGGTATTTGTAGAACAGCAAAAACAAGCAAAATGCCCCCAGTCATTATCACCTTGGCTGCTGTAGGTTAATTTACCTCAGTCGAACTAATAACACATAGCCTATTAGCCATACAATTGTAATGTTATACCCCTGACAGGGGTAGTCAGTTGTAATGATGAATTGCATAAAATCTTCAACTCTTTACATAGATACTGTATCTCTTTTCTCAAATGATATAGGATTCACATTTGTATTCCTAAGCATTAGTAATTAAGCCTCGCCCAAACAGACATCAATGGAGCACACAGATGATTGTATTATCACATTCACATTAATTCTTAGAATATTACTTACGATGCTGTATTAATATCAGTGATGTAGTGGTAAAAGATGGGTAATGGGTAAACTGTAAACTCCAGTAGGCGATCGACCACCGATATAAACAAAATGTATTACATTTTTAGAACTGTATTGTTTGCGTTTTTATAGATTTTTCATATAGTCCTATAGGGAAGACAGGCCATGTGGAGATGTTCATATTGAAACATATCTTCTTTTTAAAAGTTCCTAATTTGTTTGATAAGATTAGTACAGATTTTGTCAGGGGACCTCACATGGGGAACCATTGTACTAACCTTTCTCTCTCTGCTGGCTTCCTCTCTCTGTCTCTTCTGCTTTCTCCTCCATGCTTTACAGCCTGCCTCAGCCTCACCACTGAGTGCCGCATCACTGTCTGTCTCAATAGCCTACTCTCTGTAAAGCAAAGTTATTATGAGAACTTAGAAGCATATATACTCCATTTAACATTAGCCGCTTACTTCCTCCTTCTAGCTGGCTATGTAATACTAGCCAGAGCCCTTCAAAGTTACTGAAATAGAAGTCTCTGCCAGCAGCTAGCCACCTGACTGACATATCTACAGTATAAGACTATTTTGCTAGCACAGACTGGAATATGTTCAGGGTTCATTCAATGGCATTGAGGAGTATACCACCTCAGTCACCGACTTCATCAATAAGTGCATTGACGACGTCGTCCCCACAGTGACCGTACATACCTATCCCAACCAGAAGCCATGGATTACAGGCAACATCTGCGCCGAGCTAATGGCTAGAGCTGCCGCTTTCAAGGAGCATGACACTAATCCGGAAGCTTACAAGAAATCCCACTATGCCCTCAGACGAACCATCAAACAAGCAAAGTGTCAATACAGGACTAAGATTGAATCCTACTACACCGGCTCTGACACATGTCTGATATGGCAGGGCTTGCAAACTATTACAGAATACAAAGGGAAACCCAGCTGAGAGCTGTCCGGGGGCTTACCAGACGAGCTAAATACTTTTTATGCTCGCTTCGAAGCAAGCAACACTGAAGCATGAATAAGAGCATCCGCTGTTCTGGACGACTGTGTGACTACGCTCTCAGTAGCTGATGTGAGCAAGACCTTGAAAACAGGTCAATATTCACAAGGCCGTGGGGCCAGACGGATTACCAGGATGTGTGCTCAGAGCATACGTGGACCAACTGGCAAGTGTCTTCATTGACATTTTCAACTTCTCCCTGACTGAGTCTGTAATACCTACATGTTTCAAGCAGACCACCATAGTCCCTGTGCTCAAGATAGCGAAGGTAACCTGCCTAAATGAAGAACGCCCCATCACACTTACATAGGTAGCCATGAAGTGCTTTGAAAGGCTGGTCATGGCTCACATCAACACCACCATCCCAGAAACTCTAGACCCACTCCAATTTGCATACCGCCCCAACAGATCCACAGATGATGCAATCTCAATCACACTCCACACTGCCCTTTCCACCTGGACAAAAGGAACACCTACGTGAGAATGCTGTTTATTGAATACAGCTCAGTGTTCTCCTGTTCACCCACGACTGCGTGGCCAAGCACGACTCCTTCTGTGGCTCAGTTGGTAGAGCGTGGCGCTTGTAACGCCAGGGTAGTGGGTTCGATTCCCAACCACCCATCGTAGAATATACATGACTTTGCTGATAAAAGCGACTAAATGGCATATATTATTATTATTATTATCATTAAGTTTGCTGACGACACAACAGTGGCAGGCCTGATCACCGACAATGACGAGACAGCCTATAAGGAGGAGGTCAGAGATCTGGCTGTGTGGTGCCAGGACAACAACCTCTCTCCCAAGGCGATCAAGACAAAGGAGATGATTGTGGACTACAGGAAAAAGAGAACTGAGCATGCCCCCATTCTCATCGACGGGGCTGTAGTGGAGCAGGATGAGAGCTTCAAGTTCCTTGGTGTCCACATCACCAACAAACTAACATGGTCCAAGAACACAAAGACAGTCGTGATGAGGGCACGACAAAACCTATTCTCCCTCAGGAGATTGAAAAGATTTGGCATGGGTCCTCATACTAGGCAGCAGGGTAGCCTAGTGGTTAGAGCGTTGGAATAGTAACTGGAAGGTTGCACGTTCAAACCCCTGAGCTGACAAGGTACAAATCTGTTGTTCTGCCCCTGAACAGGCAGTTAACCCACTGTTCCTAGGCCATTCAAAATAAGAATTTATTCTTAACTGACTTGCCTAGTTAAATAAAGGTAAAATAAAATATCCTCAAAAGGTTCTACAACTGCACCATCAAGAGCACCCTGACTTGCCTAGTTAAATAAAGGTAAAATAAAATATCCTCAAAAGGTTCTACAACTGCACCATCAAGAGCACCCTGACTTGCCTAGTTAAATAAAGGTAAAATAAAATATCCTCAAAAGGTTCTACAACTGCACCATCAAGAGCACCCTGACTTGCCTAGTTAAATAAAGGTAAAATAAAATATCCTCAAAAGGTACTACAACTGCACCATCAAGAGCATCCTGACTGGTATGGCAACTGCTCGGCCTCCAACTGCAAGGCAATACAGAGGGTAGTGCGTACGGCCCAGTACATCACTGGGGCAAAGCTTCCTGCCATCCAGGACCTCTGTAGAAGGCGGTGTAAGAGGAAGGCCCTAAAATTTGTCAAAGACTCCAGCCACCTGAGTCAGAAAGTGTTCTCTCTGCTACCGCATGGCAAGTGGTACCGGAGCACTAAGTGTAGGTCCAAGAGACTTCTAAACAGTGTCTACCTCCAAGCCATAAGCCTGAACATCTACTCAAAATGCTTCCCAGACTATTTGCATTGCCTCCCCCTTCTTTACACTGCTGCTATTTTCCGTTTATTGTCTATTCATAGTCACTTTAACCCTACCTACATGTACAAATTACCTCGACTAACCTGCACCCCTGCACATTGACTGCACATTGACCAGTATCTCCTGTATATAGCCTCATTATTGTTATTTTATTGTGTTACTTTTTATTTTATTTACTAAATATTTTCTTAACTCTATTTTTTTAGCTGCGTTGTTGGTTAAGGGCTTGTAAGTAAGCATTTCACGGTAAGGTCTACACCTGACAAATACAATTTTATTTACTTTCATTTACCAGTTGAGCTCATTCTCCGAATGAGTCGGTTTTTGTTTGGAGGATGTCTGTAGACACAGCAGGAGTCACGCGATGGTTTTAAAATGGCCTTTTGTCCTGCATCTCACAAACACACTGTCTGCAGTGTGTGTCTCTAGTCGGCTACTTGAGCTGACTCAGAGCTGGGGTAGTTTGTTTCATGTCTCAGACCCTCAGACCCTCAGACCCTCGGCCTGTGTCAGAAGAGGGCGGAGTTAGCTGTTTGAGAGAGTGGTGAATGTGCTGCTAGAAAGGCAAATCAGGGGGATGCAGGCGAACATAACGATCAAACCACTGTTCATGATTCCACTCGTTCACAAAGAGGCAGTCGTGATTAGAACTCAATCAGATCAAGAATATAAGCGTTCTGAGCTTTGATCAACGCTGGGAGCAATATTTAGCTGTTCACCTGTAATTGATTTTCAAATTACAAAACAATTACAGAGGCCCAGTCCTCGGTGTCCTCATATGTAGTCATGGCCCTGCAGGGGGTTAATGCAAAATCTGCCAAATGTTTGCAGACCTTTAGGGCATATGATGATATCCAGTGTTATAAGTCCTGCCTCATAGTCAGTCAGAAGTACAGTATGTTTTTAGGTGAAAAGCCAGAAGATAGCAAAGATGAAATATGAATCTCCTCTCAAAGTAAAACTTTAACAACCCTAAATTCATGCTCGATTATAAACAGGGTGGTTCGAGCCCTGAATGCTGTCTGAAAGCCGTAATATATGAAAACCGTATACCACGGGTATGACAAAAAAAGACGTTACACTGTTCTAATTACATTGGTAAACAGTTTATATTAGCATTAAGGCACACCGGGGGTTTGTGATTTATGGCCAATATACCACGGCTAAGGTATATAGCTATGGTATATCGGCCATATAACACCCCCCCACCCCCGTGCCTTATTGCTTAATTGTTGCACTCTAAATGATTGTTTTGCTCAATTTATATTTCAACTTTGTAAACAGGGGCCTCAAAAACTTGATTAAAAAAAGTTATGTACAGGTAAGCCAATGATCTACTTTTGACTCTTACAGCTGGGTCAAATTGATTCCTGTCTGCTGTCTGAATTGGAAATCTGGTTGCAAGATGCTATAGGGCTGCCATGGATGTTGATTATACTGTAGCATCCACCCATATCCATACATTCATCATATTTCTCTAAGGAGCCAAGTTGGTTTTAAAGCAGAACATCTCTATTCCTGTTTGAGCCAGGCTCTTAATCATGACTTAGCAGTATTTGTATACTTCATTAACTTCCTGGTTCTGGAAGTCCTATTTGTCTGGCTGAAGAAAACTCATCAACATACTCACAGTCCCGTGGGAAGCTCTTTTCCCTGTAGATAGATTACGGTCAATTTCATTTCTATTCAAGCAGGTGGATATAGCATTCATAAATATACCATTTAGTTTATGTGAGACTCAGAGGAGAATCACTCCCTCAGCGCCTTGCTGAGAACAAAGGAAGGTAAAACCAGAGTTTTTCAAGGAGTGCTCATTGATGTTATCGTCAGGAGGACCTTGAGCAGGCCTCTAAATGTTGAAATGGGGATCAGATAATCGATGATGAAGTTCCAATAAATATGTTTTTCATTGTGATAACTATGAGTCAAGGTTTTACATTGTCTCGCACTGGGCATAGACATCCATTTCACATTGGTTCAACATAATTGAATTGAAATGACGTGGAAATAACATTAATTCAACCAGTGTGTTCCCAGCAGGCTGCCTGTTTGCATCACTTGTGAATCAGACAATATATTCTTATTACAATTTTCCCAGAACAATTTTTAAATGTTTCTTGTATTCTACTGATAACATATGTGACCACACCGATGTGTGAGGGAGAAACAGGGGAGAATTAGACCTGCAAAGCCCTTTAGCCTTTCATTTGTCCATTTTCACAGCATTGACAAAAAAACATTCACACAGGATTTGAGCAGAGGGAAGAGGGTAGAGACTTTAAATCGGTTTACTAGGTTTCACATTCCTTTCCTGTTTCGGTCCATGCTTTACCAAAATAATAAAAATAAAGAAGCCCATCCTTATCTGGGATTTGTACTCTGAATTAATCATGCCAATGGATTATTGGAGGTGCCCAGGTTTCAAAAACAGCTTTGTTTCGACAAGATAATCCATGTTCTTTCTGCCTCATACAGTATATTGTAAAGAGCAAAGTACAGCAGAATGTAATTTAAAACGTTCACATATTAACCTTCATACTATGGACTGGGGTCAATTTGACCTCAGAGGCATATTTTGATTATAGCTTTATTAAATTCTACCAATTTTTCATGACTTTGCCAATCAACTTTTTCTTAATAAATCTAAATGCAAGTCAGTTTGACCCCAGCTAAAAACACCTAATTCGTTCTATAGTAATTTGATAGATAGGACCTTTATTTGAATCTAGATTTCTCTGGAGACATAATAACAAGTTACCCATACCACCAGATGGGGGACCTGTACCAGTGATTTTGACTAGACAGACAGATCACCTGCAGAGATATAGCTCCCCATGTACACTCCTAAGATTGTACTTTTTTTATACCATGTATTATATGACTGTGTACAAAATCACCTTATTTTTGTGCATTTACAAATTCGCCAAAGTCGGCCAGTGGTGTAAATACTTGATAGAACTGCGTTATGCTGTAAATCTCCGCAGAGAGCTGTACTGGTGTGTAATTCCCCAAAAAGGGCAAGTCTAAAAAAGTATTTATTTCAATCCAGGATTCTCTGGAAACATAATATTATCTTATACATATTATCAGAAGGTGGCGGGGGACCTGTATCCGTTGTTTTGAACAGATCAAAATCAAGATCACCTGCTGAAATGGATCACCTTATGTACTCGTTATGGTTAGAACTGGTTAGAACTAGGTATAACCGAGTACAAAATGTAAATGACCTTACATATATATGCTTAGTTGCAGTCAAAACAGCTCATAAAAGTCTGTCAGTGGTATGAATACTTGGTAGAACTGTAATACAGATACAGTACCAGCTACCCTCTAAATCTACAGATGGTGCTGTATTGGTGTGTATTCTTCCAAAAAATAGTTATTCTACCGGAAATGTTACATAAATGCAATAATGTCTATAATATCAAAGTACTCTACTGTATATTCAACAGATATGTTATGGTATTTGAACTGCTCTAACATTTGGTTTGAAGTTACTTTTAGGATTTCAACTTTTGAAGCATCCTGCCTTTGGCCCATTGGTGTTACTGTACACTACTTTACTATTTATATTTTTGACAACTTTTACTTTTACTTCACTACATTCTTAAAGAAATGTACTTTGTACTGTACTGTATTTTTTTGTATACAGAATATGTTAATTGACTGTAATTGTGCTAAAATAACAGTATATATAGTTTATTTTAATTTAATTTCAGATAACATTATTTTACATGTCCAATGATGTTATGAAAAGAATAGCTTTGATATTTTGCTAAAACTGTTGCAAATATGTTGGTAGTATGAGGGTTAATTACACTAAATATAAACATTACAATGTAATTTTTATTCATTAATACCTCATTTGTAGGTAAAGGTTAAAACGGGGGATTAAATGGAGGTAAGCTACAATTAGAATGTACATGTTCTCCAAGCTCAACAACCATTTACATTCGTTTTCAAATAGCCATGGCTTAGCGAACCAAAAAAGTATTTAGGTATATTTGCAATAGTCTTACTATGATTCGTTTATTGTATTGCCGTGTTTTTATGTTCCCGAAAGGCACATTCAGTTGTCATTTGTTATCTGTGTATGTGTGCGTTGCTATCCCTGCAGACAAACAGTGGTGGCGTAACCGTATCTCGTGTAGTGACTACGCCCATTTTGGCCCAAACTGGTCAGACTCTGCCAATTGAATACTCCATTGGATTTCAGGATGAGATAAGAGGATCAACTAGACACTTGAGTAGCCTGCTTGTGCGCTGGTGTCTTATTTTACTTTTGATATTTTTGAGAGGAAGCTATCTTCCTCTTTTTTTAGCTTCTTTGCCCTGGGGTCCTCTTCATATCTTTTGACATTAACATATTCTGTAAATTAAACACGAGTGACTCCATAATCAAGGGTTTTAATTCATGTAGAAGGACATGCCTCTTTGGGCTTGCGATTAATTAAAGAATAAACAAAAGACTTGGGCATAGTTTAAGGTGAGATGAATTTGCAGCGTGTGAAGTGTATCCATGAGAAGGTTGACCGTCATGCTTTCATTGCCTTCATTTATTTACAGTCATTATATTTACTTGGAAAACAAGTAAACCGCTCACTGAGTCATTAGAGATCAATACAAACGTTTTTGTAGTACATAACATGTTCAGAAAGTAATTTGAATGCCAATGAAACCTACGTACTTACACACTAGTTGAATTTCAACATTATCAGGTCGGCTACAGGACAATTTAATCGTAGCACACTGTGTACAGAAATGCACAAAAAGTGACCAATGGATTGGCTTCGCATTAATATCCAATAGAAATGTCCATGAAACATCAATCTTTTAAGAGCATAGGGATGCGATAGGAAGCAGTTTCGGAGATGTGTCAGCCATAATATGTTTAACACCTTTGATAGTGTGTAAACAAGAGTGTTGCGTGCTGAAAAAATGCACAATGTTTTGATTGAAGTCTGGCCTCATCCTCTGTCTGAGGCATTGTTGCCATGGGCAACATACAACACATTCAGAATGTAATGAGGTGAGGTGTTGGTAAGACTCAGAACTCAGCATTAATAATAGATAATAGTAACTACAGTGGGTTACATAACTTGGTACTTTTCTCCTGCTAGCACAGAATGTGGTGGCAGCTAGTTTCCCTGTCTGCTACCACAGTGCACACCAAAGAGAGACGTAAATAGTGCTTCAAGGCCTCCTGTTGCTTTCAACACAGTCTGAGATGGCTTTTGATTTCGGAGAGAGGCCACGCATGCATATGAATTAGTTTGAAATAAAGAGCTCCCAAAAGCCATTATTCTTTCCACACCTCCCCCCAAAAAAAAAAAACAAGCACTCCCTGCTGAATGATTTGTTCATGTCGAACTGAACACAGAAGTTGCTGCATTTAAAGTGCAACTTTGGCCCCAATTTGTCAGCATTGGAGAAGTGAAGCCAGTTCTACGGTGTATGCAGCAGCCTGACATGGGGTGAATAAGTGATCATACGAATGCCAGGGAGCAGTGACAAAAGGCATAGAATACTCCTCAAGGGTGCTCGCATGAGATTGTCATCTATGCTGTTCATAATCAGACATGCCCTAAATCTGCGGTAGAATGACACATCACTCTGGATTGTTAATCTAAGTGGTAATCTAATTGACATTTCAGGGCCTCATCTCTTTAACACGACATGTCATGTAAGACCATCAATTTCCTTTTCATCATCATTCTCATCATATGCATTTAAAATTTGCCTTATATTTTTAACAAACTGTGTCAATTATATATGCAAAGAAAGCAATGAAATACATATACTTCAGTGTCACTATATCCAAACCAAGTGACTAGCGTATTAAAGTGACTTTGAAATTTTGTTTGTAATGAAAAGCGCTATATAAAATAAATCTATCATTATTATTAGGGAAAAACGTTTAGTATGTGGTTATGTAGTACTGTATGTGTCTGGTGTGAAAACTCTGATCCTTCGCAAGCTCTCTCACGATGATGCAATGCTGTTTAATGTTCATTTTGTTCCTATGTCCTTTCATCCATATTTAAAATAAAAAGCAACTAATTACTTTTGAATAATATATGTCAGTCAGGCACGTCACGCAATTTGAATTCATAAATAATGTGCACCAACATTTTAGGAGGACAGACCCTGAGCAATATAGCCTTTCCTCAAAAAGCAACCCCGTACCTGAGAGAGGAGTTACACTTCATCTAGCCCTGTGATTATTTTTCAGGGCAATAGTTAAATACTGATAGGAAGAAATTATGTCCCTTCCAGAATTTCTTTAGGCTACGAATTGTTGCATGAATTCCATAATGCAATATGGAATATTACTTCATGCGAGACTCAAGTGACAATTGTAGAATAGTGACCATTAGTTAACCCATTTGTTCACACATATTTCCCAGAAATGCCACTATGCAAATCTTATGACATGAGTAACCCTAACATGTAATCCATAATGCTTAAAAAACATATACAGTACCAGTCAAAAGTTGACAAACCTACTCAGTCCAGGGTTTTTCTTTACTTTTAACATTTCGCTTCATACTCGTCGCCAAACCCACTGGCTCCATGTCATCTACAAGACCCTGCTAGGTAAAGTCCCCCCTTATCTCAGCTCGCTGGTCACCATAGCATCTCCCACCTGTAGCACACACTCCAGCAGGTATATCTCTCTAGTCACCCCCAAAACCAATTCTTTCTTTGGCCGCCTCTCCTTCCAGTTCTCTGCTGCCAATGACTGGAACAAACTACAAAAATCTCTGAAACTGGAAACACTTATCTCCCTCACTAGCTTTAAGCACCAACTGTCAGAGCAGCTCACAGATTACTGCACCTGTACATAGCCCACCTATTATTTAGCCCAAACAACTACCTCTTTCCCTACTGTATTTTATTTATTTATTTATTTGGCTCCTTTGCACCCCATTATTTTTATTTCTACTTTGCACATTCTTCCCATTGCAAATCTACCATTCCAGTGTTTTACTTGCTATATTGTATTTACTTTGCCACCATGGCCTTTTTTTTGCCTTTACCTCCCTTATCTCACCTCATTTGCTCACATCGTATATAGACTTGTTTATACTGTATTATTGACTGTATGTTTGTTTTACTCCATGTGTAACTCTGCGTCATTGTATGTGTCGAACTGTTTTGCTTTATCTTGGCCAGGTCACAATTGTAAATGAGGACTTGTTCTCAACTTGCCTACCTGGTTAAATAAAGGTGAAATAAAAAAAATTAAAAAAATAAAAAATTCTACATTGTAGAATTATAGTGAAGACATCAACATTATGAAATAACACATATGAAATTATTTAGTAACAAAAAAAAAGTTAAACAAATCAAAATATATTATAGATTTAGATACTTCAAAGTAGCCACCCTTTGCCTTGATGACAGCTTTGTACACTCTTGGCATTTTCTCAACCAGCTTAACCTGGAATGCTTTTCCAATAGTCTATGCTGAGCACTTGTTCGCTGCTTTTCCTTCACTCTGCGGTCCAACTCATCCCAAACCATCTCAAATGGGTTGAGGTCGGGGGATTGTGGAGGCCAGGTCATCTGATGCAGCACTCCATCACTCTCCTTCTTGTCAAATCGCCCTTACACAGCCTGGAGGTGTGTTGGGTCATTGTCCTGTTGAAAAACAAATGATAGTCCCACTAAGTGCAAACCAGATGGGATGGTGTATCGCTACATAATGCTGTGGTAGCAATGCTGGTTAAGTGTGCCTTGAATTCAAAATAAATCACAGACAGTGTCACTGGCAAAATACCCCCACTGCTTCCTCCATGCTTCACGGTGGGAACCACACATGCGGAAATCATCCATTCACTTACTCCGCATCTCACAAAGACAAAGCAGTTAGAACCAAAAATCTCAAATTTGGACTCACACTAAAGGACAGATTTCCACCAGTCTTATGTCCATTGCTCATGTTTCTTGGCCCAAGCAAGTCTCTTCTTATTATTGGTGTCCTCTAGTAGAGGTTTCTTTGAAGCAATTCGACCATGAAGGCCTGATTCACGCATTCTCCTCTAAACAGTTGATGTTGAGATGTGTCTGTTACTGGAACTCTGTGAAGCATATAATTCCCACTGGGATTCTCTGCCTCTAACACTATTACAGGGGCTGAGTCACTGGCTTACTGGGGCTCTTTCATGCCGTCCTTAGGAGGGGTGCGTCACTTGAGTGGGTTGAGACACTGATATGATCTTCCTGTCTGGGTTGGCGCCCCCCCCTTGGGTTGTGCCGTGGCGGAGATCTTTGTGGGCTATACTCGGCCTTGTCTCAGGATGGCAAGTTGATGGTTGAAGATATCCCTCTAGTGGTGTGGGGGCTGTGCTTTGGCAAAGTGGGTGGGGTTATATACTTCCTGCTTGGCCCTGTCCGGGGGTATCATCGGATGGGGCCACAGTGTCTCCTGACCCCTCCTGTCTCAGCCTCCATTATTTATGCTGCGATAGTTTATGTGTCGGGGGGCTAGGGTCACTTTGTTATATCTGGAGTACTTCTCCTGTCTTATCCGGTGTCCTGTGTGAATTTAAGTATGCTCTCTCTAATTCTCTCTTTCTCTCGGAATACCTGAGCCCTAGGACCATGCCTCAGGACTACCTGGCATGATGACTCCTTGCTGTCACCAGTCCACCTGGCCGTGCTGCTGCTCCAGTTTAAAACTGTTCTGCCTGTGATTATTATTATTTGACCATGCTGGTCATTTATGAACATTTGAACATCTTGGCCATGTTCTGTTATCATCTCCACCCGGCACAGACAGAAGAGGACTGGCCACCCCTCATAGCCTGGTTCCTCTCTAGGTTTCTTCCTAGGTCTTGGCCTTTCTATGGAGTTTTTACTAGCCACCGTGCTTCTACACCTGCATTGCTTGCTGTTTGGGGTTTTAGGCTGGGTTTCTGTACAGCACTTTGAGATATCAGCTGATGTACGAAGGGCTATATAAATACATTTGATTTGATTTCTAAGGCCGGTAACTCTAATTAACTTATCCTCTGCAGCAGAGATAACACTGGGTCTTCCTTTCCTGTGGCGGTCCTCATGAGAGCCAGTTTCATCACAGCGCTTGATGGTTTTTGCGACTGCAGTTGAAGACTTAAAAAGAACTTAAAAAGTTCTTGAAAAACAGTTCTTGAAATGTTCCAGATTGACTGACCTTCATGTATGAAAGTAATGATGGACTGTAATTTCTCTATTTGAGCTGACGTATTTGCCAGAGATGGCATAGCAGTTCAGACGTCTTTTGTCCTCGTCTTGTCGTGTCCTGTATATATATATATTTACAACTTTTTTTCACATACATTTTATTTTTATTTTCCATCAACTCATCTTCAAAAGACTCTCCTGCAACCCGCCTCACCAATTTATATTTATAAATAAGTATTATTTACCTCAAATCTGCAATCCTCCAAGAAGCTAGCCAGAAACTCGAAGAGTAGTTCAGAAGCTAGTTAGCTTCTTTACTGGCAAATCGTTAGTATTCAGCTAACCACGGTTTGTGGTCATCAGCTATCCTTTAGCTCGAAAATCTATCGCCAGTTTTGTACGGCGCAGCGCGGCTCGGAACGGAACATACCGGACCATTTTTTTTCTCTCCATGTCCTTGGATTTCAACTGCTCTCTGGACATTCATTCCCGGATCTCACAGCTAGCTAGCTGCTATCCGTGTGTCTATCTGTTCTCGTCGATTCCGGAGCAAACATCAATTACTCCGGAGCTAGCCAGCTCCGTCAATCACTCCTGAGCTCCGTCAATCACTCCTGGGCTGCAGTCACCTATCCGGACCCGTTTTACTGCCTACGCGGAGCCCCACCGGGCCTTCACAACTGGACTGCCGACGTTATCTACCCGAAGGAGATCCTGCTGGCTCCTCCGTCGCGACGTTACCTGAACGCCCATCTGCGGCCTGCTAACCGTTAGCTGTCTTACCGGCTGCTCTCAGAATAGACAATCGGACAATTTATTTATTTTTATTATTATTATTATTATGTTTCTTCTTGGGCCTCTATAACTATATCTATTGTTTTAATTTTATTTTTGTTGTTGTGTGATTTGGACTAATCCCCTCTACCACACGGAACCCCACTAATCTACTGACGGAACGCAAGAGGTGTCTAACAACAGACCTCCATCCTATGCTAGCTTGCTACCGATGTCCTGGCTAGCTGTCTAAATCACCGTGACCCCCAAACCAACCACTCCACTCACTGGACTCTTTTGATCACTCGACTAAGGATGCCTCTCCTTAATGTCAATATGTATTGTCCATTGCTGTTCTGGTTAGTGTTTATTGGCTTATTTCACTGTAGAGCCTCTAGTCCTGCTCACTATACCTTATCCAATTTATTAGTTCCACCACCCACACATGCAATGACATCTCCTGGTTTCAATGATGTTTCTAGAGACAATATCTCTCTCTTCATCACTCAATACCTAGGTTTATCTCCACTGTATTCACATCCTACCATACCTTTGTTTGTACATTATACCTTGATGCTATTTTATCGCCCCCAGAAACCTCCTTTTACTCTCTGTTCCAGACGACCAATTCTTATTGCTTTTAGCCGTACCCTTATTCTTCTCCTCCTATGTTCCTCTGGCGATGTAGAGGTGAATCCAGGCCCTGCAGTGCCTAGCTCCACTCCTATTCCCCAGGCGCTCTCTTTTGATGACTTCTGTAACCGTAATAGCCTTGGTTTCATGCATGTTAACATTAGAAGCCTCCTCTCTAAGTTTGTTCTATTCACTGCTTTAGCACACTCTGCCAACCCGGATGTTCTAGCTGTGTCTGAATCCTGGCTTAGGAAGACCACCAAAAATTCTGAAATTTTAATTCCAAATTACAACATTTTCAGACAAGATAGAACTGCCAAAGGGGGCGGTGTTGCAATCTACTGCAAAGATAGCCTGCAGAGTTCTGTCCTACTATCCAGGTCTGTACCCAAACAATTTGAACTTCTACTTTTAAAAATCCACCTCTCTAAAAACAAGTCTCTCACCGTTGCCGCCTGCTATAGACCACCCTCTGCCCCCAGCTGTGCTCTGGACACCATATGTGAACTGATTGCCCCCCATCTATATTCAGAGCTCGTGCTGCTAGGCGACCTAAACTGGAGCATGCTTAACACCCCAGCCATCCTACAATCTAAACTTGATGCCCTCAATCTCACTCAAATTATCAATGAACCTACCAGGTACCCCACCAAAGCCTTAAACACGGGCACCCTCATAGATATCATCCTAACCAACTTCCCCTCTAAATACACCTCTGCTGTCTTCAACCAAGATCTCAGCAATCACTGCCTCATTGTCTGCATCCGTAATGGGTCAGCGGTCAAACGACCTCCACTCATCACTGTAAAACGCTCCCTGAAACACTTCAGCGAGCAGGCCTTTCTAATCGACCTGGTCGGGGTATCCTGGAAGGATATTGATCTCATCCCGTCAGTAGAGGATGCCTGGATATTTTTTTTAAATGCCTTCCTAACCATCTTAAACAAACATGCCCCATTCAAGAAATTTAGAACCAGGAACAGATATAGCCCTTGGTTCTCCCCAGACCTGACTGCCCTTAACCAACACAAAAACATCCTATGGCGTTCTGCATTCGCATCGAACAGCCCCAGTGATATGCAGCTGTTCAGGGAAGCTAGAAACCCTTATACACAGGCAGTTAGAAAAGCCAAGGCTAGCTTTTTCAAGCAGAAATTTGCTTCCTGCAACACTAACTCAAAAAAGTTCTGGTTCACTGTAAAGTCCATGGAGAATAAGAACACCTCCTCCCAGCTGCCTACTGCACTGAAGATAGGAAACACTGTCTCCACTGATAAATCCACCATAATTGAGAATTTCAATAAGCATTTTTCTACGGCTGGCCATGCTTTCCACCTGGCTACTCCTACCCCGGTCAACAGCACTGCACCCCCAACAGCAACTCGCCCAAGCCTTCCCCATTTCTCCTTCTCCCAAATCCATTCAGCTGATGTTCTGAAAGAGCTGAAAAATCTGGACCCCTACAAATCAGCCGGGCGAGACAATCTGGACCCTTTCTTTCTAAAATTATCTGCCGAAATTGTTGCCACCCCTATTACTAGCCTGTTCAACCTCTCTTTCGTGTCGTCTGAGATTCTCAAAGATTGGAAAGCAGCTGCGGTCATCCCCCTCTTCAAAGGGGGGGGGACACTCTTGACCCAAACTGCTACAGACCTATATCTATCCTACCATGCCTTTCTAAGGTCTTCGAAAGCCAAGTCAACAAACAGATTACCGACCATTTCGAATCTCACCATACCTTTTCTGCTATGCAATCTGGTTTCAGAGCTGGTCATGGGTGCACCTCAGCCACATTCAAGGTCCTAAACGATATCTTAACCGCCATCGATAAGAAACATTACTGTGCAGCCGTATTCATTGATCTGGCCAAGGCTTTCGACTCTGTCAACCACCACATCCTCATCGGCAGACTCGACAGCCTTGGTTTCTCAAATGATTGCCTCGCCTGGTTCACCAACTACTTCTCTGATAGAGTTCAGTGTGTCAAATCGGAGGGTCTGCTGTCCGGACCTCTGGCAGTCTCTATGGGGGTGCCACAGGGTTCAATTCTTGGACCGACTCTCTTCTCTGTATACATCAATGAGGTCGCTCTTGCTGCTGGTGAGTCCCTGATCCACCTCTACGCAGACGACACCATTCTGTATACTTCCGGCCCTTCTTTGGACACTGTGTTAACAACCCTCCAGGCAAGCTTCAATGCCATACAACTCTCCTTCCGTGGCCTCCAATTGCTCTTAAATACAAGTAAAACTAAATACATGCTCTTCAACCGATCGCTACCTGCACCTACCCGCCTGTCCAACATCACTACTCTGGACGGCTCTGACTTAGAATACGTGGACAACTACAAATACGTAGGTGTCTGGTTAGACTGTAAACTCTCTTTCCAGACCCATATCAAACATCTCCAATCCAAAGTTAAATCTAGAATTGGCTTCCTATTTCGCAACAAAGCATCCTTCACTCATGCTGCCAAACATACCCTTGTAAAACTGACCATCCTACAAATCCTCGACTTTGGCGATGTCATTTACAAAATAGCCTCCAATACCCTACTCAACAAATTGGATGCAGTCTATCACAGTGCAATCCGTTTTGTCACCAAAGCCCCATATACTACTCACCATTGCGACCTGTACGCTCTCGTTGGCTGGCCCTCGCTTCATACTCGTCGCCAAACCCACTGGCTCCATGTCATCTACAAGATCCTGATAGGTAAAGTCCCCCCTTATCTCAGCTCGCTGGTCACCATAGCATCTCCCACCTGTAGCACACGCTCCAGCAGGTATATCTCTCTAGTCACCCCCAAAACCAATTCTTTCTTTGGCCGCCTCTCCTTCCAGTTCTCTGCTGCCAATGACTGGAACGAACTACAAAAATCTCTGAAACTGGAAACACTTATCTCCCTCACTAGCTTTAAGCACCAACTGTCAGAGCATCTTACAGATTACTGCACCTGTACATAGCCCACCTATAATTTAGCCCAAACAACTACCTCTTTCCCAACTGTATTTAATTTATTTATTTATTTTGCTCCTTTGCACCCCATTATTTTTATTTCTACTTTGCACATTCTTCCATTGCAAAACTACCATTCCAGTGTTTTACTTGCTATATTGTATTTACTTTGCCACCATGGCCTTTTTTGCCTTTACCTCCCTTCTCACCTAATTTGCTCACATTGTATATAGACTTGTTTATAGTGTATTATTGACTGTATGTTTGTTTTACTCCATGTGTAACTCTGTGTCGTTGTATCTGTCGAACTGCTTTGCTTTATCTTGGCCAGGTCGCAATTGTAAATGAGGACTTGTTCTCAACTTGCCTACCTGGTTAAACAAAGGTGAAATAAATAAAAAATGCCATAATATGGACTTAGTCTTTTACCAAATTGGGCTATCTTCTGTATACCACCCTTACCTCACAACACAACTGATTGGCTCAAAAAGAAATTCAACAAATTAACTTTTTTCAAGGCACACATGTTAATTGAAATGCATTACAGCTACCTCATGAAGCCGGTTGAGAGAGTGCCAAGAGTCTGCAATGTTGTTATCAAGGCAAAGGGTGGCTACGTTAAAGAAACTCAAATATAAAATATATATTGATTTGGTTACTACATGATTCAATGTGTTATTTCATAGTTTAGATGTCTTCACGATTATTCCACAATGTAGAAAATAGTAAAAATAAAGAAAAACCCTGGAATGAGTACATTTCCAAACTTTAAAAAAAATATTTGGTAGCATGGGTCAAACATTTCGGGTAACCTTCCACAAGCTTCCCACAATACGTTGGGTGAATTTTGGCCCATTCCCCCTGACAGAGCTGGTGTAACTGAGTCAGGATTGTAGGCCTCCTTGCTCGCACACGCTTTTTCAGTTCTGCCCACAAATTTTCTATGGGATTGAGGTCAGGGCTTTGTGATGGCCACTCCAATACCTTGACTTTGTTGTCCTTAAGCCATTTTGCCCCAACTTTGGAAGTGTGCTTAGGGTCATTGTGCATTTGGAAGACCCATTGCGACCAAGCTTTAACTTCCTGACTGATGTATTGAGATGTTGCTTCAATATATCCACATAATTTTCATCCCATCTATTTTGTGAAGTGCACCAGTCCCTCCTGCAGCAAAGCACGCCCACAACATGATGCTGCCACCCCCGTACTTCACGGTTGAGATGGTGTTTTTCGGCTTCCAAGCCTCCCTCTTTTCCCTCCAAGCATAATGATCATCATTATGGCCAAACAGTTCTATTTTTGTTTCATCAGACCAGAGGACATTTCTCCAAAAAGTACGATCTTTGTCCAAATGTGCAGTTGCAAAACATAGTCTGGCTTTTTTATGGCAGTTTTGGAGCAGTGGCTTCCTTGCTGCTTGCTGAGCCACCTTTCAGGTTATGTTGATATAGGACTTGTTTTAATGTGGATATAGATACCACCAATTGCCACCAATTGTGCAAGTTCTCCCACTTAAAAAGATGAGAGAGGTCTGTAATTTTCATCATAGGTACACTTCAACTATGACAGACAAAATGAGAGAAAAAAAACAAACAACAACCTACAAACAAGCAAGATTTCTGGCTCTCACAGACCTGTAACTTCTTCTAACCTGTATTAATGGCACCTGTTCGTGTCCCCCTGCTTAAGCCAGTACATGTCCAGGCCCGTCTGAAGTTTGCTAGAGAGCATTTGGATGATCCAGAAGAAGATTGGGAGAATGTCATATGGTCAGATGAAACCAAAATATAACTTTTTGGTAAAAACTAAACTCGTCGTGTTTGGAGGACAAAGAATGCTGAGTTGCATCCAAAGAGCACCATACCTACTGTGAAGCATGGGGGTGGAAACATCATGCTTTGGGGCTGTTTTTCTGCAAAGGGACCAGGACGACTGATCCGTGTAAAGGAAAGAATGAATGGGGCCATATATCGTGAGATTTTGAGTGAAAACCTCCTTCCATCAGCAAGGGCATTGAAGATGAAACGTGGCTGGGTCTTTCAGCATGACAATGATCCCAAACACACCGCCCGGGCAACAAAGGAGTGGCTTCGTAAGAAGCATGTCAAGGTCCTGGAGTGGCCTAGTCAGTCTCCAGATCTCAACCCCATAGAAAATCTTTGGAGGGAGTTGAAAGTTAGTGTTGCTCAGCAACAGCCCTAAAACATCACTGCTCTAGAGGAGATCTGCATGGAGGAATGGGCTAAAATACCAGCAACAGTGTGTGAAAACCTTGTGAAGACTTACAGAAAACATTTGACCTCTGTCATTGCCAACAAAGGGTATTAACAAAGTATTGAGATACATTTTTGTTATTGACCAAATACTTATTTTCCACCATAATTTGCAAATAAATTAATAAAAAAATCCTACAATGTGATTTTCTGGATTTTTTTCTCATTTTGTCTGTCATAGTTGAAGTGTACCTATGATGAAAATTACAGGCCTCTCTCATCTTTTTAAGTGGGAGAACTTGCACAATTGGTGGCTGACTAAATACTTTTTTGCCCCACTGTATATCCATAACCCAACAAAGAAAATATTTAAAAATGTCAACAGTATTTGTTTTTAAACTGTTTAATATAGACTTCTGGTGCCAAATTGGTCTGTAAAAGTACACCTTAGAAATTTAAACTTGTAGTTTTATGACAATTTTGAGAAATGGTTTGAAACTTATCAACACATCAATATTGCATAACATATTACTTTTTTGTTTAAAAATAATTACTGTCTATTGTGACTGATGGGATTAAATGGGTTAAAAAGAACATACCGTGAGATGTGATTCTGTAGATGGTTGCATACATAAACTGTGTCAAGTAGTGTTAGAGCTGCGTTGTATGGTGGCCAGAGCAAAATGATATGTTTAGCAATCAATCCCTCTGACAGTATAGAGACACAGTAAATGACTCACTCTGGACAGATTTGTCTTTCTATCTTCTTGGACTAGAACATTTCCCTCTAGGTCTGTTCGTACACCCTCCCTCCCCAACATTGCAGAGTGGAAATTAGTTACACTAGTGATTCCATACAGTACATAGCCAACTGGGTGCATATCCTGCTGGGTATGAAACTCTCCATATTAAAAAGCATAACACCAGGAACTGGAGTAGTTAAAGTACATTACATACTGCATATATATGTTCTGCAGACAACATGCAATATAAGCCTAACATTCAACTGTCCTTTTTCATTATATATAAAATGGACCTCTTCACAAATCTGAAACACTGTTACCACAGACAATGGTAAAAGGGTACCCGGTAAGGTCATTTATCAGATAATATTGCTCAGTGAGGAAGTGTGGTCCCTTGGCTCGTCCCTAGCAGGACCTATTGGGTTTCTGCCAATAATGGAAAGTGGGGAGGCCTTCTAACTGATCTCTGGTCAGAACTATCCATCTTCGTGAGATCCCAATACTCTAATTGGCTTGTGAGCCATAATTAAAGCTCCATGCCTCACAGTACAGGATGTATTTATCAGAGGTGATGCAACCACAGTGTTGGGAAATAAAGTTGGATAGACAATCTCTTTATAATCAAGCATAAGAGTGGGTGAGAAATTCATTTAATTTCCCTCTACCTGGAACTCTAATGGTATTGTTCATTTCCTAGAAAACACCCTGCCTTATCTTAATTTCCTAGAAATGTTCTGTAGCTTGGTACAGATGTAGGATCTAAATTTGATCATCCTGTTGCAAGGGTGTACACTGCAATTTTCAAAGCAAATTACAGAATGAGGGAAAAAAACTATGTTCAATTCGACGTGATCATATTTGTCTAGAACAGCTCCTGAGTTACCCCATCTCACCTGTTTGCCTTTGATGATAACCTTGGTGTTTCTGATGAATGCCACGTGACACACTGCCAGTTCAGATGGATCAGAAAGCCAGTGCTCCCAACCTATGACATCCTCTCACCATGAATGTGCACGGTTACAGAACAGACTTAAGTACCTCAGTGGCAGATGTCGACTCAGTTTCAGTCACCACTTAATTGTCCCAGTCAGCCGATGTGATGGTGGGGCCCTGAGATCCTTCTGTCAGTGGACATTGGACAGATCCCTGTAGAGTAGACCCATTATATGTACAGGTTTTCATTTCATCCAATTACTTCCATTAACCAGCTCTCAATGGCATTGTCAAAATGTTACAGTTCATTTAACAACTGGACTGAAATTGATCTAACCCATTTCTACCAGCAATACCTGGTGGTGTCCATACTATGGGTGGGCAATATGAACTACAGTGGCTTGCAAAAGTATTCACACCCCTTGGCATTTTTCCTATTTTATTGCATTACCACCTGGAATTAAAATAGATTTTTGCCTACCACTTTGAAGATGCAAAATATGTTTTATTGTGGAACAAGAAATAAGACAAAAAAACAAAAAACTTGAGAATGCATAACTATTCAACCCCCCAAAGTCAATACTTTGTAGAGCCACCTTTTGCAGCAATTACAGCTGCAAGTCTCTTGGGGTATGTCTCTATAAGCTTGGCACATCTCGCCACTGGGATTTTTGCCCATTCGTCAAGGTAAACCTGCTCCAGCTTCTTCAACTTGGATGGGTTCCGCTGGTGTACAGCAATCTTTAAGTCATACCACATATTCTCAATTGGAATGAAGTCTGAGCTTTGACTAGACCATTCCAAGACATTTAAACGTTTCCCATTAAACCACTTGAGTGTTGCATTAGCAGTATGCTTAGGGTCATTGTCCTGCTGGAAGGTGAACCTCAGTCCCAGTCTCAAATCTCTTGAAGACTGAAAGAGGTTTCCCTCAAGAGTTTCCCGGTATTTAGCGCCATCCATCATTCCTTCAATTCTGACCAGTTTCCCAGACCCTGCCGATGAAAAACATCCCCACAGCATGATGCTGCCACCACCATGCTTCACTATGGGGATGGTGCTCACGGAGGGGTTGGGTTTGCGCCAGACACAGCGTTTTCTTTGATGGGCAAAAAGCTCAATTCTAGTCTCCTCTGACCAGAGTACCTTCTTCCATGTGTTTGGGGAGTCTCCCACATGCCTTTTGGCGAACACCAAACGTGTTTGCTTATTTTTTTCTTTAAGCAATGGCTTAAAGCAATGGCTTCTGTGAAGCCCAGCTCTGTGGAGTGTATCGCTTAAAGAGGTCCTATGGACATATACTCCAATCTCCTCTTTGCAGCTCCTTCAGGGTTATCTTTGGTTTCTTTGTTGCCACTCTAATTAATGCCCTCCTTGCCTGGTCCGTGAGTTTTGGTGGGCGGCCCTCCCTTGGCTGGTTTGTTGTGATACCATATTCTTTCCATTATTTAATAATTGATTTAATGGTGCTCCCTGGGATTTTAAAAGTTTCAGATATGTTTTTATAACCCAACCCTGATCTTTACTTCTCCACAACGTTGTCCCTGACCTGTTTGGAGAGCTCCTTGGTCTTCATGGTGCCCCTTGCTTCGTGGTGTTGCAGACTCTGGGGCTTTTCAGAACAGGTGTATATATACTGAGATCATGTGACAGATCATGTGACACTTAGATTGCACACAGGTGGACTTTATTTAAATAATTATGTGACTTCTGAAGGTAATTGGTTGCAGGAGATCTTATTTAGGGGCTTCATAGCAAAGGGGGCGAATACACATGCACTTACACACTTCTCTGTTTTTTATTTTAAGTAATTTTTCATTTCACGTCACCAATTTGGACTATTTTGTGTGTCTATTACATGAAATACAATTTTTTTTAAACATTTCAATTACAGGTTGTAATGCAACAAAATAGGAAAAACGCCAAGGGGGATGAATACATTTGCAAGGCACTGTAAAATACATATTACAATGTTTTCCACTGTCTGGACGATAACGATATAATCTATAATATACTGTACATTTATTACATTTTTTTGTACATTTTATGAACCCTTCAAAGTTAATAAATGACAAAATATGCACCTGTTTTTTTAAATGATGATTATTATTATTATTATTTACTTCTGTGGTAACCTGTGCAAACATGAAACATAAACAAAGGTATACGAGTTAAATAAACATGCATTTAAATTAAAAACATTTGCATTCTTTTTCCTGACAAATATGGTGCCAAGACGTGTGTAATGGCCTTTTCCTGCTCCAGGACTCTTTTCATCATCTGCGGTCGAGATACCCACCCTGTCGGGGATTCCATGATGAGCTTGTGGACGGGATGGCTCAGTTTATCCTGTCTATCCTGGCCTTCTGCTTCTCCCAACTATAGGAAAATGTGCTGACCACTTTCTTGGACACTCCTGTGGCCCGGGAAACACAAAGTTCTCTCTGAAAAATAAAAAGGTAAAAATAATGACTTATGAGTTGCAATTATTCAATAGAAATAACATAGCATCTGCTGTAATTACAACAATTTACAGCTTGGACACTGAATATGATTACAAATGTAATCCATTTATAGATTTATATACAACTGTTGTGATTAAGAGATCCATGTTGCTTTAGAAAACAGGATTAGTTATTGGGTAGTCTATTCATTATTGAAAGACAGAGGATAGATTCATATATTGAAAACATAGACTAATGTATCAATTCTAAATAAAAGCAATGTAATCTATGTAATGTTTGGATATTGCACACATTTACAAATATTATATATTTGAATAGCTGTATATATTCATCTTAACATCTAAAAAGGATCAGGCAGTGTAATCAGCTATAACTTTAAACAGAGGAGATAAGGAAAACAATAGTTATTCTGCATTTAAGTTACGTTGTTTTTCAGTTACATGATTAAAAACGCCTTATTTCATAAATGTATTAATTCATCATGAAAAATCCATATCATGGCACAACGTCATACTGGTATTCACGTTCATACCGGTATACCGCCCACCCCTAGTCCATACTAGTATCCTACACTCAATAGTGAACAGATGTCTACCAGCCGTGCAATTAAACCAAAAAAGTTGTTTCTAGGGTTGGGATGACTTTAGGTCTCAGTGAAGGTGCCATCACTGCATGTAGCTGCGAACAAACTTACATCACCTACAGTATGCACAGTATGTCCCGAGACGTTGTAAAGGACTGCAATCACATGATTAATAAGATTTCAGTGGGAAAACCCCCCACAATAATTTGTATTAATGACAGAGATTTTAGTTTGACCTTCCTTGTAGAAACACTTCCAAAAGTGTGCCACAGCTATCTCTAATTTCTCTGTTCGCTTGTAGAAGTTTGGTTTTCAGATGACCTCTGACTTGCTCCAAAACTAAAGCAACCAAGAGCATTTATCCTCTGAGAGGTAACATGGCTAACTTCAAAGAGCTTCCACTGACGTTCCATCACAGTCTCATTATCTCCAATGGACTGGGAACTGAGCAAGACCTTGGTTCTGAGATCGCACCCTCTCAGTACCCTTTCTCTATGTAGTGTCCAAGTCTATTAGACCACAGTGACATATGAAAATGAGGTCATGTATTATGGGCATTTCATATCTGTGGGATTCCTTTGGTTAGAGAATGAGGGCAGAGATGGGAGATGTCCAAGTCCCAGTGAGGATCATTAAAAAGGGAAACCAAGACCATGGGCCTTTCAGCTCTTTGCGCCATGAGACATGTTCTGAATAAATAGCTCTGAAACGGCTTTGTACTTTCAAAAGTTAATACATCTTAAACATAGTACCCTGTTCATTTCTTCATTGTGTCCTAAAAAGCTTTGGAAAGTAACGTACTTTAAGGCGATTTTGTTCATGTAATGATAACCAGCTCAAGAAAATATTGCATCATCTAGAGAGATGACACCTTTGACTAGGGCAGTTTTTTCTCAGTGCTTCAGATGTAGGATCTTAATTGGATCACCCTGTTGCAGGATAACTTTATTGCAATGCAGGAAATGTAACATTTGTAGTGTATTTGAGGTTTAAAAAGGCTTCTGAAATTTCAGACTTGATTTTCCTTTATGAAAAATGTATCAACCCCTACAAAAATGTCCATTAGTTATAATCCACATAGTATTTCACATTTCCTGTTGTTTCAGGATTAATTTCCTGCTGTAGCAAACTGGTTCAAATTAGGATCCTACATCTGTTTATTGGAGGTTTGCAAGATGTGGCAGTTTGGTGTCTACCGTATTTTCATTTTAATGGGAAAAGAGGTTCCAAAGATGAAACGGTATTTGTACTGTAGTACGCAACTGGAAGGCTACCATTGCAAGGCTGCTTTGTTGAGTTGGAGAGGAAGAAGAGCCTATTTTCCACTTTGAAATCTCAGTTTGTAGTAGTATAATATAATTCATTTGAATTACCTTTAATTTCCTGAAGCTTTGGGCATGAAAAGGGAACCTTAACCAAATTCAGTCAACCATGGAAAGGGAAGAACAGATTTCAAATGTAAAAAATATTGTCGCAAAAAGATGAATCATAGTTGCTAGACAAGATATCATGATCAGAGTCTTGGCGTTTTAAAAAGAAGGCTGCCGTGATGCAATTACTATATTTTCAAATCTGCCTGCTCCTGGGAACAGATGTAGTTCAAAGGACTGTATGATCATCGCCTTGTAGCACAACCATGAAGAACACAACACTTTACAACAGATGCCTATCATTTGTCCTTTCAAAAGGATACAGTATTGTATGACATTGAATAATTCTGACCAGTAACCGTCAGCGAAAAGAGTCCTTTTTTTCTCATTTCCTGGTCTTCCATGGCATACTGTATTCCAGAGCAGTGGATTTGTCCTAATGGGCTACAACCAATCCTGGAAGTTTAACAGCCACAACACTGATCTCTTAAAATGAACCTGATTCCCTTCTGGATCCCTGGTGAAATGACTAATTAATCAGTAATGTACTGAATGCACACGTAAACCAAGCAGCCCCTGCATCCATCCAGAACACATGTTAAGTGATCCAGAGAGACTCACAGCTTGGACTTACTGTAGGTACTGTACAGTATAGGGAGTGAGTAAGGAACATCCCTCAGATATACAGCTCTGATAAATTGTAACAAACCAACCACTAACAGTATGACTGATCCCAGAGGACTCAGCGGAGTCACTTCTCAGAGAATGATAGAAACCTTCACTCTAGCCCACCATCAGCACTGCGCAGTGCAGGGCTTGGCTGGTGATGGAGTGTTTGAGCAAGATAGTGTTAACGTCCCTGGTTGTTTACGCTGCCTGGCCAACTGTATCCAGCGGAGGCTCCTTCTCTCCACATACCCCTTCTCAGGCATTGTTGTAATTCCTCGTCGGCATTAAGCCATTGGAGAGGAACAGCACCCCGAAGACATGACAGCTCCCTTGGGCACACTCATTGTGAACAAGCAGAGAACTCTGTGTGAATACAGATTACCTGGAATTGCATGTCTTTCTCAGTGACAGAGCCTCCCCCCACAACCCCCCTAGTCTCCCACCCCAGCACCTCCTCTCCCCCTCATCTTATACCACCCCACCTCACCCATGGCCTCCTGTGGGACACTGTCCAACAATATCTCCTCAGCTCCTTATGACGGCAGGCACAAAGACAGAGCCAATCCTCTCCAAAGACCGCTGTGTCAACCCGGACGCTTTGTCTGAAATAATTAGGAGGTTTCATCAGCGCCATCTGTTACATGCTTAGCCAGGGTTGCCGATAATTGGCGGCTGTATTGTGAGAGTGCTTCACCTCCCCTGACACCCTCCTAGGATGTGGATGTCATAGAAGTCGTGTTTCCCAGGCCTCGTTTACGACCTCCTTTCTCCTTTCCTTCTCACTCTCTTGCTCTCAATTCTGTCTCAGTCACAACAAAGAGCTCTGATCCAGGAGCCATGGAGCGCAGCGGTACACGGTTCCCTTTGACTCACAGTACGATTCCACCAACAAAGAAGTCTGTCTGAGAAGTTTCAATATCCTTTGCCTACTTGTGAAAAAATAACTTGTTTTTTTTACTCCTAATGTGGAACTATCTGTGAGACGGACTAATTTTCAGGTTTGATATTGGATACTTTTTATACATTTAAGTGGCTTATTTATATATTTACATGATGCGTTGTTCTTGGAGGCTGCTTTGGTTTAATGAATTCAATCACCCTGTCGGAAATAGAGGGGGAATACAAATTTGGATCACATTTGTAAGAGTGCATCTTGATTATGTCTGTAACATGGAATTAGGTATGTGTTGAATAATGTATAATTCATATAAAGTTCTCATTTCAAGGAGCTTAGGAGTTTCCACCCACTGATTTTAGAAGAAAATTATGAAATTAGATAGCTGGGGTACGTAGATGCTCTCCACAGCGTGAGATTAGAGGTGGTAGAGAGTGTGTGTAGATATAGCTAGCTGATAATAACAATCTGTTATAACATGGAGGGGAAATTGATACCTAGCTAAATCTATGTATGACATCTCTTCTCTCCATGATCATTGTGTTAATTAAAGTGTCAGCACTTCTGTCTCCTATCACATTAACATCTGTCTCTGTGATTCACATCTATCTCTCTTCTCTAAACTCTGATTTCCATTTGTCACCAGTTAATGTGCAACCTAGCTGAGAAGACTCTTTTCATGCATCACATAAATTATCTTGCATAAAGACAAGCACTTTGTCATTGCTGTTACATGCGCCAAGTGTCATGCCGCTTGTCACCACATGAGGCTCCCTCACACAGTACAGCCTCTGATATACTCTGCCTCTCTGTTTCATAATGCACAAGAAGTCTGCTTCCACGTAGCTTGGCCTGGGAGAAAAAAATGAAATTCCACTGTCATCATAGGAATATTAGATACTCTAGCTCATAGCAGATGTTCATGTCCTGGTGGCCCAGGGACAATTCATTGGGATAATAGCTTAAAATAGTATGTCTCATGTGCTTCATAATTCCACATAATATAGGCTCTCTGTGACAGTGTTATGACTTCAAATCACTCTGAAGATGGTGCTGGCTAAAGCTAAAACTGGCGAGTGTAGAGAGTATAGAGATATTGTTATCCACGTCGGCACCAACGATGTTAGGATGAAACAGTCAGAGATCACCAAGCGCAACATAGCTTCTGCGTGCATATCAGCTAGAAAGATGTGTCGGCATCGAGTAATTGTCTCTGGCCCCCGCCCAGTTAGGGGGAGTGATGAGCTCTACAGCAGAGTCTCACAACTCAATCGCTGGTTGAAAACTGTTTTCTGCCCCTCCCAAAAGATAGAATTTGTAGATAACTGGCCCTCTTTCTGGGACTCGCCCACAAGCAGGACCAAGCCTGACCTGCTGAGGAGTGACGGACTCCATCCTAGCTGGAGGGGTGCTCTCATCTTATCTACCAACATAGACAGGGCTCTAACTCCTCTAGCTCCACAATGAAATAGGGTGCAGGACAGGCAGCTGGCTGTTAGCCAGCCTGCCAGCATAGTGGAGTCTGCCACTAGCACAGTCAGTGTAGTCAGCTCAGCTATCACCATTGAGACCGTGTCTGTGCTTCGACCTAGGTTGGGCAAAACTAAACATGGCGGTGTTCGCCTTAGCAATCTCACTAGGATAAAGACCACCTCCATTCCTGTCATTACTGAAAGAGATCATGATACCTCACATCTCAAAATAGGGCTACTTAATGTTAGATCCCTTACTTCAAAGGCAATTATAGTCAATGAACTAATCACTGATCATAATCTTGATGTGATTGGCCTGACTGAAACATGGCTTAAGCCTGATGAATTTACTGTTTTAAATGAGGCCTCACCTCCTGGCTACACTAGTGACCATATCCCCTGTGCATCCCGCAAAGGCGGAGGTGTTGCTAACATTTACGATAGCAAATTTCAATTTACAAAAAAAAAATGACGTTTTCGTCTTTTGAGCTTCTAGTCATGAAATCTGTGCAGCCTACTCAATCACTTTCTATAGCTACTGTTTACAGGCCTCCTGGGCCATATACAGCGTTTCTCACTGAGTTCCCTGAATTCCTATCGGACCTTGTAGTCATAGCAGATAATATTCTAATCTTTGGTGACTTTAATATTCACATGGAAAAGTCCACCGACCCACTCCAAAAGGCTTTCTGAGCCATCATCGACTCAGTGGGTTTTGTCCAACATGTCTCTGGACCCACTCACTGTCACAGTCATACGCTGGACCTAGTTTTGTCCCATGGAATAAATGTTGTGGATCTTAATGTTTTTCCTCATAATCCTGGACTCGGACCACCATTTAATTATGTTTGCAATTGCAACAAATAATCTGCTCAGACCCCAACCAAGGACCATCAAAAGTCGTGCTATAAATTCACAGACAACACAAAGATTCCTTGATGCCCTTCCAGACTCCCTCTGCCTACCCAAGGATGCCAGAGGACAAAAATCAGTTAACCACCTAACTGAGGATCTCGATTTAACCTTGCGCAATACCCTAGATGCAATTGCACCCCTAAAAACTAAAAACATTTCTCATAAGAAACAAGCTCCCTGGTACACAGAAAATACCCGAGCTCTGAAGCAAGCTTCCAGAAAATTGGAACGGAAATGGCGCCACACCAAACTGGAAGTCTTCCGACTAGCTTGGAAAGACAGTACCGTGCAGTACCGAAGAGCCCTTACTGCTGCTCGATCATCCTATTTTTCTAACTTAATTGAGGAAAATAAGAACAATCCTAAATTCCTTTTTGATACTGTCGCAAAGCTAACTAAAAAGCAGCACTCCCCAAGAGAGGATGACTTTCACTTTAGCAGTGATAAATTCATGAACTTCTTTGAGGAAAAGATTATGATTATTAGAAAGAAAATTACGGACTCCTCTTTAAACCTGCGTATTCCTCCAAACCTCAGTTGTCCTGAGTCTGCACAACTCTGCCAGGACCTAGGATCAAGAGAGACGCTCAAGTGTTTTAGTACTATATCTCTTGACACAATGATGAAAATAATCATGGCCTCTAAACCTTCAAGCTGCATACTGGACCCTATTCCAACTAAACTACTGAAAGAGCTGCTTCCTGTGCTTGGCCCTCCTATGTTGAACATAATAAACGGCTCTCTATCCACTGGATGTGTACCAAACTCACTAAAAGTGGCAGTAATAAAGCCTCTCTTGAAAAAGCCAAACCTTGACCCAGAAAATATAAAAAACTATCGGCCTATATCGAATCTTCCATTCCTCTCAAAAATTTTAGAAAAGGCTGTTGCGCAGCAACTCACTGCCTTCCTGAAGACAAACAATGTTTACGAAATGCTTCAGTCTGGTTTTAGACCCCATCATAGCACTGAGACGGCACTTGTGAAGGTGGTAAATTACATTTTAATGGCATCGGACCGAGGCTCTGCATCTGTCCTCGTGCTCCTAGACCTTAGTGCTGCTTTTGATACCATCGATCACCACATTCTTTTGGAGAGATTGGAAACCCAAATTGGTCTACACGGACATGTTCTGGCCTGGTTTAGATCTTATCTGTCGGAAAGATATCAGTTTGTCTCTGTGAATGGTTTGTCCTCTGACAAATCAACTGTAAATTTCGGTGTTCCTCAAGGTTCTGTTTTAGGACCACTATTGTTTTCACTATACATTTTACCTCTTGGGGATGTTATTCGAAAACATAATGTTAACTTTCACTGCTACGCGGATGACACACAGCTGTACATTTCAATGAAACATGGTGAAGCCCCAAAATTGCCCTCGCTAGAAGCATGTGTTTCAGACATAAGGAAGTGGATGGCTGCAAACTTTCTACTATTAAACTCGGACAAAACAGAGATGCTTGTTCTAGGTCCCAAGAAACAAAGAGATCTTCTGTTGAATCTGACAATTAATCTTAATGGTTGTACAGTCGTCTCAAATAAAACTGTGAAGGACCTCGGCATTACTCTGGACCCTGATCTCTCTTTTGAAGAACATATCAAGACCATTTCGAGGACAGCTTTTTTCCATCTACGTAATATTGCAAAAATCAGAAACTTTCTGTCCAAAAATGATGCAGAAAAATTAATCCATGCTTTTGTCACTTCTAGGTTAGACTACTGCAATGCTCTACTTTACGGCTACCCGGATAAAGCACTAAATAAACTTCAGTTAGTGATAAATACGACTGCTAGAATCCTGACTAGAACCCAAAAATTGATTATATTACTCCAGTGCTAACCTCTATACACTGGCTTCCTGTCAAAGCAAGGGCTGATTTCAAGGTTTTACTGCTAACCTACAAAGCATTACATGGGCTTGCTCCTACCTATCTCTCTGATTTGGTCCTGCCGTACATACCTACACGTACGCTATGGTCACAAGACGCAGGCCTCCTAATTGTCCCTAGAATTTCTAAGCAAACAGCTGGAGGCAGGGCTTTCTCCTTTAGAGCTCCATTTTTATGGAACAGTCTGCCTACCCATGTCAGAGACGCAAACTCGGTCTCAACCTTTAAGTCTTTACTGAAGACTCATCTCTTCAGTGGGTAATATGATTGGGTTAGTGTAGTCTGGCCCAGGAGTGGGAAGGTGAACGGAAAGGCTCTGGAGCAACGAACCGCCCTTGCTGTCTCTGCCTGGCCGGTTCCCTTCTTTCCACTGGGATTCTCTGCCTCTAACCCTATTACAGGGGCTGAGTCACTGGCTTACTGGGGCTCTCTCATGCCGTCCCTGGAAGGGGTGCGTCACCTGAGTGGGTTGATTCACTGTTGTGGTCATCCTGTCTGGGTTGGCGCCCCCCCCCCCTTGGGTTGTGCCGTGGCGGAGATCTTTGTGGGCTATACTCAGCCCTGTCTCAGGATGGTAAGTTGGTGGTTGAAGATATCCCTCTAGTGGTGTGGGGGCTGTGCTTTGGCAAAGTGGGTGGGGTTATATCCTTCCTGTTTGGCCCTGTCCGGGGGTGTCCTCGGATGGGGCCACAGTGTCTCCTGACCCCTCCTGTCTCAGCCTCCAGTATTTATGCTGCATGCAGTAGTTTGTGTCGGGGGGCTAGGGTCAGTTTGTTATATCTGGAGTACTTCTCCTGTCCTATTCGGTGTCCTGTGTGAATCTAAGTGTGCGTTCTCTAATTCTCTCCTTCTTTCTTTCTTTCTCTCTCTCGGAGGACCTGAGACCTAGGACCATGCCCCAGGACTACCTGACATGATGACTCCTTGCTATCCCTAGTCCACCTGGCCATGCTGCTGCTCCAGTTTCAACTGTTCTGCCTTACTATTATTTGATCATGCTGGTCATTTATGAACATTTGAACATCTTGGCCATGTTCTGTTATAATCTCCACCCGGCACAGCCAGAAGAGGACTGGCCACCCCACATAGCCTGGTTCCTCTCTAGATTTCTTCCTAGGTTTTGGCCTTTCTAGGGAGTTTTTCCTAGCCACCGTGCTTCTACACCTGCATTGCTTGCTGTTTGGGGTTTTAGGCTGGGTTTCTGTACAGCACTTTGAGATATCAGCTGATGTACGAAGGGCTATATAAATACATTTGATTTGATTTGATTTGAAAATGGCAATGCTGCTTCAAATGTCCCCTTTACATTCCATTGTAACATCTTTACCCAGGTGGTAATGCCTTTCTTTATGGCAGACAAAAATCTTAATATGATTCAGTGCACACTTATTAAAGTTGCACAGAGAAAGTATAGCCGCGGCTTGGTGCCAGTCAGAGCAGTAGGAGATAAATACCTGATTCAGGAGAGGTACATTTCATTGCAGCTTAAAGACCTGGTTCAGGAGAGGGACACTTCATTGGGGCTTAAAAACCTGGTTCAGGAGAGGGACAGTTCATTGAGGCTTAAAGACATCGTCCAGGAGAGAGACACTTTATTGGGGCTTCATGAGTACCGAGATCTAGAGCACTGATCAAACAGTCATCCTTCATGGTAGACAATCTCTGAGTATGGTTGTCATGGGAGAAAGAAGTAGCAGCAGCTGCATTCCACCATCATAGACTGATAAAAATAAACACTTACATTCCATGGTTGCCATGGTGCCGTGAGGAAGCAGTGTTGTTTTAAGTATTTTCATAGCAGTTTTGTAAATCAACTTTCTGTTTTTCATGACTTCTTGAGTGTTTCTGAGGTACAATATCTGATGGTTTTGACCCATGGATTTGCTGGACGAATGGCAAGTCAGCTTGCTTGTCTTGGCTAGGTAGTAGGCTAGCTAGCTGGCTAAGCAAACTTTTGAATAATCAGTACAGCACTGGCTTTTATCCAGCTTTTTTCCACCTGCCAGGTCATTCCTACTCTGTCCCCAGGAAATATGACTTCTGATTTAGTGTTAAATGTGGCTTTACAGTACCTTCAGAAACTCACACCCCTTGACTGCCTACTGAACAACACCATACCCTTACAAAAAAGATTGCCGCTTTAAAACTGCAGTCGACTGTGGTATTTTGGAGGCAGTAAAAAAACTTTAATTGTTGATGTAGTATTTGCTGCATACTGCAATTATACTGCATTCTGACTGCAATTTTTTTTGTCAGGGATCTGAAGCTGTGGAAGACCACTGCCCAAGACCTGTCAGATCCCTAGGTTTGATTTGTTTGTTTTAACAACGTCTTTGAGATTCTCTTTGTAAAGAAATGCGCTATATAAAAGACATCTATTATTATTATCATCATGTTTTTCCAGGGGACAGCTGAAGCTATTCCACAGCATTTAGAATCCACGTCAAGTGGCATGTGTCTATGAACTTTGAGTATTCATGTTTGAACATTCAATGCTATTGCCATTCAAATATATGGATTAATTAACACAAAAAAATACCTTGCTATGATTCGACCTGTGTGTGTGTGTGTGTGTGTGTGTGTGTGTGTGTGTGTGTGTGTGTGTGTGTGTGTGTGTGTGTGTGTGTGTGTGTGTGTGTGTGTGTGTGTGTGTGTGTGTGTGTGTGTGTGTGTGTGTGTGTGTGTGTGTGTGTAGATGTGAGCATAGGGCATGTTTGTGTGCATATGTTCATTTACATGTAGGTATAGGCATACTAATATCTAGAATAAGTGTACATCCTTAACTCCCTGTGTTTATCAAAAACACTCCTTAACTCCCTGTGTTTATCACAAACACTCCTTAACTCCCTGTGTTTATCACAGACACTCCTTAACTCCCTGTGATTATCACAAACACTCCTTAACTCCCTGTGTTTATCACAAACACGCCTTAACTCCCTGTGTTTATCACAAACACTCCTTAACTCCCTGTGTTTATCACAGACACTCCTTAACTCCCTGTGTTTATCACAGACACTCCTTAATAACTCCCTGTGATTATCACAGACACTCCTTAACTCCCTGTGTTTATCACAGACACTCCTTAATAACTCCCTGTGATTATCAGACACTCCTTAACTCCCCGTGTTTATCACGGACACTCCTTAACTCCCTGTGTTTATCACAGACACTCCTTAACTCCCTGTGTTTAACACAGACACTCCTTAATAACTCCCTGTGTTTATCACAGACACTCCTTAACTCCCTGTGTTTATCACAAACACTCCTTAACTCCTTGTGTTTAACACTCCTTTACTCCATGTGTTTAACACAGACACTCCTTAATAACTCCCTGTGTTTATCACAGATGCTCCTTAACTCCTTGTGTTTAACACTCCTTTACTCCATGTGTTTAACACAGACACTCCTTAATAACTCCCTGTGTTTATCACAGACACTCCTTAACCCCCCGTGTTTATCACGGACACTCCTTAACTCCCTGTGTTTAACACAGACGCTCCTTAACTCCCTGTGTTTATCACGGACACTCCTTAACTCCCTGTGTTTATCACAGACACTCCTTAACTCCCTGTGTTTAACACAGACACTACTTAACTCCCTGTGTTTATCACAGACACTCCTTAACTCCCTGTGTTTATCACAGACGCTCCTTAACTCCCTGTGTTTATCACAGACACTCCTTAACTCCCTGTGTTTATCACAGACACTCCTTAACTCCCTATGTTAATCAACAAGCAGCGATCTCTTACTGTGGGCCAAGCTGGCGGTCTGGGCTCAGGGCCGTTACCCTGCACTCACTGACGGGCTCTGATAGCTATTAAGCCCCCTCACAGACTAGTGCTTAGTCCTCTGTGAGCACAGAGAGGCTGGTGATGGACAGCTTCCCATTAGCCAGTCCGATGGAGAGGAAGCCTTCCTCCACTGTTGCATGTTAATCGGCTGAGATGTGTCTGGATGGGAGTCAGAGTGCACTCTCTTTGAGAGGGATGAGATTCCTATGATTATACAGCCATTTATAATGGATATTGGGCATATTTGCAGTCATGTTAAAGTACTATGCTGTGTCATTCAGCATGGTTTGAGTCAGTGTAGGCTAAGTGGGCTGAACCACAACCTACAGTTGAAATAGGTGTCAAAAGTGTTCAAAACATAGTCAGCACATTCACAAAATCCCTGACTTGATCAGTTTTTGGCCTTAATTCTCAAATATAATTTTACACCTTTGTACAGGTTAAGCAATTAAATTACAAATATTGGTTGGTTTTGATGGTTTTCAAAAATGAATAGATTTTCATACAGTTCTCATTAAAGTATTAGCTAAAACATTTTTGAGTCGGATTAGCATTATCATTCTTGTGCTTCTTTTTGTGACATTCACAGGGGGCACCATGGGATATATTTAAGATATTCCTTCAGACAGTTTCCGAAGATAGGCAGGGACACCTATGTCCTGACATTAGTCAGAAGCTTATTCCACCATTGAGGTGCCTGGACTGAGAAGCGCTGTGACTGGGCTGACTGGGAGCTGACAACTGTACGGGTGGGAGGGCCAAGAGGTGGCAGAATGGAGCGCTCGGGTTGGGGTGTAGGGTTTGAGCAGAGCCTGAAGGTAGGGAGGAGCAGTACCCCTTGCTGCGCCGTAGGCAAGCACCAGGCTCTTGAAACGGATGCAAGCTTAGACTAGAAGCCATTGGGGTAAGATGTTGGGGAGAGGTACAGAGACACCTCTCAATGTCCTCCATTCAAAAAGTGCTCTGATCATGATTTAACATTAGAATCTCTAAAGCAGTCATTTTGACTGCTCATAAAAAAATATATCACTCTGCCATTTTTAAAGTCATGACCCCCTCAAGTCTTGACTTTTCCTAAATAAGTCTATATAAACAATTTGTCGGTGTCAGAATCTTAATATCACAAACATAACTGTTTTAGGGGGGAATGTCATGTTTTAATGGTTTCCCACATTGCCTCTCCTTCTTCCGACAGTTGAAAGTGCAGTGCCCAGCAGATAATCACCTCCATAATTGCCTCAACTGAACCTAAACTATTTCAAAACTAATTTCACACATATAACAACAGATGAAATAAATGAAGTAAAGTATGATGTGGAGAAAGGGGGAGAATGGAGTTGATGAGCGAGGGGAAGCGATGCATAACTGGGAATGAAAAACAGGGCGGGCAATTCTATCGTATTGTTCCATTCTAATTATAGGCCTAATCTCAAAATGGTTTGTACCCTATATCAGTTCACTGAATCCAAGCAGTTTTATTAGTCTACTCTAGCCTACTAGGAATAAGCTACAAAGTGAGAGCGTGCGTAATTGAACATGCTAAATGGATTTCAATATCTGGGAAAAGGTCCACATCGTGCAGCAGGTGAGCAAATGTCAGAGAATATGGTGATGAGGCTTGTGAAACCTTACATTGGCAATGGGTGCAATGTCATGGGCAATGGGCAATTTCTTCACTTCACGGTCATTGGCCGGCGCCATGAACAGTGAGTCGGGAGTATGGGATCAATATAATGCCAAATGTATTCGCAAATGTAAATCATCAATCCACAAATGTAAATCACTTTCCACAAATGTAAATCACCAATCCTCAAATGTAAATCACCAATCCACAAATGTAAATCACCAATCCACAAATGTAAATCACTTTCCACAAATGTAAATCACTTTCCACAAATGTAAATCACTTTCCACAAATGTAAATCACCAATCCGCAAATGTAAATCACCAATCCACAAATGTAAATCACTTTCCACAAATGTAAATCACCAATCCACAAATGTAAATCACCAATCCACAAATGTAAATCACTTTCCTCAAATGTAAATCACCAATCCACAAATGTAAATCCTCAATCCACAAATGTAAATCACTTTCCACAAATGTAAATCACTTTCCACAAATGTAAATCACTTTCCACAAATGTAAATCACCAATCCACAAATGTAAATCACTTTCCACAAATGTAAATCACCAATCCAACAAATGTAAATCACCAATCCACAAATGTAAATCACTTTCCACAAATGTAAATCACCAATCCACAAATGTAAATCACTTTCCACAAATGTAAATCACTTTCCACAAATGTAAATCACCAATCCACAAATGTAAATCACCAATCCACAAATGTAAATCACTTTCCACAAATGTAAATCACCAATCCACAAATGTAAATCACTTTCCACAAATGTAAATCACCAATCCACAAATGTAAATCACCAATCCACAAATGTAAATCACCAATCCACAAATGTAAATCACCAATCCACAAATGTAAATCACCAATCCACAAATGTAAATCACTTTCCACAAATGTAAATCACCAATCCACAAATGTAAATCACCAATCCACAAATGTAAATCACTTTCCACAAATGTAAATCACTTTCCACAAATGTAAATCCTCAATCCACAAATGTAAATCACTTTCCACAAATGTAAATCACCAATCCACAAATGTGAATCACTTTCCACAAATGTAAATCCTCAATCCACAAATGTAAATCACTTTCCACAAATGTAAATCACTTTCCACAAATGTAAATCACTTTCCACAAATGTAAATCACCAATCCACAAATGTAAATCACTTTCCACAAATGTAAATCACCAATCCACAAATGTAAATCACCAATCCACAAATGTAAATCACCAATCCACAAATGTAAATCACCAATCCACAAATGTAAATCACCAATCCACAAATGTAAATCACCAATACAACAAATGTAAATCACCAATCCACAAATGTAAATCACCAATATACAAATGTAAATCACCAATCCACAAATGTAAATCACTTTCCACAAATGTAAATCACCAATCCACAAATGTAAATCACTTTCCACAAATGTAAATCACTTTCCACAAATGTAAATCCTCAATCCACAAATGTAAATCACCAATCCACAAATGTAAATCACCAATCCACAAATGTAAATCACCAATCCACAAATGTAAATCACCAATCCACAAATGTAAATCACTTTCCACAAATGTAAATCACTTTCCACAAATGTAAATCACCAATCCAACAAATGTAAATCACCAATCCACAAATGTAAATCACCAATCCACAAATGTAAATCACCAATCCACAAATGTAAATCACTTTCCACAAATGTAAATCACTTTCCACAAATGTAAATCACCAATCCTCAAATGTAAATCACCAATCCACAAATGTAAATCACTAATCCACAAATGTAAATCACTTTCCACAAATGTAAATCACTTTCCACAAATGTAAATCACTTTCCACAAATGTAAATCACCAATCCACAAATGTAAATCACCAATCCACAAATGTAAATCACCAATCCACAAATGTAAATCACTCTCCACAAATGTAAATCACCAATCCACAAATGTAAATCACTTTCCACAAATGTAAATCACCAATCCACAAATGTAAATCACTTTCCACAAATGTAAATCACCAATCCACAAATGTAAATCACTTTCCACAAATGTAAATCACTTTCCACAAATGTAAATCCTCAATACACAAATGTAAATCACTTTCCACAAATGTAAATCAACAATCCACAAATGTAAATCACTTTCCACAAATGTAAATCCTCAATCCACAAATGTAAATCACTTTCCACAAATGTAAATCACTTTCCACAAATGTAAATCACTTTCCACAAATGTAAATCACCAATCCACAAATGTAAATCACTTTCCACAAATGTAAATCACCAATCCAACAAATGTAAATCACCAATCCACAAATGTAAATCACTTTCCACGAATGTAAATCACCAATCCACAAATGTAAATCACTTTCCACAAATGTAAATCACTTTCCACAAATGTAAATCACTTTCCACAAATGTAAATCACTTTCCACAAATGTAAATCACCAATCCACACATGTAAATCACTTTCCACAAATGTAAATCACTTTCCACAATTGTAAATCACTTTCCACAAATGTAAATCACCAATCCACACATGTAAACCATCAATCCACACATGTAAATCACCAATCCACAAATGTAAATCACTTTCCACAAATGTAAATCCTCAATCCACAAGTGTAAATCACTTTCCACAAATGTAAATCACTTTCCACAAATGTAAATCACCAATCCACACATGTAAATCACCAATCCACAAATGTAAATCACTTTCCACAGATGTAAATCACCAATCCACAAATGTAAATCACCAATCCACAAATGTAAATCACTTTCCACAAATGTAAATCACCAATCCTCAAATGTAAATCACCAATCCACAAATGTAAATCACTAATCCACAAATGTAAATCACTTTCCACAAATGTAAATCACTTTCCACAAATGTAAATCACTTTCCACAAATGTAAATCACCAATCCACAAATGTAAATCACCAATCCACAAATGTAAATCACCAATCCACAAATGTAAAACTTTCCACAAATGTAAATCACCAATCCATCACTTTCCACAAATGTAAATCACCAATCCACAAATGTAAATCACTTTCCACAAATGTAAATCACCAATCCACAAATGTAAATCACTTTCCACAAATGTAAATCACTTTCCACAAATGTAAAACTTTCCACAAATGTAAATCACTTTCCACAAATGTAAATCACTTTCCACAAATGTAAATCCAATCCACAAATGTACACAAATGTAAATCATCCACAAATGTAAATCAACAATCCACAAATGTAAATCACTTTCCACAAATGTAAATCCTCAATCCACAAATGTAAAATCACTAAATTCCACAAATGTAAATCACTTTCCACAAATGTAAATCACTTTCCACAAATGTAAATCACCAATCCACAAATGTAAATCACTTTCCACAAATGTAAATCACCAATCCAACAAATGTAAATCACCAATCCACAAATGTAAATCACTTTCCACAAATGTAAATCACCAATCCACAAATGTAAATAAATCACAAATTTCCACAAATGTAAATCACTTTCCACAAATGTAAATCACTTTCCACAAATGTAAATCACTTTCCACAAATGTAAATCACCAATCCACAAATGTAAATCACTTTCCACAAATGTAAAAATCAAATGTAAATCACTTTCCACAAATGTAAATCACAAATGTAAATTCCACAAATGTAAATCACCAATCCACAAATGTAAATCACTTTCCACAAATGTAAATCACCAATCCAACAAATGTAAATCACCAATCCACAAATGTAAATCACTTTCCACAAATGTAAATCACCAATCCACAAATGTAAATCACTTTCCACAAATGTAAATCACTTTCCACAAATGTAAATCACTTTCCACAAATGTAAATCACTTTCCACAAATGTAAATCACCAATCCACACATGTAAATCACTTTCCACAAATGTAAATCACTTTCCACAAATGTAAATCACTTTCCACAAATGTAAATCACCAATCCACACATGTAAATCACCAATCCACACATGTAAATCACCAATCCACAAATGTAAATCACTTTCCACAAATGTAAATCACTTTCCACAAATGTAAATCCTCAATCCACAAGTGTAAATCACTTTCCACAAATGTAAATCACTTTCCACAAATGTAAATCACCAATCCACACATGTAAATCACCAATCCACAAATGTAAATCACTTTCCACAGATGTAAATCACCAATCCACAAATGTAAATCACCAATCCACAAATGTAAATCACTTTCCACAAATGTAAATCACCAATCCTCAAATGTAAATCACCAATCCACAAATGTAAATCACTAATCCACAAATGTAAATCACTTTCCACAAATGTAAATCACTTTCCACAAATGTAAATCACTTTCCACAAATGTAAATCACCAATCCACAAATGTAAATCACCAATCCACAAATGTAAATCACCAATTCACAAATGTAAATCACTCTCCACAAATGTAAATCACCAATCCACAAATGTAAATCACTTTCCACAAATGTAAATCACCAATCCACAAATGTAAATCACTTTCCACAAATGTAAATCACCAATCCACAAATGTAAATCACTTTCCACAAATGTAAATCACTTTCCACAAATGTAAATCCTCAATACACAAATGTACATCACTTTCCACAAATGTAAATCAACAATCCACAAATGTAAATCACTTTCCACAAATGTAAATCCTCAATCCACAAATGTAAATCACTTTCCACAAATGTAAATCACTTTCCACAAATGTAAATCACTTTCCACAAATGTAAATCACCAATCCACAAATGTAAATCACTTTCCACAAATGTAAATCACCAATCCAACAAATGTAAATCACCAATCCACAAATGTAAATCACTTTCCACGAATGTAAATCACCAATCCACAAATGTAAATCACTTTCCACAAATGTAAATCACTTTCCACAAATGTAAATCACCATTCCACAAATGTAAATCACCAATCCACACATGTAAATCACTTTCCACAAATGTAAATCACTTTCCACAAATGTAAATCACTTTCCACACATGTAAATCACCAATCCACAAATGTAAATCACTTTCCACAAATGTAAATCACTTTCCACAAATGTAAATCCTCAATCCACAAGTGTAAATCACTTTCCACAAATGTAAATCACTTTCCACAAATGTAAATCACCAATCCACACATGTAAATCACCAATCCACAAATGTAAATCACTTTCCACAGATGTAAATCACTTTCCACAAATGTAAATCCTCAATCCACAAGTGTAAATCACTTTCCACAAATGTAAATCACCAATCCACAAATGTAAATCACCAATCCACAAATGTAAATCACTTTCCACAAATGTAAATCACTTTTCACAAATGTAAATCACCAATCCACAAATGTAAATCACTTTCCACAAATGTAAATCACCAATCCACAAATGTAAATCACCAATCCACAAATGTAAATCACCAATCCACAAATGTAAATCACCAATCCACAAATGTAAATCACTTTCCACAAATGTAAATCACTTTCCACAAATGTAAATCACTTTTCACAAATGTAAATCGCTGTCCAGTTCAATTCACTATCCACAAACAAACACCTTTTGATTTGTATTTGTAAATCAAGGGCCTTAAGTAAAATGACTGCTATAAAGATTTGCACAAAGGAGAGATATGAGCAAACATGACCGATATGACAAACCTGCAACTCCATATTTGGAAGCGCTTAGGTCACCTGAATTTTGGCAGGGATTTGATGACAAGAAACAGACAAGAAGTTATCAAGCGTAGACAAGAAGTTCTCATACAGAAAAAAAGTTTTCAAGGTAAAAAGCGATTTGTAGTCATAGAAAAAATGTTTGTACCCATAGAAAGCAATTTCTATAAATCACTGGCAGCCTCTCCTTTGGCCATGTTGATGCCTCCTTTTCAAGGCTGCAGAAATTCTAGTATGGTATCAAATCAAATCAAATTGTATTTGTCACATACACATGGTTAGCAGATGTTAATGCAAGTGTAGCGAAATGCTTGTGCTTCTAGTTCCGACAATGCAGTAATAACCAACAAGTAATCTAGCTAACAATTCCAAAACTACTACCTTATAGACACAAGTGTAAGGGGATAAGAATATGTACATAAAGATATATGAATGAGTGATGGTACAGAGCGGCATAGGCAAGATACAGTAGATGGTATTGAGTGCAGTATATACATATGAGATGAGTATGGAAACAAAGTGGCATAGTTAAAGTGGCTAGTGATACATGTGAATCTATACTTCCAACAATGTGGTTGGAAATATTGTGGTGTACACCCTTTCATCAACCAAATAGTTGAATTAGCTGGCCAGTGTGATAGCACCACTAAATGTGAAGGATATGTCATACATTGTAAGTGATTAAGGAGACATGAGTATTCCCGAGGCCTCTAACCGTTTCCCCAGAAGAGGCATGAAAAGGGTAGAGGGGAGGTGTAGGATATGGGATCAGACTTTGTAGCAGAATTACTTCCATCCCTCCTCCTGGGATTGAACCAATGACCCTCTGCACACATCTACAAGTAAAAGCATAGCCTCGAAGCATAGTTACCCATCGCTCCACAAAAGCCATGGCCCTCAATATGGAACACCATACTTCAAGGTCACAGAGCAAGTGATGTCACCGATTGTAACGCTATTAGCGCGCACAGCTAACTAGCTAGCCATTTCACACCGGTTACACAGACCCCTTCTTCTGCAGCAACCAGTGATCCGGATCCATTTTTTTTATAGACTATAAATCGCTTTCTATCGTGAGAACTTTTTTCTATATGTGAGAACTTCTTGTCTACACGTGAGAACTTGCATTTTTCTTGTCATCAAATGCTAAAAGTCAGGTGACCTAAGCGCTTCCAAATATGGAGTTGCAGGTTTGCCATATCTGTCATGTTTGCGCAAATCTTTATGCCAGTAATTTTACTTAAGGCCCTCGATTTACAAATACAAATCAAAAGGTGTTTGTTTGTGGATAGGAATTTACATTTGTGGATAGCGATTTACATTTGTGCAAAGTGATTTACATTTGTGCAAAGTGATTTACATTTGCGAATACATTTGGCATGATATTGATACAATACGGGAGCTACCTCCCTCTGCGCAAAAAAAGGCACCATTGCAGCGGATGTATTCCACAATGGTGCTGAAGAATGACAAGACAAAGGACACAATAAAGAGAAAACCGGAGACTAGTATGCACTACAACCAAACAAAGGTATGTCAGAGTGTGTCAAGCAAGTGAAAGTTTCAAAGATTTGTGGCAACTGTTAGGACAAGGGATAACAGCTAAATGAAATCCAACTGATGCTATTGTGTGAAGATGCAATAATTGACCATTTTGACCAATTGACCATTTTGACTGCTGTCATATTGACACTTATATATTGACACTGCTGTCTTATTGACACTTCATTGTCATGCCATTTATGAATTTGTGCCCAGTTTCACTATTTATCAAGGCCATTTGGGGGCTTATAATGATGTTGAGTCAACTGATGTTTTCATAATTTGACCACGTGTCTGTTGACTGTGCTTCTTGGTGGTTTGGGTATGTATTTCATTTTGTCATTATAAAAATAAGCTGTTACTGTGTTCCAACACATACTTTCTGTTTCCTAGTTGTAACAAAGGATCACAAATACATTTATTGAACACTTGATTTAGTTTTATACATTATAGCTTACAGTAACATAAACTAATTACAATGTGTTATTTGAAATAAAATTAACATGGTATTCTAATGTTACCCAAGGCTTTCAGAAAAACAACCAAATTATTATTTTTGCTATAGCATATATGACATGTATTAATTACACTGTTAGAATGTTGCAGTCAGAATGACTGCTCATTAGCATGACTGGGTCACTCGAGGTCCAATGGTTCTAGTGTTAAGCCTGTTCACCTGTCACTCTTTTAACCTGTCCAGTGCACCTGCATATTTCAGCTCATCCAATGGTCCTCTGAGCCGAATAGGATGATAACAAGCATGAGAAAAATCCCCTTTAACTGTATGCAATGCTCAGATTTGAGGTGAGACAGCCATCTATTCTGATGTATGTGAAATGTGGGTGTTGGAGCAAGTAATGATTCCCTTCACTAATGGCAGCAACTTTTTAAACGTAAATCAAGGCAATATTGTATAAATAAATGAGTTACATAAAAATCAGTGTGAATGATTGAAGCCACGAGTAAGAGTCAGTCATGTATTTATCTGTTCTACCCCTGCCTGTGTCTGTGCCAAACCAAGTGGCGCCTAATTGAGGCCTAGCGACGAAAGCCAATTATGTTATCACAAAGGGGGGCTAGTCAAGATAATTCTACATATCCATGCACTCACTTCTACTTAAATTTACTTTAATTGCAATTATCTAGACTATCCATTAATTGCATTTTACTTTCCTGGGATCATGGTGGATTTTTGTGTCTGCACACATCCAAATTCACATGCACACTTGGACTGCTGGGGACTGCTATGTATGTCTGTGCTACTGAAGTATCCATTGACAGAACATAAACCTAGTTTACAGAGAGTGAAAGGGTGTAGTTTTAAATGGCATATGAGCCATGTGTTTACCATGAATTCACCCCTGGTTCTCCCCTTTGGTGTGACCATGTTGCCTGATGTTTCAGCCCCCACTACGAACAGATTGCCCTATAGCAGTGGTTCCCAAGTACCCCAGGTCCTCTAGTACCCCTAACAGTACACATTTTTGTTCAAGCCCCAGTCAAACACACCTAATTTAACTTAGAATCAGGTGTGTAGAATCAGGTGTGCTTGTCTGGGGCCACAACATAAATGTGTACTGTTGGGGGAACTGGAGGACCAGAGTTGCGAACCACTGCTCTATAGGCCGATGCACTATTTGATACTACCTCCTTTGTTGCCACCGAACGTCCCCTGATGTGTTCTCTCCTTGTATGTCATTAATTATTCAATGTTTGGACAGTATTTTTTTGTTTAAATCAATGGACATTTGTGTTATATGAAAAAGCATTCAATCCTCACCCCATTTCGATTGCACATTTTTTGAGGAAAATACTTTTCTTTATAATAAAATATTTGCAGGCTAACAAAATCAATTTCCTAATGTGATGAGTAGCCTAAGCATAGAATAAGATTGGGTAACAGTAGTCACTGCAGCCAAAATAAAATGTACAATTATATAATTACTCCTGTCTATACATAAATAAATCAAATCATTTGAAATACTTCACTAGAGGCCTCCCGAGTGGCGCAGCGGTCTAAGGCACTGATCAATGCTAGAAATGTCATTACAGATCTGTGTCGCACCTGCCGCAACTGGGAGACCCATGAGGTGGCGCACAATTGGCCCAGCATCATCCGGGTTAGGGAAGAGTTTGGCCAGCTGAGATGTCCTCGTCCCATCACTCTATAGTGACTCCTTGTGGCAACCAGGCACATGCATGCTGGCTTCTGTCGCCAGCTGTACAGTGTTTCCTCCAACACATTGGTGCGGCTGGCTTCTGGGTTAAGCGAGCAGTGTGTCAAGAAGCAGTGCGGCTTGGCGGGGTTGCATTTCAGAGGACACTTGGCTCTCGACCTTCGCCTCTCCCGAGTCCACAGGGGAGTTGCAGCAATGGGACAAGACTGTAACTACCAATTGGGGAGAAAAAATGGGTAAAAAGTACACAAAAAAACTTCACCAGAGAGCATGTACTTTGAAGCACCTTTGGCAGCAAATACAGCCTAGTCTTCTTGGATATGACGCTACACGCTTGGCACACCTGTATCTGGGGAGTTTCTCCCATTCTTCTCTGAAGTTCCTCTCAAGCTCTGTCAGGTTGGACGTGCATCATTGCTGCACACCTATTTTCAAGTCTCTCCAGATGTTTGATTGGGTTCAAGTCCGGGCTCTGGCTGGACCACTCAAGGACATTCAGAGACTTGTCCCAAAGCTATTCTTGCGTTGTCTTGGCTGTGTGCTTAGGGACGTTGTCCTGTTGGAAGGTGAACCTTAGCCCCAGTCTGAGGTCCCGAGTCCTCTGGAGCAGGTTTTCATCAAGGATCTCTCTGTACCTTGCTTCGTTTATCTTTGCCTCGATCCTGACTAGTCTCCTGGTCCTTGCCGCTGAAAAACATCCCCCCAGCATGATGCAGCCACCACCATGCTTCACTGCAGAGATGGTGCCAGGTTTCTGCCAGATGTGACACTTGGCATTCAGGCTAAAGGGTTCAGTCTTGGTGTCCTGTTGGATGTGTACCACTAAGAGAGTCTTGTTTCTCATGGTCTGAGAGTCTTTAGGGGCCTTTTGGCAAACTACAAGTGGGCTGTCATATTCCTTTTACTGAGCAGTGGCTTCCGTCTGGCCACTTTACCATTTTAATCCATTTTATAATACGGCTATATAATAACAAAATTTGAAAAAAGTCAAGGGGTACTTTCTGAATGCACTGTATGTAGTCATTGGGCCAGACCCAGTTGATTGATTTGATGTGATGTTGCACTTCACTAAGGATATCGCAAGTCAAGACAGATTGAAAGGGAGGCAGACAGGCAGGGTAGCGGGATGAATGCGATTGAAAGAATCTCCATTTTCATCAGGATATTTTCTGTTTTTATTTGTTGGCTTTATGTATTTTTACTTAGTTGACAATGAAAGTTATAGGCCTACTGTGACATTAGCCTATAGGCTATCTCTTAGTTGAATTTCTTTAGCCACCAATGACTCAGAGTGAATCAATGTGTCCATATGGCAGAGGCTGGTGCTTTCGCATTAGTGGAATTAAAATGTTGATATTTTTATTATCTTAATTCAGATGGCTATTATTAACCACATGACAATCATTTGGAGAAACTAAAACGTTATTATTGAAATGAAACTGTGCATATGAAAATCATCATTGGCACGCAGATCGGGAGAAATGTCAGGAAAAATTGTAAGCTTCCCCAAACTTTAAACTCTGCCATCTAGGAATTGACTGTTGGAAACAGAGCTCACATTTCTTCGTACTGTATAATAAAAATGGGGGTGTTTGAGAGAGAGATTGTACTTACCTCACACTAAACTGACTATCGTACAGCAGGACCCGTGTCCAACTCCAAATCCCCACATCTGAATAGATAAGAGCATATCATGAGGTCCCATCTTACAAAACAGAGCTGAAGGCTCTCCATGCAGAATGGGGCCCATATCCTGTTTGTTTCTGTCCCCTAACGCAATCCCATGATCATTTATATAATAAATGCAACTGAAAATTGCACTTCCAGCACCCCTGTTTCCCGCAGCTATGAAAATAATATAAGCCCTTTCCCACTAACACTACATGAAGGAAAACTCTATATATTGGCAAATCTCCATGGGTCTAAGGCAAGAAATTGGATTTTTTTTCCTGTTCTAAAGATGCCTATACCCTTCGGTACTGAACAGCATGACCTTGAAAGAAAGCTGAAGTAAATGTTTTGGGTAATGCTCCCCTGATTTTAAATCTTTCCAGTGAATGGTTACCTATGCCCACCGACCCAAAGTCAGAGCCACCCTATGAACCATGGGATGATCTAACTGAACACGTTCAGGCAGCAGAATTGCCGGGTACATGATTCTGTCCCTGTTGGAGGCCTTTTTAAATCCCTGACAATTGCCATTAGGAGTAGAGGCCTTAACTGTGAGACACGCAGCAGGTAGGGACAAGTGTCTTTATCTTATACAAAAGCCTTCTTACAATGGGTCATTCCACTGCAAAAAATCACCGGACAAAATTGGGTGATTTGTAGCAGTGCACTTATGATGGGGAAGGATTGCATTGTATTGAGGACTGTGTGTTTGAGGAAGCGGGCATTGGTATTAATGTAAGGACCAATTGTTACTGTGAATGAGATACATTTTTCTTCCTGCTCTATGCAGGTTTCTCTTCATGCTCCTCCATCTGTTCATGCAGTGATAATCGTAAGAATGGTTGTGCTATGTGGGACAAAAGTGTGTTGTTTTTTACTAGTGAGGCAGAAGAGAAATAAGATCTCTCTCTCATCCTCCGTATGGCCCGATCTGCTCATCTTCATATCTGTGTCCCTATATCCAGAAATAGTCTGCAGTGGATGGCGTAGACATAATTAAACGCCTTACTCTACAGTATACATCATAAAACTGCCATTGAAAACATGTACTAAAGGTATAATCTTGACAGTGATCAAAACAGACCAAGCAGCCTGAATGTAAAAGACAGAGGGTCTATTATGACTCCATCATAAAGGACTTTTCAATAGAATGTGTCATGGTATTATATTTGTTTGAGTTTTATTGTCATCTACATATGCCTGAATTGTTGTGTCGATGTATACGTTATTGGGCTCTGCAAACAACTGCTCTGAACTTGAAAACTCAACCACATTATCAGTGTCTGTTGTACTTTGCCAATGCGAAGAGTCAATTTCTTGTGATATTGAGATGCCATAGCTGACTGCACCATTGGACCCTTCATTGATGTACTGTTTGCTAACATGTCTGCCCCTAGCAAAGGATGTGTAAATAAGGCCCTCCATCTTCCCCAAGAAAAACTTTTAGCTCGGTCAGCAGCCGCAGTGGCCCACAGCTCACATCGTTAACGGCCCCAACTTTGATCTCCAGGACGGAATTGATCTTTCCCCCGCCTCTCACCCAACGGAAATAACCATCTGCAGGGTGGAGCAGGCGGAGTAGGCCGCCCTTCACTCCTTCTGAAGCTAGCTACTGTCTCGCTCTTATCTGGCAGCAGTCCAAGCCAGGTACGCCATCAGTCCCACGGCCATTCTCCTCAGATCTCCCTCAGATGTCTCCCCTCCCCTCTACCCTCACTAACACCCTCCCAAGGTCCTACAGCAAGATTAAAGAGTTGCTCTGAGAAGTTAAAAGCCCCTAATGGAACATCGACATACACATACAGAAAGTAAAAGTTAGAAGTTCATCTGTTGACTTTGGAATTGGAAATATTTCTGCAAAAAACAATGTTAATGCTGAAGGCGACAATAAATCCCATTGTTTTCGAGAAGTGGAGACTTGTTACATGATCTAACACATAGTCCAGTGACTAAACTGAACCACATTTTACTCTCAATGTGGTAACCATCCTATTAACAGACATGCGTGACTATTCTTGCAGAGCTAATTCAAATTATTCTCCCAACTCCCTTGTGATGGATTACTCACTGAAGTTTTTGCAAGTAAGTTATTATTCAACATGAAATCACCACTGAAAGAATCCATGAACAAGCCAATAAGATGTTTTGTTTTGTTCTTTCCCATATGAAGATCACCACATGTCCTGACAGATCATCCAAAAAGCCTTTGACCTTGGCTAATTAGCATTCTTTTGAAAACCCATCTTGTCTCTGGGCTCGACACCAGCATCGTTTAGAATAACACCGCTACCCCAGCAGCACATGAGCAGGTCTGGCTGCCTAGGAAGGGTATTGGTATTTAGATAGGCAACCACAGATAGGAGGGTATTGGTATTTAGATAGGCTAACACAGACAGGAGCGTATTGGTATTTAGATAGGCAACCACAGACAGGAGGGTATTGGTATTTAGATAGGCAACCACAGACAGGAGGGTATTGGTATTTAGATAGGCAACCACAGACAGGAGGGTATTGGTATTTAGATAGGCAACCACAGACAGGAGGGTATTGGTATTTAGATAGGAAACCACAGACAGGAGGGTATTGGTATTTAGATAGGCAACCACAGACAGGAGGGTATTGGTATTTAGATAGGCAACCACAGACAGGAGGGTATTGGTATTTAGATAGGCAACCACAGACAGGAGGGTATTGGTATTTAGATCGGCAACCACAGACAGGAGGGTATTGGTATTTAGATAGGCTAACACAGACAGGAGGGTATTGGTATTTAGATAGGCAACCACAGACTGGATTAGTCCGACAGTGTCACAGGGTCGCCAGGGCTTAAGTTGAATACACCTTACCCTTACAACACATTTCCAGCAACAGCTGGTGTGAAGCCATGACACCACAACATTTGATGGGTTGTTGGATTTTCAACAGAAAAACATCTCTATAAGGAAGGAATCTTTTTTGAAGGGTGTTCCTTGGCATTCCACCGAGAGTTAAATGAAATGCCACTGAGGAAGATACAGTATGTGACAGGAAAATAAATGAGCGATCCTTGGAGTTCACGAGATTTAAGACCAACTTGAAACATTTATCAGTTCCAGCAGTTTAGGCAGAAAACCTTTTTGTAAACATCTTTGACATAACAACCACCTATTAGTCATGGTCAATAGTAAAAATAAAAAAGTTATACGTTATTAACATGAATTAAAGGTATGTTTGAAATATATGATTGACGTCATTTATTAATTTGTATTGCAGATATGGCAGATGCCTTATTGAAAACAGCCTAGGTTAAATAGCTATCTGAATGGTTGAACAGCAGAGACGGGGCATTCTCTAATCAATTAGACAGAGTCCTCTTATTATTCACCGTACGGAGAGACCTTCACAGTCACTTACACACAAACCTAACGTGAAAATGCTTGTAGGATTCGTCTCCATCCCTTTGTGTAAGTGAATGTGAAGCAGAGTAAAGTTTGCGTAGAGCGAGGGGATAAAAGGCTCCCATAGTCGCTTAATCACCGTCTGGCTTTCCCTGACATCAATCACACTCACTCTACCTACCATCTGAGAAGGCTGGGATTTGTCTTGCGAAACAAACCATAGCTCTAACACCAAGTCAGTGATTGGAGCAATAGAGGAGAGTAAGTGAGGCTTAACACCCTCAGCGCCATTGGCAAAAATCACAGTTCAGAAGAGATCCTCCACGACAGATTTTTCTCTCACATCATGACCAGAATGTGAGGCATTTAGTTTCAGGTGTTTATTTAACGCTTACAACGTTAGGTCACTTAAACAACAACAAGGGGAGATTGAAATGAATGACGTGTAACTTTGCGAAAGTTGCTTTTAAAAAGAGGTGTTGTGCTAATTGTGTTGGTCTGTCATTTTTGGGTGCTCTGTATAAAACAATCTGCCTTAAGGTTGACATTTGTTGTTTTTATTTGAAGTGTTTGTCAACCCAAATGACATTTCCAAATGAAGCAACCAACACCTACTGGTAAAGCACAAGCCGTCAAACTTCTTCACAGTCAGCTAAGCTAAATAAGTACATCAATTCTCTTTTTCAACCACTGTACTTTTTTCCGTACAAGTCTGAGAGAGAACCTTGTTGAAACGACCTTGCAGACTAAATAAAACATAATCCCGGAAAATCCATTCCTTTTAGACTCACAGAGAAAGGTTAGGTGGACCAGACGATAGGGGTTGGATTAAACTGGGCTCCCGCTCTGTCAGTCAGTCAGTCCCCAAGGGGCCAGGGCACAGTGTCTGCCTTGCCGAGGCTCATTGGAGAAACCGAAAAGTGTACTGTGAAGCTCCAATAATCTTTACATCATAGTGGTGTCAATGCAGAGCTTCTCTCACAGCTCCCATATAAAATCACATACACTGACTGGCCTTAATGCTCCTTCACCTCAGACATGCGCGCAGACAAGATGAAATCTCAAACATAATAACAAGGTTACAAAGATGAAAATAAACTTGACATTTCTCTGTGTGGTGAAATATTTCTAAATGAAAGTTGTCTTGTTCAGGAGACAGTAGCGACAGAATTATTACTGAGTTTGTAAAAATAATCCCTTACTTTCATCCTTACTTCCTTTCAGTTGGTGCATTTGCTTTATTTGTTTCTCTAGCATGTCACTGCTTTGATAAATGTCTTCTTGTCTCTGCCTACGTTCTGTGGTTCATAGCTACGCTCACGGATCCAAAACTACATCATACAAACCATCTCCCTGGCTGGAACACAAGTAACAAATAACGCAAAATGTGTTTTCTCATGGCCACATGTAGCTCATTAAGCAACAGACAGACATGTTGTTGTTTGTTTCTGACAGAACATTACAGTACAGCCTCCTGGGATTCTACATCCAGGCATTTCATGATGATGTCATAGAACGTAGAGCAGCTGCGGTGCCTATTGGTCCAAAGGAGACAGACATGTTATGTGAAAGCAACATCTGTGCTGAAAGGTCAGGGTTGTGAATTTTTGCTGTTTAATCTTGCCCCTGTGACGTCAATGCACTCCATTTCACTCTGAAAACAAACAAAAAGTGCAATAAACTGAATCATGCTTGCGGCTGTTTTTAAGTCGTATTGCAGCAACTGAAATGGTTTTTATCCATGTACTCTGCATAGATCTACTCGTCAATGTGATCATGTGACCATGTATCCATACATCTACAGTAATTAACCAGTTATACATCTTGAGTTTATTTCATGGTCCTTATGAGGAACTTATGAGTTGTAATACCGGACATAATCTTTATCTAATGGAATCTCATCACTCAATGATTAATACCTAAATAATGTCCAAAACGTCACTAGCCGACTGTGGAATGTGGAGTGACGTGAGAATAACAGCATTAGTCCCCACTCTGATATGACACACAGACTCACTCAAGCTATTCCAAGGAATGTGTGATTTTTCTGATAATTACTTTATTGACGGAATATGTCCTTACTATGATTGTGTTGTTGTCTCACCTACTGTAGCTATCTTAAGATGAATGCACTAATTGTAAGTCGCTCTGGATAAGAACATCTGCTAAATGACTAAAATGTCAATTTAAAAAAGCAAAATGTTGTGCACAAGTGATTGCCATTGACATGTATGGCCTCGTAAGTAGTTATGACAGCTTATGATAACCATCAACTGTGTTTATGACAATAGCTTCAAGTCAAATGGGACCTGAGAGAGGACAGGATCTATTTCCTCATTCTCATTCATCACCAAAAATATATCAACACACTACACACAGATGCATAGATGCATGTACGCACACACACACACGCACACACATGCTCACACCCACACGTTATGTTCTTCTATCCTCGTGGGAACCAAACATGTATTTCCATTCAAAATTCTATTTTCCCTAACTCCAAACCTTAACACTTACCTTAACCCTAACACTTACCCTAACCCTAATCATTACCATAACTTTAACCAAACTTGTTATGGCTGCAATCCCAATACCGGGATCGATATGACAACTACCAGTGAAAATAGGGGGGCAGCATGATGCTGCAGCCGCCATGTTTCACTGTAGGGATGGTTCCAGGTTTCCTCCAGATGTGACACTTGGCATTCAGGCCAAAAGGTTCAATCTTGGTGTCTTCAGACCAGAGAATCTTGTTTCTCATGGTCTGAGAGTCTTTAGGTGCATTTTGGCGAACTTCATGCGGGCTGTCATGTGCCTTTTACTGAGGAGTGGCTTCCGTCTGGCTGGTGGAGTGCTGCAGAGATGGTTGTCCTTCTGGAAAGTTCTCTCAGGATGCACTTGAGCTCAATTTCGAGTCTCATAACAAAGGGGCTGAATACTTATGTAAATAAGGTATATCTGTTTTTTATTTGTAATATATTTGCAAACAATTAAAAAAAAAAGTTTTTGATTTGTCACTATGGGGAATTGTGTGTAGATTAATACATTTTAGAATGTAACATAACAAAATGTGGAAAAAGCCAAGGGGACTGAATACTTTCCAAAGTCATTGTAAATGTCAGAGTCAGGGAGGGAAAGATGGAGGACAGGCAGGTCATTTATCCCCTGCCTGTTGTACGAGACACTGCCTGACGGCCCAGTCACTTCCATTCCCCTTGACAGACTGATCCTGCATAGTGAACCCAATGAAGTGCATTCATCTTAAGATAGCTCGATGAGACAAGAACATATTTCAATTGTAGCAAGTACATATTCCCTCAATAAAGTAGTTATCAGCAAAGTCACATGTTCATTGGAATAGCTTGAATGAGAATAACTACTTAGTTTCTGTAGATGTACAGCTACATGGGCACATGGTCAAATGGAATGATATTTCAGTATCTGATAAATATAGAGTTGTCTCTATAACAGCTGCAGTCACTTCCATTCCTTTGGGACAGCCTGACCCAACCCATTCACACTGACAATAACATCTGCATCCCTATGTTTCTTCTCTTAGATCACATTCTAGTTTTTATTGAACCCTTATTTTATCAGGTTAGTTGACTGAGAACACATTGTCATTTACATCAACAACCTGGGGGATAGTTACAGGGAAGAGGAGAGGGGACGAATGAGCCAATTGGAAGCTGGGGGGATGATTAGGTGGCCATGATGGTATGAGGGCCTGACTGTTTAGCCAGGACACCAGGCTTAATACCCCTACTCTTACAATAAGTGCCATAGGATCTTTTGTGACCACAGAGAGCCAAGACACCTGTTTAACGTCCCATCGGAAAGACGGCACCCAGTCACTGCCCTGGGGCATTGGGATATTATTTTGGACCTGAGAAAAGAGTGCCTCCCACTGGCCCTCCAACACCACTTCCAGCAGCATCTAGTGTCCCAACCAGGGACCAACCCAGAGGCAATCTTCAGAGGCAATCCAGATGCGGGTTGCAGTGTGGTATGCTACTGGCCTGTCAAAGATCTTAGAAAATCTTGGCTACTTTTGGAATATGGCTTGGGTTCATAACAACATGTAGACCCTGTTTATTTAGACATTCTATAAATTGGACACTGTGACAACCTCACGAGCTTCAATGCCATACAGCACTCCTTCCGTGGCCTCCAACTGCTCTTAAACTCGGTAAAACCAAATGCATGCTTTTCAATCGCTGCCTGGACAATAGCATCACCACCCTGGATGGTTCCAACCTTGAATATGTGGACATCTATAAGTACCTAGGTGTCTGGCTAGACTGCAAACTCTCCTTCCAGACTCACATCAAACATCTCCAATCAAAAATCAAATCCAGAGTGGATCACAGCCTCCTTCACTCACGCTGGACAGTAAAACTGGGTGGGGATGTCATCTACAAAATGGCTTCCAACACTCTACTCAGCAAACTGGATGCAGTCTATCACAGTGCCATCCGTTTTGTCACTAAAGCAGTTTACCACCCACCACTGCGACTTGTATGCTCTAGTCGGCTGGCCCTCACTACATAAGACCCACTGGCTCCAGGTCATCTACAAGTCCATGCTAGGTAAAGATCTCAGTTCACTGTTGTCCAGACGCGCTCCAGCAGGTGTATCTCCTGATCATTGAACCTCATTTGGGTCGTTCCAGTACTCTGCATGCCTGTGACTCTGCAAAGACGCTGAAGTTGGAGACTTTTACCACTTCAAACATCAGGCCTGCAGCTAACCTCGCTGCAGCTGCTAGTCTATAGGTAAATAGCTCACCCTTTTTCACCTACCTCATTCCCATACTGTTTTTATACTGTTTTTATTTATTTACTTTTCTGCTCTTTTGACACCAATATCTCTACCTGTACATGCCCATCTGATCATTTATCACTCCAGTGTTAATCTGCAAAATTGTATTATTAGCCTACCTCCTCATGCCTTTTGCACACATTGTATATAGACTGCCCATTTTTTCTACTGTTTATTGACTTGCTAATTGTTTACTCCATGTGTAACTCTGTGTTGTCTGTTCACAATATCTTGATATTGTAGTTGCAAATGAGAACTTGTTCTCAACTAGCCTACCTGGTTAAATAAAGGTGAAATAAAAAAATAAAAAAAAATATGCATTGTGAACACATTGGGGATAATGAATTCACCTCAGATATCCCTTTAAACTTGGCCAATGTTTATAAGGACATATTTTTGTTTCATTTGGCACACTGTTAACTGACTTCATGTATAGTTCACGTTATTGGCTTAGCTAATCAAGGACTATTTCTCTGCTATGTGTTAGATTGTGAGTCATAGCCTTTAATGCATGTCTATCAGTCCAAAACTAACGCAAGACACTTGCTGTCACACTTTCAGATATGTGATCAAAGAATGGAATGACACAGCTTTCATCTCTTTTTCACATTGAATAAAATAAACATCTACACTCCCATTTCATGCAGGTTTTGACACTTGAAGTGGTAAATTGTTTGAAGTTTTGGGACGATGAAGTTGTTTACAACTTTCATGAATTTCACCTATCAGTTGTGGTTTTAGCGAAGTAAGAAGGCTTTTCAAACTACTAGCTCAGTGGTTCTCAGTCCTGGTCCTGGGGACCCATTTCAGTTTTTGCCCTAGCATTACACACATTCAAATCATCAAAGATCGATGATGAGTTGATCATTTGAATCAGCTGTGTAGTGCTAGTGCAAAAACTACAACGTGTCCCCCTTTTCGGTCCCCAGGACCAGGTTTGAGATACACTGTACTAGCTGATTAAACTCCTCAATTAGACATGTATTGGTAAGGTCTGAGCAGATACAATATATCTTCACCAAGCTTGGAAATCAAAGATACAGCACATTATGTTTGTACATCAGAATAATGATATGACGGTGGATTTGTCCTGGAGCGCATAGTCTCTAGAATAATCTTTACCCTTTACTCTGTCTGTTGAATGCCAAAGAAACTACATGCTAACAACATGCTGAGGTCACATAGCCTCAGTTGGGCCTATATGAAGTCAACTACTGTACATCCTTTTAACCTCAGGAGAAGCATTATGAAACGTGATGTGTGTAGAAATACCTAGCCAGTGTGATATGGCTGCCTAGAGGATCCAGACAGCATAGATTAGAACATACAATAGGTAAACAAGTCCAGCCTGTCTGACATCACCGTGGTGCCAGTAACTAGGTCTACTCTCGACCCCTGGGTGCGCGGGCAATAAGCGCAGGCCTTTGCCGTCTCACCGCGCTGCAGATTTGATTTCCCCCTTGCCGTGGAGCCCGGGCGTGGGCGGGCGCTACAGAGGTGTTAAGCGCTCTGTCACTCCTGGCCTCACACCCCATCAATCCTGCCATAGCTCATTGCCATAGTTCATCTGGAACCCAAACTGTGAAACGGTTGGTAATGCTGCCTTATCAGACTTTGATTATCTTTAATAGTCGCCCTACGCTGAGCATGAAATGATGTGGGGCACAGAGCAGGTTTGGAGATTCTTATTTCATTAGTCATAAACAACAATAAGACAGACAACACCAAAGTACTTTAGATCACAGGAAGGAAGATGGAAACAGTGCAGGAATATTCCCACCTGGCTCGTATTCACTAGAACTGTAACCGATACAGGGACTATATGAACTTGTAGATTATGGATTAAAACATTCTAAAAACCTGGGGCCAGCCCAGCAGGGGAGCATAGTAATAAGCAGCATATCATATGCATGAGGTGAACTTCAGGTCTGGAGAAAATGAAACACTGTGGTATTTGATTTACTTCAAGGGAGTTAGCAAGTTTGCAGGTAAAACCAAAGCTCATAATTTTCTAAGTTACAAAAGAACTGTAAACTTGTGCTAGAATAGAGATGTCACGTGTATTTGCCATATGTTGTGACAGTTATTTTCGACATGTGAACTGACTCTGATGATGCCTGTTCAACACCTTTCCTTCAACAACCCCCTCCATGTCACATAATATTGACAGACATTTCTTTTAGCACAGGTAGATGCTTCTCGTTTTTAGAATATGATGTCTATGCACTGTAGTCGTGTAAACAACAATATTGCATAAACCTTGCTATCGGTGCTTTGACGGAATCTGGCCTGTAGTTTGAATCTGTACGTGATTTTATTTTTTATATTATTTTATTTCACCTTTATTTAACCAGGTAGGCAAGTTGAGAAAAAGTTCTCATTTACAATTGCGACCTGGCCAAGATAAAGCAAAGCAGTTTGACAGATACAACGACACAGAGTTACACATGGAGTAAAACAAACATAGGAGAGGCGGCCAAAGAAAGAATTGGTTTTGGGGGTGACTAGAGAGATATACCTGCTGGAGCGTGTGCTACAGGTGGGAGATGCTATGGTGACCAGCGAGGTGAGATAAGGGGGGACTTTACCTAGCAGGGTCTTGTAGATGACATGGAGCCAGTGGGTTTGGCGACGAGTATGAAGCGAGGGCCAGCCAACGAGAGCGTACAGGTCACAATGGTGGGTAGTATATGGGGCTTTGGTGACAAAACGGATTGCACTGTGATAGACTGCATCCAATTTGTTGAGTAGGGTATTGGAGGCTATTTTGTAAATGACATCGCCAAAGTCGAGGATTGGTAGGATGGTCAGTTTTACAAGGGTATGTTTGGCAGCATGAGTGAAGGATGCTTTGTTGCGAAATAGGAAGCCAATTCTAGATTTAACTTTGGATTGGAGATGTTTGATATGGGTCTGGAAGGAGAGTTTACAGTCTAACCAGACACCTAAGTATTTGTAGTTGTCGATGATGAGACGTGGACGTCAGGTATTTGGACGGGTAGTGTACTTGTCAATCAACTGTCGCCATGGCGCCAATATATAAATATACACAAGACCAAGCCACTATGAAATCATATTAAAAGTTTATCAGGGCTAATTATATAATAATTCAAATGTGCATGTTTGGCATCCAAACAGCAAGCCCAAAAGGTGTAAATTCTGCCTCTCCCCAGTGTCTGTCCATAATAAGCAGCAGCTGATGCTTACTTTCCATCCTCCTCTTTTTGAGGACACATTTTTCATGAAATGTTCAACTGGGAAAATTCTGAAATTCCCAGAGAACAAGATGGAATTACATACGTTTGAGATGGTTGCATATAAATAGATGTATTGTAGATGCTGTTGACAGCATTTTTCACATTTTTACTCTGAAGTGCTAACTGTGTATTGGGATCTTGTTTTTGTTCTTTAGCTCATCATGACAAACTATGGATCGTCCAAGTAATATAATATAATAATATATGCCAGCAAGTCATTCAGCATGGCATACAAGTAGTCCGGGGAGAACCCACTACCCTGGCGTTCAAGCGCCATGTTTACAGAAGGACCACAAGTCATTCAGCAAGTCATTCAGCATGGAAGAGCAGCATCAACTGTTTTCTGACTATCACCCTAAGCATAAACATTCAAAAACACCAGCTGTTCATCAATTATTAAATGGATCAATATGTGTTTGTGTTGTCGTTATGTGTGTGTGTGTGTGTGTGTGTGTGTGTGTAGTGAATGTGTGTGTGTGTGTGTGTGTGTGTGTGTGTGTGTGTGTGTGTGTGTGTGTGTGTAGTGAATGTGTGTGTGTGTGTGTGTGTGTGTGTGTGTGTGTGTGTGTGTGTGTGTGTGTGTGTGTGTGTGTGTGTGTGTGTGTGTGTGTGTGTGTGTGTGTGTGTGTGTGTGTGTGTGTGTGTGTGTGTGTGTGTGTAGTGAATGTGTATACAGTGCATTTGGAAAGTATTTAGACCCATTGAATTTTTCCACATTTTTTACGTTACAACCTTATTATAATTTATTTTTATTCCCTCATCAATTTACACAAAACAGATTTTAAAAAACATTTATGCAAATGTATACAACAACAAAAATATACACTACCGTTCAAAAGTTTGGGGTCACTTAGAATTGTCCATTTAAAAAAAAGAAAAGCATAAAAAATGGCCATTAAAATAGCATCAAATTGATCAGCAATACAGTGTAGACATTGTTAATGTTGTAAATGACTTTTGTAGCTGGAAACGGCAGATTTTTTTATGCAATATCTACATAGGCATACAGAGGCCCATTATCAGGCCAGCATCCCAGAGTCGCCTCTTCACTGTTGACGTTGAGACTGGTGTTTTGTGGGTACTATTTAATGAAGCTGCCATTTGAGGACTTGTGAGGTGTCTGTTTCTCAAACTAGACACTCAAATGTACTTGTCCTCTTGCTCAGTTGTGCACCATCCCCACAGGATGGTAGTCTTGGGGTGATGAGAGGTGTTGAGTTTGTGCCATACATAGCATTTTCCTTGATGGCCAAAAAGCTCAATTTTAGCCTCATCAGACCAGAGTTCCTTCTTCCATATGTTTGGGCAGTCTCCCACATGCCTTTTGGCAAACACCAAACGTGTTTGTTTGTTTTTTCTTTATGCAATGGCTTTTTTTCTGGCCACTCTAGCGTAATGCCCAGCTCTGTGGAGTTTACGGCTTAAAGTGGTGCTATGGACAAATACTCCAATTTCCGCTGTGGAACTTTGCAGCTCCTTCGGGGTTATCTTTGGTCCCTTTCTCGCCTCTCTGATTAATGCCCTCCTTGCCATGTCCGTGAGTTTTGATGGGCGGCCCTCTCTTGGCAGGTTTGTTGTGGTGCCATATTCTTTCCATGTTTTAATAATGGATAAATAATGGTGCTCTGTGGGATGTTCAAAGTTTCGGATATTTTTTTATAACCCAACCCTGATCTGTACTTCTCCACAACTTTGTCCCTGAGCTGTTTGGAGAGCTCCTTGGTCTTCATGGTGCCGCTTGCTTGGTGGTGCCCCTTGCTTAGTGGTGTTGCAGACTCTGGGGCTTTTTAGAACAGGTGTATATATACTGAGATCGTGTGACACTTAGATTGCACACAGGTGGAATTTATTTATCCAATTATGTGACTTCTGAAGGTAATTGGTTGCACCAGATCTTATTTAGGTGCTTCATAGCAAAGGGGGTGAATACATATGCACGCACCACTTTTCCGTTTAGTAATTTTTTTTCACCAATTTGGACTATTTTGTGTATGTCCATTAGAAGAATTTCAAATAAAAATCCATTTAAATTACAGGTTGTACTGCAACAAAATAGGAGAAATGCCAAGGGGCATGAATACTTTTGCAAGGCACTATACATGTATCACATTTACATAAGTATTCAGACCCTTTACTCAGTACTTTGTTGAAGCAACTTTGGCAGTGATTACAGCCTTGAATCTTCTTGGGTAAGCTTGGCACACCTGCATTTGGGGAGTTTCACCCATTCTACAGATCCTCTCAAGCTCTGTCAGGTTGGGCTCAGGCTGGGCTCATGCTGGGCCATTCAAGGACATTCAGGGACTTGTCCTGAAGCAACTCCTGTGTTGTCTTGATTGTGTGCTTAGGGTTGTTGTCCTGTTGGAAGGTGAACATTCACCCCAGTCTGAGGTCCTGAGCTCTCTGGAGCAGGTTTTAATCAAGGATCTCTCTGTACTTTGTTCCGTTCATCTTTCCCTCGATCCTGACTAGTCTCCCAGTCCCTGCTGCTGAAAAACACCCTCATATGCTTCACCATATGGATGGTGCCAGGTTTCCTTCACACATGATGTTTGGCATTCCTGGCCAAAGAGTTCAATCTTGGTTTCATCAGACCAGAGAATCTGTTTCTCAAGGTCTGAGAGTCTTTAGGTGCCTTTTGGCAAACTCCAAGTGGGCTGTCATGTGCCTTTTACTGAGGAGTGGCTTCCATCTGGCCACGCTACCATAAATACTTGATTGGTGCAGTGCTGCAGAGATGGTTTTCCTTCTGAAAAATCAATAACGTAACAAAATGTGGAAAAAGTCCAGGGGTCTGAATACTTTCCCGAATGCACTTTGTTTGTGTGGGTTTTGTGTGAGTTCAGCGTGTGTATATAGTGTGTTTATAGTCTAGTGAGTAGTCAGTGCAGCCAGCAAACACTTTTGGAAAACATTTGGAAATCACAATAAATGTGGAATAGTTTAAGATCTCATGGAGCTCGAAGTTAGTTTAGGTTCAGTTAGGTTCATTTAACTGTTGTGGCCCATTGAGTGCTTTAGGAGAGTGGGAAACTTCTGTTTACAGGTGAAAGCATCATGCCTGGCTCTCACGGTGGATGAGCAGAAGACTACCATCTGGATTTTGGTCAGGGGGGTCCATAAATACATCAACATGAAAAGCACTACCAATGCTCACTGCTGTGACACTGAATAACATATGATATCTCTGGTGCTCCAGAGTCCTCCCCTACTGTGTCCATGTCTTCTGGGGGAAATGAGCAATCTATTATCCATGTGTTTATCATACTGTACGATCTCTGCCTATGTTATGGTGGTATATTGATTATGAGAGTGGCTGGTGCATCCCGTCTCCTACTATTAAACTGATGTTGTTTTAGAGTGTCTGATGCATCCCATCTCCTACTATTAATCTGATGTTGTTTAAGAGTGTCTGATGCATCCCATCTCCTACTATTAATCTGATGTTGTTTTAGAGTGTCTGATGCATCCCATCTCCTACTATTAATCTGATGTTGTTTTAGAGTGTCTGATGCATCCCGTCTCCTACTATTAATCTGATGTTGTTTTAGAGTGTCTGATGCATCCCATCTCCTACTATTAATCTGATGTTGTTTTAGTGTCTGATGCATCCCGTCTCCTACTATTAATCTGATGTTGTTTTAGTGTCTGATGCATCCCATCTCCTACTATTAATCTGATGTTGTTTTAGTGTCTGATGCATCCCATCTCCTACTATTAATCTGATGTTGTTTTAGAGTGTCTGATGCATCCCATCTCCTACTATTAATCTGATGTTGTTTTAGAGTGTCTGATGCATCCCATCTCCTACTATTAATCTGATGTTGTTTTAGTGTCTGATGCATCCCGTCTCCTACTATTAATCTGATGTTGTTTAAGAGTGTCTGGTGCATCCCGTCTCCTACTATTAAACTGATGTTGTTTTAGAGTGTCTGATGCATCCCGTCTCCTACTATTAAACTGATGTTGTTTTAGAGTGTCTGATGCATCCCATCTCCTACTATTAATCTGATGTTGTTTTAGTGTCTGATGCATCCCATCTCCTACTATTAATCTGATGTTGTTTTAGAGTGTCTGATGCATCCCATCTCCTACTATTAATCTGATGTTGTTTTAGTGTCTGATGCATCCCATCTCCTACTATTAATCTGATGTTGTTTAAGAGTGTCTGATGCATCCCATCTCCTACTATTAATCTGATGTTGTTTTAGAGTGTCTGATGCATCCCATCTCCTACTATTAATCTGATGTTGTTTTAGAGTGTCTGATGCATCCCATCTCCTACTATTAATCTGATGTTGTTTTAGAGTGTCTGATGCATCCCATCTCCTACTATTAATCTGATGTTGTTTTAGTGTCTGATGCATCCCATCTCCTACTATTAATCTGATGTTGTTTTAGTGTCTGATGCATCCCATCTCCTACTATTAATCTGATGTTGTTTTAGAGTGTCTGATGCATCCCGTCTCCTACTATTAATCTGATGTTGTTTTAGAGTGTCTGATGCATGTCTCCTACTATTAATCTGATGTTGTTTTAGTGTCTGATGCATCCCATCTCCTACTATTAATCTGATGTTGTTTTAGAGTGTCTGATGCATGTCTCCTACTATTAAACTGATGTTGTTTTAGTGTCTGATGCATCCCATCTCCTACTATTAATCTGATGTTGTTTTAGAGTGTCTGATGCATCCCGTCTCCTACTATTAATCTGATGTTGTTTTAGAGTGTCTGATGCATCCCATCTCCTACCTGATGTTGTTTTAGAGTGTCTGATGCATCCCATCTCCTACTATTAATCTGATGTTGTTTTAGAGTGTCTGATGCATCCCATCTCCTACCTGATGTTGTTTTAGAGTGTCTGATGCATCCCATCTCCTACTATTAATCTGATGTTGTTTTAGAGTGTCTGATGCATCCCATCTCCTACTATTAATCTGATGTTGTTTTAGAGTGTCTGATGCATCCCGTCTCCTACTATTAATCTGATGTTGTTTTAGAGTGTCTGATGCATCCCATCTCCTACTATTAATCTGATGTTGTTTTAGAGTGTCTGATGCATCCCGTCTCCTACTATTAATCTGATGTTGTTTTAGAGTGTCTGATGCATCCCATCTCCTACCTGATGTTGTTTTAGAGTGTCTGATGCATCCCATCTCCTACCTGATGTTGTTTTAGTGTCTGATAATCTCCTACCTGATGTTGTTTTAGAGTGTCTGATGCATCCTATCTCTACCTGATGTTGTTTTGATGTTGTTTACCTCATGTTGTTTTAGAGTGTCTGATGCATCCCATCTCCTACCTGATGTTGTTTTAGAGTGTCTGATGCATCCCATCTCCTACCTGATGTTGTTTTAGAGTGTCTGATGCATCCCATCTCCTACCTGATGTTGTTTTAGAGTGTCTGATGCATCCTATCTCCTACCTGATGTTGTTTTAGAGTGTCTGATGCATCCCATCTCCTACCTGATGTTGTTTTAGAGTGTCTGATGCATCCTATCTCCTACCTGATGTTGTTTTAGAGTGTCTGATGCATCATATCTCCTACCTGATGTTGTTTTAGAGTGTCTGATGCATCCCATCTCCTACCTGATGTTGTTTTAGAGTGTCTGATGCATCATATCTCCTACCTGATGTTGTTTTCTTCAACCCAAGTTGCCACTTGTTCAATTTGTGTATATATACACTGTCGTTCAAAAGTTTGGGGTCACTTAGACAAGTTTTTGAAAGAAAAGCAATGTTTGGTCCATTAAAACAACATCAAATTGATCAGAAATACAATGTAGACATTGTTAATGTTGTTAATGATTATTGTAGCTGGAAACGGCAGATTTTTAATTGCATATCTACATAGGTGTACAGAGGCCCATTATCAGCAACCATCACTCTTCACCCTGTGTTCCAATGGCACGTTGTGTAAGCTAATCCAAGTTTATCATTTTAAATGGCTAATTGATCATTAGAAAACCCTTTTGCAATTATGTTAGCACAGCTGAAAACTGTTGTCCTGATTAAAGAAGCAATAAAACTGACCTTCTTTAGACCAGTTGAGTTTCTGGAGCATCAGCATTTGTGGGTTTGATTACAGGCTCAAAATGTCCAGAAACAAAGAACTTTCTTCCGAAACTCGTCAGTCTATTCTTGTTCAGAGAAATTAAGGAAAGTCCATGCGAGAAATTTCCAAGAAACTGAAGATCTCATACAACGCTGTGTACTACTCCCTTCAAGGAACAGCGCTAACTGGCTCTAACCAGAATAGAAAGAGGAGAGGGAGGCCCCGGTACACAACTGAGCAAGAGGACAAGTACATTAGAGTGTCTAGTTTGAGAAACAGACGCCTCACAAGTCCTCAACTGGCAGCTTCATTAAATAGTACCCGCGAAACACCAGTCTCAACGTCAACAGTGACGAGGCGACTCTGAGAGGCTGGCCTTCAGTTCTTTATTTTGCCATGCCTAGATACAGCACACCTTCCATCTCCGCTCAGAGTCAGGATAGTCAAATCAATAGTAATTACTGCTGAATGATCAAGTTGAACTCATTATGTACAATGACCCAAGCTGCTAGACTTTAGATAAAGCCTTCTCCATTGGCTTTCAATCTCCACACATGACTAGAGTCTCAAGCTCAAATCTCTCCTCAGTTGTACTTCTTTTCACACCCTCTATTTGCTTCAGTCTGCCTTTTGAAGTCTGTGATATTTAACTTCATGATCAGGGTGGTTGTGTTGGGGAAAGATAATGCAGAAGTAGGGCTACATTTTGGAAACCTAACAGAAATTATATAGCCTATGTGTTACCCGCAAAGCCTAAATTCGGGTGGCAGATAGCTTAGCAGCTAAGAGCGTTGGGCCAGTAAACGAAAGGTCGCTGGATCAAATTGCCGAGTCGACTTGGTGAAAATCTGCCGATGTGCCCTTGAGCAAGGCACTTAGGCCTTATTTCTCATGTAAGTTACCATTTAAACAGCCTGTGTCCACCCTATCGACAAGGGGAGATGCCCTGTGGAAGGGCTCTTCCTGTTCATTCTAAGCATGTGTCGTTGTGTCTGCCTCCAATGTAAAATGCATTTCTGATCTCCACACCAAATTACTTCTTTACTTATTTTAGGATTAAGGAAGTGTGTAGTTCGCATTCTTTAGGCATTTTGTGCTCTGTTTTATACCCCTCGTTCCCAGCTCAAATGTACTGTAAGCTGCTTGCGTTCAGTTACAGTGAGAGTGGCTCTTGGTGCTTAACCTCTTCCTTTAGCCAAGCCAATCTGTGTAAACAGGGATTAATTACCCAAGCTTATTGTCAAGATAGCCCTCCATAACCACAGAGAGTAGATAAGCACGCGCTGCACGCATAATAGTCTGGGGAGAAATGAGGACATGGTGGGTTCACTTACGTAGGTACGCTGCTTTCAGAAAGTATTCACGTCCACATTGTGTTGTGTTACAGCCTGAATTTAAAATGGATTCAAATTAGATTTTGTGTCACTGGTCTACACACAATACCCCATAATGTCACAGTGAAATTATGTTTTAGACATTTGGACAAAAATGAAATTCTGAAACGTCTTGAGTCAATAAGTATTCAATGTGCTTAACCAGTCACATAATAAGTTGCATGAACTCGGTCTGTGTGCAATAATAGTGTTTAACATGATTTTTGAATGACTACCTCATCTCTGTACCCCACACATACAGCTATCTGTAAGGTTCCTCAGCTGAGCAGTGAATTTCAAACACAAAGGAAGTTTTCCAATGCCTCGCAAAGAAGGGCACCTATTGGTAGATGGGTAAAAAATGAAATAACAAACATAAAATATCCATTTGAGCATGGTGAAGTTATGAATTACACTTTGGATGGTGTATCAATACACCCAGTTATTAAACCAGGTAGGCTAGTTGAGAACAAGTTCTCATTTACAACTGCGACCTGGCCAAGATAAAGCAAAGCAGTGCGACACAAACAACAACACAGAGTTACACATGGAATAAACAAACATACAGTCAATAATACAATAGAAAAAGTCTATATGCAGTGTGTGCAAATGGGGTAGGAAAAGGGAGGTAAGGCAATAAATAATAATAATGACAATATAGCAATTAAACACTGGAGTGATAGATGTGCAGAAGATGAGTGTGCAAGTAGAGATACTGGGGTGCAAACGAGCTAAATAAATAAATAAAGTCCTTAGATACAGGAGTCCTTCATAACTCAGTTGCCACAGAGGAAGGAAACCGCTCAGGGATTTCACCATGAGGCCAATGGTGACTTTAAGACAGTTACAGAGTTTACTGGCTGTAATAGGAGAAAACTGAGGATGGATCAACAACCTTATAGTTACTCTACAATACTAACCTAAATGATGGAGTGAAAAGAAGAAAGCCTGTAAAGAAAATAATATATTCCAAAACATGCATTCTGTTTGCAATAAGGCACTAAAGTAAAACTGCAAAAAATGTGGCACAGAAAGGAACTTCATGTCCTGAAAACAAAGCCTTATGTTTGGAGGAAATCTAACACAAGGCATCACAGGGTACCACTCTTCATATTTTTAAGCATGGTAGTGACTGCATCATGGTATGGGTATGCTTGTCATCGGCAAGAACTAGGGAGTTTTTTTGGGATAAAAATATCTTAAATAGAGCTAAGCACAGGCAAAATCCTAGACGAAAACCTAGTACAGTCAGCTTTCCAACAGACACTCAGAGACAAATTCTCCTTTCAGCAGGATAGCGACCTAAAGCACAAGGCCAAATATAAACTGACTTTGAATGTTCCTGAGTGGCCTAGTTACGGATTTGACTTAAATTGTCATGAAAATCTATGGTAAGACTTGAAAATGGCTGTCTAGCAATGATCAAGTAACTGCCTTAATGTTGCTGGACCCCAGGAAGAGTAGCTGCTGCTTTGGCTAATGGGGAGCATTAATAAACCCCAGGAAGAGTAGCTGCTGCTTTGGCTAATGGGGATCATTAATAAACCCCAGGAAGAGTAGCTGCTGCCTTGGCTAATGGGGATCATTAATAAACCCCAGGAAGAGTAGCTACTGCTTTGGCTAATGGGGATCATTAATAAACCCCAGGAAGAGTAGCTGCTGTCTAATGGGGATCCTTAATAAACCCCAGGAAGAGTAGCTGCTGCTTTGGCTAATGGGGATCATTAATAAACCCCAGGAAGAGTAGCTGTTGCTTTGGCTAATGGGCATCATTAATAAACCCCAGGAAGAGTAGCTGGTGCTTTGCCTATTGGGGATCATTAACAAACCCCAGGAAGAGTAGCTGATGCCTAATGGGGATCATTAATAAACCCCAGGAAGAGTAGCTGCTGTCTAATGGGGATCCTTAATAAACCCCAGGAAGAGTAGCTGCTGCCTATTGGGGATCCTTAATAAACCCCAGGAAGAGTAGCTGCTGCTTTGGCTAATGGGGCTCATTAATAAACCCCAGGAAGAGTAGCTGCTGCTTTGCCTATTGGGGATCCTTAATAAACCCCAGGAAGAGTAGCTGTTGCTTTGGCTAATGGGCATCATTAATAAACCCCAGGAAGAGTAGCTGCTGCTTTGCCTATTGGGGATCCTTAATAAACCCCAGGAAGAGTAGCTGCTGCCTAATGGGGATCATTAATAAACCCCAGGAAGAGTAGCTGCTGCTTTGGCTAGTGGGGATCATTAATAAACCCCAGGAAGAGTAGCTGCTGCCTAATGGCGATCCTTAATAAACCCCAGGAAGAGTAGCTGCTGCTTTGGCTAATGGGGATCATTAATAAACCCCAGGAAGAGTAGCTGCTGCCTTTTGGGGATCATTAATAAACCCCAGGAAGAGTAGCTGTTGCTTTGGCTAATGGGCATCATTAATAAACCCCAGGAAGAGTAGCTGCTGCTTTGGCTAGTGGGGATCATTAATAAACCCCAGGAAGAGTAGCTGCTGCCTAATGGCGATCCTTAATAAACCCCAGGAAGAGTAGCTGCTGCTTTGGCTAATGGGGATCATTAATAAACCCCAGGAAGAGTAGCTGCTGCCTAATGGGGATCCTTAATAAACCCCAGGAAGGGTAGCTGCTGCCTAATGGGGATCCTTAATAAACCCCAGGAAGAGTAGCTGCTGCCTTGGCTAATGGGGATCCTTAATAAACTACAGCAAGAGTAGCTGCTGCCTAAAGGGGATCCTGAATAAACCTCAGGAAGAGTAGCTGCTGCCTTGGCTAATGGGGATCCTTAGTAAAAAACAAATACAAATCAACAACTAATTTGACAAAGCTTGAAGAATTAAAATATTTAATGTGCAAATTTGGTACAATCCAGGTGTGCAAAGCTCTTAGACTCATAGCTGTAATCGCATGTATTGCCTCAGGGGTGTGAATACTTATGTCAATTAGATATTTATGTAATTCATTTTCAATAAATCTGCAAACATTTCTAAAAACTTTGTCATTATGGGATATTGTGTGTAGATGGCTAAGAAAAAAATCTATATGGTCCATTTTGAATTCAGGCTGTAACACAACAACATGTAAAATAAGTCCAGGGATATAAATACTTGCTGAAGGCACTGTATGATCACACACAGGGTGCAAATCTCAAAAATATTTATTTGTGGTTTTGGTTTAAGTTTAGACATTGGTTAAAGCTCGTATTTCATGGCTGACATTTTGAAATGTGAATCGCTGTTTGAGTAGTTCAAAAGTTATTTTGATGTAGTAAGGTGATATCTTTAATATCTAAATAGCTTTTCAAACAGCATAAACATGTCAGTGAGACACTAAAGATATCTTATTAAATTAGCAAAAAGTATCCCTTAAAGGGATAGTTTATCCACTTCACATTATTAACGGGTCCTTAATGGACCAAAAGAGTCAGTAAAGATTTGTATTTGTTTACGTAGCCGCAGCTAAGCTTTGATTTTATCAAATGTATAAGACAATTTTAAAAAACACAACAGCGCTCCAGCCTGAGACGCCACCACATACATTAAAAAACACAACAGCGCTCCAGCCTGAGACGCCACCACATACATTAAAAAACACAACAGCGCTCCAGCCTGAGACGCCACCACATACATTAAAAAACACAACAGCGCTCCAGCCTGAGACGCCACCACATACATTAAAAAACACAACAGCGCTCCAACCTGAGACGCCACCACATACATTAAAAAACACAACAGCGCTCCAGCCTGAGACGCCACCACATACATTAAAAAACACAACAGCGCTCCAACCGTAGACGCCACCACATACATTAAAAAAAACACAACAGCGCTCCAGCCTGAGACGCCACCACATACATTAAAAACACAACAGCGCTCCAACCGGAGACGCCACCACATACATTAAAAAAACACAACAGCGCTCCAGCCTGAGACGCCACCACATACATTAAAAACACAACAGCGCTCCAACCTGAGACACCACCACATACATTAAAAAAACACAACAGCGCTCCAGCCTGAGACGCCACCACATACATTAAAAACACAACAGCGCTCCAGCCTGAGACGCCACCACATACATTAAAAAAACACAACAGCGCTCCAGCCTGAGACGCCACCACATACATTAAAAAACACAACAGCGCTCCAGCCTGAGACACCACCACATACATTAAAAACACAACAGCGCTCCAACCGAAGACGCCACCACATACATTAAAAAACACAACAGCGCTCCAACCTGAGACACCACCACATACATTAAAAACACAACAGTGCTCCAACCGTAGACGCCACCACATACATTAAAAACACAACAGCGCTCCAGCCTGAGACGCCACCACATACATTAAAAAACACAACAGCGCTCCAGCCTGAGACGCCACCACATACATTAAAAAAACACAACAGCGCTCCAGCCTGAGACGCCATCACATACATTAAAAAAACACAACAGCGCTCCAGCCTGAGACTCCACCACATACATTAAAAAAACACAACAGCGCTCCAGCCGGAGACGCCACCACATACATTAAAAAACACAACAGAGCTCCAACCTGAGACGCCACCACATACATTAAAAACACAACAGAGCTCCAGCCTGAGACGCCACCACATACATTAAAAACACAACAGAGCTCCAACCTGAGACGCCACCACATACATTAAAAAACACAACAGAGCTCCAGCCTGAGACGCCACCACATACATTAAAAACACAACAGAGCTCCAGCCTGAGACGCCACCACATACATTAAAAAACACAACAGCGCTCCAACCTGAGACGCCACCACATACATTAAAAAACACAACAGCGCTCCAACCTGAGACGCCACCACATACATTAAAAACACAACAGCGCTCCAACCTGAGACGCCACCACATACATTAAAAACACAACAGCGCTCCAGCTAACCTGAGACGCCACCACATACATTAAAAACACAACAGCGCTCCAGCCGGAGACGCCACCACATACATTAAAAACACAACAGCGCTCCAGCCTGAGACGCCACCACATACATTAAAAAACACAACAGCGCTCCAGCCTGAGACGCCACCACATACATTAAAAAACACAACAGCGCTCCAGCCTGAGACTCCACCACATACATTAAAAACACAACAGCGCTCCAACCTGAGACGCCACCACATACATTAAAAACACAACAGTGCTCCAGCCTGAGACGCCACCACATACATTAAAAAAACACAACAGCTCCAACCTGAGACACCACCACATACATTAAAAACACAACAGCGCTCCAGCCTGAGACGCCACCACATACATTAAAAACACAACAGCGCTCCAACCTGAGACGCCACCACATACATTAAAAAAACACAACAGCGCTCCAACCTGAGACGCCACCACATACATTAAAAAACACAACAGCGCTCCAGCCGGAGACGCCATCACATACATTAAAAAACAAAACAGCGCTCCAACCTGAGACGCCACCACATACATTAAAAAACACAACAGCGCTCCAACCTGAGACGCCACCACATACATTAAAAAACACAACAGCGCTCCAACCTGAGACACCACCACATACATTAAAAAACAAAACAGCGCTCCAGCCGGAGACGCCACCACATACATTAAAAAACACAACAGCGCTCCAGCCTGAGACGCCACCACATACATTAAAAAACACAACAGCGCTCCAACCTGAGACGCCACCACATACATTAAAAAACACAACAGCGCTGCAGTCTGAGACGCCACCACATACATTAAAAAACAAAACAGCGCTCCAGCCGGAGACGCCACCACATACATTAAAAAACACAACAGCGCTCCAGCCTGAGACGCCACCACATACATTAAAAAACACAACAGCGCTCCAGTCAGAGACACCACCACATACATTAAAAAACACAACAGCGCTCCAGTCAGAGACGCCACCACATACATTAAAAACACAACAGCGCTCCAACCTGAGACGCCACCACATACATTAAAAAACACAACAGCGCTCCAGCCGGAGACGCCACCACATACATTAAAAAACACAACAGCGCTCCAGCCTGAGACGCCACCACATACATTAAAAAAACACAACAGCTCCAGCCTGAGACGCCACCACATACATTAAAAACACAACAGCGCTCCAACCTGAGACGCCACCACATACATTAAAAACACAACAGCGCTCCAACCTGAGACACCACCACATACATTAAAAACACAACAGCGCTCCAGCCTGAGACGCCACCACATACATTAAAAACACAACAGCGCTCCAACCTGAGACGCCACCACATACATTAAAAAACACAACAGCGCTCCAGCCTGAGACGCCACCACATACATTAAAAAACACAACAGCGCTCCAGCCTGAGACGCCACCACATACATTAAAAAACACAACAGCGCTCCAGTCAGAGACACCACCACATACATTAAAAAACACAACAGCGCTCCAGTCAGAGACGCCACCACATACATTAAAAAACACAACAGCGCTCCAACCTGAGACGCCACCACATACATTAAAAAACACAACAGCACTCCAGTCAGAGACACCACCACATACATTAAAAACACAACAGCGCTCCAACCTGAGACGCCACCACATACATTAAAAAAACACAACAGCGCTCCAGCCTGAGACACCACCACATACATTAAAAAACACAACAGCGCTCCAGCCTGAGACGCCACCACATACATTAAAAACACAACAGCGCTCCAACCTGAGACGCCACCACATACATTAAAAACACAACAGCGCTCCAGCCTGAGACATACATTAAAAACACAACAGCGCTCCAACCTGAGACGCCACCACATACATTAAAAACACAACAGCGCTCCAGCCGGAGACGCCACCACATACATTAAAAAACACAACAGCGCTCCAGCCTGAGACATACATTAAAAAACACAACAGCGCTCCAACCTGAGACACCACCACATACATTAAAAAACACAACAGCGCTCCAGCCTGAGACATACATTAAAAAACACAACAGCGCTCCAACCTGAGACACCACCACATACATTAAAAAACACAACAGCGCTCCAACCTGAGACGCTACCACATACATTAAAAAACACAACAGCGCTCCAGCCTGAGACATACATTAAAAAACACAACAGCGCTCCAACCTGAGACGCCACCACATACATTAAAAAACACAACAGCGCTCCAGCCTGAGACGCCACCACATACATTAAAAAACACAACAGCGCTCCAACCTGAGACGCCACCACATACATTAAAAAACACAACAGCGCTCCAGCCTGAGACGCCACCACATACATTAAAAAACACAACAGCGCTCCAACCGGAGACGCCACCACATACATTAAAAACACAACAGCGCTCCAACCTGAGACGCCACCACATACATTAAAAACACAACAGCGCTCCAACCGGAGACGCCACCACATACATTAAAAAAACACAACAGCGCTCCAACCTGAGACACCACCACATACATTAAAAACACAACAGCGCTCCAGCCTGAGACGCCACCACATACATTAAAAACACAACAGTGCTCCAACCTGAGACACCACCACATACATTAAAAACACAACAGCGCTCCAGCCTGAGACGCCACCACATACATTAAAAAACACAACAGCGCTCCAACCTGAGACACCACCACATACATTAAAAACACAACAGCTCTCCAGCCTGAGACGCCACCACATACATTAAAAACACAACAGCTCTCCAGCCTGAGACGCCACCACATACATTAAAAACACAACAGCGCTCCAACCTGAGACGCCACCACATACATTAAAAAACACAACAGCGCTCCAACCTGAGACACCACCACATACATTAAAAACACAACAGCGCTCCAACCGGAGACGCCACCACATACATTAAAAACACAACAGCGCTCCAACCTGAGACGCCACCACATACATTAAAAACACAACAGCGCTCCAACCTGAGACGCCACCACATACATTAAAAACACAACAGCGCTCCAACCTGAGACACCACCACATACATTAAAAACACAACAGCGCTCCAACCTGAGACACCACCACATACATTAAAAACACAACAGCGCTCCAACCTGAGACACCACCACATACATTAAAAAACACAACAGCGCTCCAGCCTGAGACGCCACCACATACATTAAAAAACACAACAGCGCTCCAGTCAGAGACACCACCACATACATTAAAAAACACAACAGCGCTCCAGTCAGAGACGCCACCACATACATTAAAAAACACAACAGCGCTCCAACCTGAGACGCCACCACATACATTAAAAAACACAACAGCACTCCAGTCAGAGACACCACCACATACATTAAAAAACACAACAGCGCTCCAGTCAGAGACGCCACCACATACATTAAAAAACACAACAGCGCTCCAGTCAGAGACGCCACCACATACATTAAAAAACACAACAGCGCTCCAGCCTGAGACACCACCACATACATTAAAAAACACAACAGCGCTCCAGCCTGAGACGCCACCACATACATTAAAAAACACAACAGCGCTCCAACCTGAGACGCCACCACATACATTAAAAAACACAACAGCGCTCCAGCCTGAGACGCCACCACATACATTAAAAAACACAACAGCGCTCCAGCCTGAGACACCACCACATACATTAAAAACACAACAGCGCTCCAACCGAAGACGCCACCACATACATTAAAAACACAACAGCGCTCCAACCTGAGACACCACCACATACATTAAAAACACAACAGTGCTCCAACCGAGACGCCACCACATACATTAAAAACACAACAGCGCTCCAGCCTGAGACGCCACCACATACATTAAAAACACAACAGCGCTCCAGCCTGAGACGCCACCACATACATTAAAAAACACAACAGCGCTCCAGCCTGAGACGCCATCACATACATTAAAAAACACAACAGCGCTCCAGCCTGAGACTCCACCACATACATTAAAAACACAACAGCGCTCCAGCCTGAGACGCCACCACATACATTAAAAACACAACAGAGCTCCAACCTGAGACGCCACCACATACATTAAAAAACACAACAGAGCTCCAGCCTGAGACGCCACCACATACATTAAAAAACACAACAGAGCTCCAACCTGAGACGCCACCACATACATTAAAAACACAACAGAGCTCCAGCCTGAGACGCCACCACATACATTAAAAAACACAACAGAGCTCCAGCCTGAGACGCCACCACATACATTAAAAACACAACAGCGCTCCAACCTGAGACGCCACCACATACATTAAAAAACACAACAGCGCTCCAACCTGAGACGCCACCACATACATTAAAAAACACAACAGCGCTCCAACCTGAGACGCCACCACATACATTAAAAAACACAACAGCGCTCCAGCCTGAGACGCCACCACATACATTAAAAAACACAACAGCGCTCCAGCCGGAGACGCCACCACATACATTAAAAAACACAACAGCGCTCCAGCCTGAGACGCCACCACATACATTAAAAAACACAACAGCGCTCCAGCCTGAGACGCCACCACATACATTAAAAAACACAACAGCGCTCCAGCCTGAGACGCCACCACATACATTAAAAAACACAACAGCGCTCCAACCGGAGACGCCACCACATACATTAAAAAACACAACAGCGCTCCAGCCTGAGACGCCACCACATACATTAAAAAACACAACAGCGCTCCAACCTGAGACACCACCACATACATTAAAAAACACAACAGCGCTCCAGCCTGAGACGCCACCACATACATTAAAAAACACAACAGCGCTCCAACCTGAGACGCCACCACATACATTAAAAAAACACAACAGCGCTCCAACCTGAGACGCCACCACATACATTAAAAACACAACAGCGCTCCAGCCGGAGACGCCATCACATACATTAAAAACAAAACAGCGCTCCAACCTGAGACGCCACCACATACATTAAAAACACAACAGCGCTCCAACCTGAGACGCCACCACATACATTAAAACACACAACAGCGCTCCAACCTGAGACACCACCACATACATTAAAAACACAACAGCGCTCCAGCCGGAGACGCCACCACATACATTAAAAACACAACAGCGCTCCAGCCTGAGACGCCACCACATACATTAAAAAACACAACAGCGCTCCAACCTGAGACGCCACCACATACATTAAAAAACACAACAGCGCTGCAGTCTGAGACGCCACCACATACATTAAAAAACAAAACAGCGCTCCAGCCGGAGACGCCACCACATACATTAAAAAACACAACAGCGCTCCAGCCTGAGACGCCACCACATACATTAAAAAACACAACAGCGCTCCAGTCAGAGACACCACCACATGAGCTCCAGTCAGAGACGCCACCACATACATTAAAAACACAACAGCGCTCCAACCTGAGACGCCACCACATACATTAAAAACACAACAGCGCTCCAGCCGGAGACGCCACCACATACATTAAAAACACAACAGCGCTCCAGCCTGAGACGCCACCACATACATTAAAAACACAACAGCGCTCCAGCCTGAGACGCCACCACATACATTAAAAACACAACAGCGCTCCAACCTGAGACGCCACCACATACATTAAAAAAACACAACAGCGCTCCAACCTGAGACACCACCACATACATTAAAAAAAACACAACAGCGCTCCAGCCTGAGACGCCACCACATACATTAAAAACACAACAGCGCTCCAACCTGAGACGCCACCACATACATTAAAAAAACACAACAGCGCTCCAGCCTGAGACGCCACCACATACATTAAAAACACAACAGCGCTCCAGCCTGAGACGCCACCACATACATTAAAAACACAACAGCGCTCCAGTCAGAGACACCACCACATACATTAAAAAAACACAACAGCGCTCCAGTCAGAGACGCCACCACATACATTAAAAACACAACAGCGCTCCAACCTGAGACGCCACCACATACATTAAAAAACACAACAGCACTCCAGTCAGAGACACCACCACATACATTAAAAAAACACAACAGCGCTCCAACCTGAGACGCCACCACATACATTAAAAACACAACAGCTCCAGCCTGAGACACCACCACATACATTAAAAACACAACAGCGCTCCAGCCTGAGACGCCACCACATACATTAAAAACACAACAGCGCTCCAACCTGAGACGCCACCACATACATTAAAAAACACAACAGCGCTCCAGCCTGAGACATACATTAAAAAACACAACAGCGCTCCAACCTGAGACGCCACCACATACATTAAAAAACACAACAGCGCTCCAGCCGGAGACGCCACCACATACATTAAAAAACACAACAGCGCTCCAGCCTGAGACATACATTAAAAAACACAACAGCGCTCCAACCTGAGACACCACCACATACATTAAAAAACACAACAGCGCTCCAGCCTGAGACATACATTAAAAAACACAACAGCGCTCCAACCTGAGACACCACCACATACATTAAAAAACACAACAGCGCTCCAACCTGAGACGCTACCACATACATTAAAAAACACAACAGCGCTCCAGCCTGAGACATACATTAAAAAACACAACAGCGCTCCAACCTGAGACGCCACCACATACATTAAAAAACACAACAGCGCTCCAGCCTGAGACGCCACCACATACATTAAAAAACACAACAGCGCTCCAACCTGAGACGCCACCACATACATTAAAAACACAACAGCGCTCCAGCCTGAGACGCCACCACATACATTAAAAAACACAACAGCGCTCCAACCGGAGACGCCACCACATACATTAAAAACACAACAGCGCTCCAACCTGAGACGCCACCACATACATTAAAAACACAACAGCGCTCCAACCGGAGACGCCACCACATACATTAAAAAAACACAACAGCGCTCCAACCTGAGACACCACCACATACATTAAAAACACAACAGCGCTCCAGCCTGAGACGCCACCACATACATTAAAAACACAACAGTGCTCCAACCTGAGACACCACCACATACATTAAAAACACAACAGCGCTCCAGCCTGAGACGCCACCACATACATTAAAAACACAACAGCGCTCCAACCTGAGACACCACCACATACATTAAAAACACAACAGCTCTCCAGCCTGAGACGCCACCACATACATTAAAAACACAACAGCTCTCCAGCCTGAGACGCCACCACATACATTAAAAACACAACAGCGCTCCAACCTGAGACGCCACCACATACATTAAAAAACACAACAGCGCTCCAACCTGAGACACCACCACATACATTAAAAAACACAACAGCGCTCCAACCTGAGACGCCACCACATACATTAAAAACACAACAGCGCTCCAACCTGAGACGCCACCACATACATTAAAAAACACAACAGCGCTCCAACCTGAGACGCCACCACATACATTAAAAACACAACAGCGCTCCAACCTGAGACACCACCACATACATTAAAAACACAACAGCGCTCCAACCTGAGACACCACCACATACATTAAAAACACAACAGCGCTCCAACCTGAGACACCACCACATACATTAAAAAACACAACAGCGCTCCAGCCTGAGACGCCACCACATACATTAAAAACACAACAGCGCTCCAGTCAGAGACACCACCACATACATTAAAAACACAACAGCGCTCCAGTCAGAGACGCCACCACATACATTAAAAAAAAACACAACAGCGCTCCAACCTGAGACGCCACCACATACATTAAAAACACAACAGCGCTCCAACCGGAGACGCCACCACATACATTAAAAACACAACAGCGCTCCAACCTGAGACACCACCACATACATTAAAAACACAACAGCGCTCCAGCCTGAGACGCCACCACATACATTAAAAAACACAACAGTGCTCCAACCTGAGACACCACCACATACATTAAAAACACAACAGCGCTCCAGCCTGAGACGCCACCACATACATTAAAAACACAACAGCGCTCCAACCTGAGACACCACCACATACATTAAAAACACAACAGCTCTCCAGCCTGAGACGCCACCACATACATTAAAAACACAACAGCTCCAGCCTGAGACGCCACCACATACATTAAAAACACAACAGCGCTCCAACCTGAGACGCCACCACATACATTAAAAACACAACAGCGCTCCAACCTGAGACACCACCACATACATTAAAAAACACAACAGCGCTCCAACCGGAGACGCCACCACATACATTAAAAAACACAACAGCGCTCCAACCTGAGACGCCACCACATACATTAAAAAACACAACAGCGCTCCAACCTGAGACGCCACCACATACATTAAAAAACACAACAGCGCTCCAACCTGAGACACCACCACATACATTAAAAAACACAACAGCGCTCCAACCTGAGACACCACCACATACATTAAAAAACACAACAGCGCTCCAACCTGAGACACCACCACATACATTAAAAAACACAACAGCGCTCCAGCCTGAGACGCCACCACATACATTAAAAAACACAACAGCGCTCCAGTCAGAGACACCACCACATACATTAAAAAACACAACAGCGCTCCAGTCAGAGACGCCACCACATACATTAAAAAACACAACAGCGCTCCAACCTGAGACGCCACCACATACATTAAAAAACACAACAGCACTCCAGTCAGAGACACCACCACATACATTAAAAAACACAACAGCGCTCCAACCTGAGACGCCACCACATACATTAAAAACACAACAGCGCTCCAGCCTGAGACGCCACCACATACATTAAAAACACAACAGCGCTCCAGCCTGAGACGCCACCACATACATTAAAAAACACAACAGCGCTCCAGTCAGAGACACCACCACATACATTAAAAAACACAACAGCGCTCCAGTCAGAGACGCCACCACATACATTAAAAAACACAACAGCGCTCCAACCTGAGACGCCACCACATACATTAAAAACACAACAGCACTCCAGTCAGAGACACCACCACATACATTAAAAAAACACAACAGCGCTCCAACCTGAGACGCCACCACATACATTAAAAAACACAACAGCGCTCCAGCCTGAGACACCACCACATACATTAAAAACACAACAGCGCTCCAGCCTGAGACGCCACCACATACATTAAAAAAACACAACAGCGCTCCAACCTGAGACGCCACCACATACATTAAAAAAACACAACAGCGCTCCAGCCTGAGACATACATTAAAAAAACACAACAGCTCCAACCTGAGACGCCACCACATACATTAAAAACACAACAGCGCTCCAGCCGGAGACGCCACCACATACATTAAAAAAACACAACAGCGCTCCAGCCTGAGACATACATTAAAAAACACAACAGTGCTCCAACCTGAGACACCACCACATACATTAAAAAAAAAAACACAACAGCGCTCCAGCCTGAGACATACATTAAAAAAACACAACAGCGCTCCAACCTGAGACACCACCACATACATTAAAAACACAACAGCGCTCCAACCTGAGACGCTACCACATACATTAAAAAACACAACAGCGCTCCAGCCTGAGACATACATTAAAAAACACAACAGCGCTCCAACCTGAGACGCCACCACATACATTAAAAAACACAACAGCGCTCCAGCCTGAGACGCCACCACATACATTAAAAAACACAACAGCGCTCCAACCTGAGACGCCACCACATACATTAAAAAACACAACAGCGCTCCAGCCTGAGACGCCACCACATACATTAAAAAACACAACAGCGCTCCAACCTGAGACGCCACCACATACATTAAAAAACACAACAGCGCTCCAACCTGAGACGCCACCACATACATTAAAAAACACAACAGCGCTCCAACCGGAGACGCCACCACATACATTAAAAAACACAACAGCGCTCCAACCTGAGACACCACCACATACATTAAAAACACAACAGCGCTCCAGCCTGAGACGCCACCACATACATTAAAAAAACACAACAGTGCTCCAACCTGAGACACCACCACATACATTAAAAACACAACAGCGCTCCAGCCTGAGACGCCACCACATACATTAAAAAACACAACAGCGCTCCAACCTGAGACACCACCACATACATTAAAAAACACAACAGCGCTCCAGCCTGAGACGCCACCACATACATTAAAAAACACAACAGCTCCAGCCTGAGACGCCACCACATACATTAAAAAACACAACAGCGCTCCAACCTGAGACGCCACCACATACATTAAAAAACACAACAGCGCTCCAACCTGAGACACCACCACATACATTAAAAAACACAACAGCGCTCCAACCTGAGACGCCACCACATACATTAAAAAACACAACAGCGCTCCAACCTGAGACGCCACCACATACATTAAAAAACACAACAGCGCTCCAACCTGAGACGCCACCACATACATTAAAAAACACAACAGCGCTCCAACCTGAGACACCACCACATACATTAAAAAACACAACAGCGCTCCAACCTGAGACACCACCACATACATTAAAAAACACAACAGCGCTCCAACCTGAGACACCACCACATACATTAAAAAACACAACAGCGCTCCAGCCTGAGACGCCACCACATACATTAAAAAACACAACAGCGCTCCAGTCAGAGACACCACCACATACATTAAAAACACAACAGCGCTCCAGTCAGAGACGCCACCACATACATTAAAAAACACAACAGCGCTCCAACCTGAGACGCCACCACATACATTAAAAAACACAACAGCACTCCAGTCAGAGACACCACCACATACATTAAAAAACACAACAGCGCTCCAGTCAGAGACGCCACCACATACATTAAAAAACACAACAGCGCTCCAGTCAGAGACGCCACCACATACATTAAAAAACACAACAGCGCTCCAGCCTGAGACACCACCACATACATTAAAAAACACAACAGCGCTCCAGCCTGAGACGCCACCACATACATTAAAAAACACAACAGCGCTCCAACCTGAGACGCCACCACATACATTAAAAAACACAACAGCGCTCCAGCCTGAGACATACATTAAAAAACACAACAGCGCTCCAACCTGAGACGCCACCACATACATTAAAAAACACAACAGCGCTCCAGCCGGAGACGCCACCACATACATTAAAAAACACAACAGCGCTCCAGCCTGAGACATACATTAAAAAACACAACAGCGCTCCAACCTGAGACACCACCACATACATTAAAAAACACAACAGCGCTCCAGCCTGAGACATACATTAAAAAACACAACAGCGCTCCAACCTGAGACACCACCACATACATTAAAAACACAACAGCGCTCCAACCTGAGACGCTACCACATACATTAAAAACACAACAGCGCTCCAGCCTGAGACATACATTAAAAACACAACAGCGCTCCAACCTGAGACGCCACCACATACATTTAAAAAACACAACAGCGCTCCAGCCTGAGACGCCACCACATACATTAAAAACACAACAGCTCCAACCTGAGACGCCACCACATACATTAAAAAACACAACAGCGCTCCAGCCTGAGACGCCACCACATACATTAAAAACACAACAGCGCTCCAACCTGAGACGCCACCACATACATTAAAAAACACAACAGCGCTCCAACCTGAGACGCCACCACATACATTAAAAACACAACAGCGCTCCAACCTGAGACGCCACCACATACATTAAAAACACAACAGCGCTCCAACCTGAGACACCACCACATACATTAAAAAACACAACAGCGCTCCAGCCGGAGACGCCACCACATACATTAAAAAAAAACACAACAGCGCTCCAACCTGAGACACCACCACATACATTAAAAAACACAACAGCGCTCCAACCTGAGACATACATTAAAAAACACCACACCTACATTAAAAAACACAACAGCGCTCCAACCTGAGACGCCACCACATACATTAAAAACACAACAGCGCTCCAGCCTGAGACGCCACCACATACATTAAAAAACACAACAGCGCTCCAGCCTGAGACGCCACCACATACATTAAAAACACAACAGCGCTCCAACCTGAGACGCCACCACATACATTAAAAACACAACAGCGCTCCAGCCTGAGACGCCACCACATACATTAAAAACACAACAGCGCTCCAACCTGAGACGCCACCACATACATTAAAAAACACAACAGCGCTCCAACCTGAGACGCCACCACATACATTAAAAACACAACAGCGCTCCAACCTGAGACGCCACCACATACATTAAAAACACAACAGCGCTCCAACCTGAGACACCACCACATACATTAAAAAACACAACAGCGCTCCAACCTGAGACGCCACCACATACATTAAAAACACAACAGCGCTCCAACCTGAGACGCCACCACATACATTAAAAACACAACAGCGCTCCAACCTGAGACGCCACCACATACATTAAAAACACAACAGCGCTCCAACCTGAGACGCCACCACATACATTAAAAAACACAACAGCGCTCCAACCGGAGACGCCACCACATACATTAAAAACACAACAGCGCTCCAGCCTGAGACGCCACCACATACATTAAAAACACAACAGCGCTCCAACCTGAGACACCACCACATACATTAAAAACACAACAGCGCTCCAGCCTGAGACGCCACCACATACATTAAAAAACACAACAGCGCTCCAACCTGAGACGCCACCACATACATTAAAAACACAACAGCGCTCCAACCTGAGACGCCACCACATACATTAAAAAAACACAACAGCGCTCCAGCCTGAGACGCCACCACATACATTAAAAACACAACAGCGCTCCAGCCTGAGACGCCATCACATACATTAAAAAAACAAAACAGCGCTCCAACCTGAGACGCCACCACATACATTAAAAAACACAACAGCGCTCCAACCTGAGACGCCACCACATACATTAAAAACACAACAGCGCTCCAACCTGAGACGCCACCACATACATTAAAAAACACAACAGCGCTCCAACCTGAGACGCCACCACATACATTAAAAACACAACAGCAGCTCCAACCTGAGACACCACCACATACATTAAAAACAAACAGCGCTCCAGCCAGAGACGCCACCACATACATTAAAAAACACAACAGCGCTCCAGCCTGAGACGCCACCACATACATTAAAAACACAACAGCGCTCCAACCTGAGACGCCACCACATACATTAAAAAACACAACAGCGCTCCAGCCTGAGACGCCACCACATACATTAAAAAACACAACAGCGCTCCAGCCAGAGACGCCACCACATACATTAAAAAACACAACAGCGCTCCAGTCAGAGACACCACCACATACATTAAAAATACAACAGCTCCAGCCTGAGACGCCACCACATACATTAAAAACACAACAGCGCTCCAGCCTGAGACGCCACCACATACATTAAAAACACAACAGCGCTCCAGCCTGAGACGCCACCACATACATTAAAAAAACACAACAGCGCTCCAACCTGAGACGCCACCACATACATTAAAAAAACACAACAGCGCTCCAACCGGAGACGCCACCACATACATTAAAAACACAACAGCGCTCCAACCAGAGACGCCACCACATACATTAAAAACACAACAGCGCTCCAACCTGAGACGCCACCACATACATTAAAAAACACAACAGCGCTCCAGTCAGAGACGCCACCACATACATTAAAAACACAACAGCGCTCCAACCTGAGACGCCACCACATACATTAAAAACACAACAGCGCTCCAACCTGAGACGCCACCACATACATTAAAAACACAACAGCGCTCCAACCTGAGACACCACCACATACATTAAAAACACAACAGCGCTCCAACCTGAGACGCCACCACATACATTAAAAAACACAACAGCGCTCCAGCCTGAGACACCACCACATACATTAAAAACACAACAGCACTCCAGCCTGAGACGCCACCACATACATTAAAAACACAACAGCGCTCCAGCCTGAGACGCCACCACATACATTAAAAAACACAACAGCGCTCCAGCCTGAGACGCCACCACATACATTAAAAAAACACAACAGCGCTCCAGCCTGAGACGCCACCACATACATTAAAAACACAACAGCGCTCCAGCCTGAGACGTCACCACATACATTAAAAACACAACAGCGCTCCAACCTGAGACGCCACCACATACATTAAAAAACACAACAGCGCTCCAACCTGAGACGCCACCACATACATTAAAAACACAACAGCGCTCCAACCTGAGACACCACCACATACATTAAAAAAAACACAACAGCGCTCCAACCTGAGACACCACCACATACATTAAAAACACAACAGCGCTCCAACCTGAGACACCACCACATACATTAAAAAACACAACAGCGCTCCAACCTGAGACACCACCACATACATTAAAAAACACAACAGCGCTCCAACCTGAGACACCACCACATACATTAAAAAACACAACAGCGCTCCAACCTGAGACACCACCACATACATTAAAAAACACAACAGCGCTCCAACCTGAGACGCCACCACATACATTAAAAAACACAACAGCGCTCCAGCCTGAGACGCCACCACATACATTAAAAAACACAACAGCACTCCAGCCTGAGACGCCACCACATACATTAAAAAACACAACAGCACTCCAGCCTGAGACACCACCACATACATTAAAAAACACAACAGTGCTCCAACCTGAGACGCCACCACATACATTAAAAAACACAACAGCGCTCCAGCCTGAGACGCCACCACATACATTAAAAACACAACAGCGCTCCAGCCTGAGACGCCACCACATACATTAAAAACACAACAGCGCTCCAGCCTGAGACGCCACCACATACATTAAAAACACAACAGCACTCCAGCCTGAGACGCCACCACATACATTAAAAAACACAACAGCACTCCAGCCTGAGACACCACCACATACATTAAAAAACACAACAGCGCTCCAACCTGAGACGCCACCACATACATTAAAAAACACAACAGCGCTCCAGCCTGAGACACCACCACATACATTAAAAAACACAACAGCGCTCCAACCTGAGACACCACCACATACATTAAAAAACACAACAGCGCTCCAACCTGAGACGCCACCACATACATTAAAAAACACAACAGCACTCCAGCCTGAGACACCACCACATACATTAAAAAACACAACAGCGCTCCAGTCAGAGACGCCACCACATACATTAAAAAACACAACAGCACTCCAGTCAGAGACACCACCACATACATTAAAAAACACAACAGCGCTCCAGTCAGAGACGCCACCACATACATTAAAAAACACAACAGCACTCCAGTCAGAGACGCCACCACATACATTAAAAAACACAACAGCGCTCCAACCTGAGACGCCACCACATACATTAAAAAACACAACAGCGCTCCAGTCAGAGACGCCACCACATACATTAAAAAACACAACAGCGCTCCAGTCAGAGACGCCACCACATACATTAAAAAACACAACAGCGCTCCAACCTGAGACGCCACCACATACATTAAAAAACACAACAGCGCTCCAGCCTGAGACACCACCACATACATTAAAAAACACAACAGCGCTCCAGCCTGAGACGCCACCACATACATTAAAAAACACAACAGCGCTCCAACCTGAGACGCCACCACATACATTAAAAAACACAACAGCGCTCCAGCCTGAGACGCCACCACATACATTAAAAAACACAACAGCGCTCCAGCCTGAGACATACATTAAAAAACACAACAGCGCTCCAACCTGAGACGCCACCACATACATTAAAAAACACAACAGCGCTCCAGCCTGAGACACCACCACATACATTAAAAAACACAACAGCGCTCCAACCTGAGACACCACCACATACATTAAAAAACACAACAGCGCTCCAGCCTGAGACACCACCACATACATTAAAAAACACAACAGCGCTCCAACCTGAGACGCCACCACATACATTAAAAAACACAACAGCGCTCCAGCCTGAGACACCACCACATACATTAAAAAACACAACAGCGCTCCAGCCTGAGACACCACCACATACATTAAAAAACACAACAGCGCTCCAGCCTGAGACGCCACCACATACATTAAAAAACACAACAGCGCTCCAACCTGAGACGCCACCACATACATTAAAAAACAAAACAGCGCTCCAGCCTGAGACGCCACCACATACATTAAAAAACACAACAGCGCTCCAGCCTGAGACACCACCACATACATTAAAAAACACAACAGCGCTCCAGCCGGAGACGCCACCACATACATTAAAAAACACAACAGCGCTCCAGCCTGAGACACCACCACATACATTAAAAAACACAACAGCGCTCCAGCCGGAGACGCCACCACATACATTAAAAAACACAACAGCGCTCCAACCTGAGACACCACCACATACATTAAAAAACACAACAGCGCTCCAACCTGAGACGCCACCACATACATTAAAAACACAACAGCGCTCCAGCCAGAGACGCCACCACATACATTAAAAAACACAACAGCGCTCCAACCTGAGACGCCACCACATACATTAAAAAAACACAACAGTGCTCCAGCCTGAGACACCACCACATACATTAAAAACACAACAGTGCTCCAGCCTGAGACGCCACCACATACATTAAAAAACACAACAGCGCTCCAACCTGAGACGCCACCACATACATTAAAAACACAACAGCGCTCCAGTCAGAGACGCCACCACATACATTAAAAAACACAACAGCGCTCCAGCCTGAGACACCACCACATACATTAAAAAACACAACAGCGCTCCAGCCTGAGACGCCACCACATACATTAAAAAACACAACAGCGCTCCAACCTGAGACGCCACCACATACATTAAAAAACACAACAGCGCTCCAGCCTGAGACGCCACCACATACATTAAAAAACACAACAGCGCTCCAACCTGAGACACCACCACATACATTAAAAAACACAACAGCGCTCCAACCTGAGACGCCACCACATACATTAAAAAACACAACAGCGCTCCAGTCAGAGACGCCACCACATACATTAAAAAACACAACAGCGCTCCAGCCTGAGACGCCACCACATACATTAAAAAACACAACAGTGCTCCAGCCTGAGACACCACCACATACATTAAAAAACACAACAGTGCTCCAGCCTGAGACGCCACCACATACATTAAAAAACACAACAGCGCTCCAACCTGAGACGCCACCACATACATTAAAAAACACAACAGCGCTCCAGTCAGAGACGCCACCACATACATTAAAAAACACAACAGCGCTCCAACCGGAGACGCCACCACATACATTAAAAAACACAACAGCGCTCCAGCCTGAGACGCCACCACATACATTAAAAAACACAACAGCGCTCCAACCTGAGACGCCACCACATACATTAAAAAACACAACAGCGCTCCAACCGGAGACGCCACCACATACATTAAAAAACACAACAGCGCTCCAACCTGAGACGCCACCACATACATTAAAAAACACAACAGCGCTCCAACCGGAGACGCCACCACATACATTAAAAAACACAACAGCGCTCCAACCTGAGACGCCACCACATACATTAAAAAACACAACAGCGCTCCAACCTGAGACGCCACCACATACATTAAAAAACACAACAGCGCTCCAGTCAGAGACGCCACCACATACATTAAAAAACACAACAGCGCTCCAGCCTGAGACGCCACCACATACATTAAAAAACACAACAGTGCTCCAACCTGAGACGCCACCACATACATTAAAAAACACAACAGCGCTCCAACCTGAGACGCCACCACATACATTAAAAAACACAACAGCGCTCCAGCCTGAGACGCCACCACATACATTAAAAAACACAACAGCGCTCCAACCGGAGACGCCACCACATACATTTAAAAAATCAAAGATAACACAATAAAGCTCAGAAGCTTATTTCCATAGTGGTACTTCAGCATTGCTGATTGCAAAACTCTTGGACTAAAAAACATGCTAAATTGATCGCCCAACCACGCTTTATCCATAAATCCAAATGTGGAGGTTATTGAATCTCCAGGTCCATAGAATATGTTTTAGGTAGCCTGTATGACTTTACGATGAGACATGTTGTTATTTGGATGAACTCTCCCTTTAAATTTCACCATGTCTTGGAGTTTGTCTTACAAAAATCCCTATTTTTTATGTCCCTGGAATGACTTTGCCCTCCAACCACATTGCCTATGTGGGTTAGTAAAAAAAAGCAAGTCCTATAGAGTGACCTGTTCATGCCAACATTCCAGGGATATGCACATCCGATAATCCAGTTGTCAGTTAGTTAAGACAATTCGAAATGTTGTGGAGATGGGGTTTACAAACAGACGAGTTCTCAGGCATTCATTTCATGAAGGGGGGGGGGATCTCCTTGTAGTTCCAGTTTTTCCTCAGAAGAGCTTGCACCTCTGTGGATGAAAGGCTACTTTTGATCATGGGTTGTGTAATAACCAGGGTGATTCGCTGCCATCTCTGCCCCAGCAGCTGCCACTCAACCCAGGGGATGAGGGGATGCCAAGTCAAAATCTGCCTGAGCCAGCCAGCCCAGCACGCTGCTGCCCTGAAACACATCAAACACTGGGCTACTGCCGATGTTCCCATCACATCACTGCACAGTCGACCACACCTCAACTCGCCAATCAAAAACTGCTTCACATGCCTCCAAATATGATGTCATCTGTTGTTTTCTGTTTTTTTGTCAAGGGACCAAGTGCTTTATCGTAGCTCAATACAGATTTGAATCTGTTCTCCCCGGTGATTATCATGATGGACTTCAGGTATTATATGGTCTATAACCCTCAAACTCAACTCTGGACCTCTAAACCAGTTTCACTGTATTTTTTTCATTGTTCCCCTCCAATCAGGGACTGATTTAGACCTGGGACACCAGGTGTGTGCAATTAATTATCATGTAGAACAGAAAACCAGCAGGCTCCCGACCTCATAGGTTGAATACCCCTGGTCTATACAGCGTGAGAAACCAGCATCAAATGTTCCAGAGTGTCATGTTTTGATGCATAGTCACATTTCTTTGTGTTATACCATGCCATTGCTAGAATAACAGCAATGTTTATTAAATAGATGTATTGTAATGTACATAAGGTGTTGAGTTGACAAACAAGACACATTGATAAATGCAATAATTTTATTATAAAATTCACACAGCTGTGTGCAAATCCCTTATGAAAAGGATATTTTCAGTACATTTAGTGTATTATGCAGACCCCAAGAATAATTCATCAATATCCTCAAGAAATATATAGAGATGGCAAACGTCTAACATATCAATGGAATTTATAATATATTTATTTTGTTTTTGGAACCCAATACAGCAATGATGGTGTGGTATATTTTATTGTTTTTCCCAGTCTGACAAAATATATAACAATATAAATGATCGACATGTGATCTTCACATGGGTCTTATTTATAGTTTGCCCAAAATAAAATAACTCTGTCTTCCGTGATTGTTGAGTCTTCAGCTAACATAAATGTGATGGTGGAATAGACAGAGGCAAGGCATGAGGCCAAATTAAGCTGATTGATACCACATTACTTAATAAATGTCAAATATAGTCATCTTTGTGATTGACCTATATATCTTGTGCAAATACTGTATATTTTATGATATCTTTGCAAGTACCAGCAGACTTCCAAAACCTTCAACAGTTTATACAACTGTATGTACCATACTGTAAACTAGCACAAGAAAATCAAGAAATCACAAAAATACAAAATAATGTTTTTTTTGTGGTTATAGTAAAGTAATATTTAAATAGTTGATAATAATCAGATTTTATATGCCATCGCCGTTCAATAACATGACCTCTCAAGCTCTAATGACTGGTTGGCTTGATACCTCAGTAACTACTTCCTCAGTTTAAAACATCTCTACTTTATGACTGCACTCAGTCCTTCATATAAACAAACAAAACATAATGCCTTATGATAACTCATTCTCTTTTCATTGGTGAAACTTGAATTTATGAAAGTGTGCTGAAAGAAGGAGACATTTAGATAAAGCTAAAGCTAGGCACAAGCACCAGTCCTTGTGCCTGGATATTTGTTCATAAGCAATAGACCATGAGAAAATGTTAAAGATATGCAAATAAAAGTCACATGTTTGTCATATTTTCATGCTGTATGTGTCAATAGTAAATGATATAAAAATGGTGTTAAATATATTTTCTCTAAGAACACAAAACGGGTTTTTCTCGTTCACACATTATTTCCAAAAATTCCAGTGCAGCAAAACAGTTCATTTCGATTTAGAGATCATTGGATACTATGGGTTTCTGAAAGGATATATCACATTTGTGTCAAAGTTTGGCACTTAGTTGTTCTTCCATAACCTTTCATTCCTTTACATTTTAAAAGAAGTAAACACTACATATTAAAGGCCCAGTGCAGTCTAAAATGTTTTGTTTAAAAAAAATACATTTTCAGACTATGAGGTTGGAATAATACTGTAAAATTGAGAAAATTATGATAATGCCCTTTTAGTGTAAGAGCTGTTTGAAAAGACCACCTGTAATTTCAGTTTTGGCCTGCCTGGTGACATCAAGTAGCCTAGCAGTTACAAGCGTTGTGCCAGCAACCAAAAGCTTGCTGATTCAAATCCCTGAGCTGACTAAGTGAAAAATCTGTCGATGTTCCCTTGAGCAAGGCAATTAACCCTAATTGCTCCTGTAAGTTGCTCTGGATAAGAGCGTCTCCTAAGTTACTAAAATGTAAATAAGAGAGTTCCAAACCTCTCCGCCATTCACAGATAGTTTTCAGACCACTCCCAGAAGGTCCTAGCAAAATTCTTGCTCGAGAAATTGCTCTTCGCTAAGAAGCTATTTTTGTTCATTTTTGAAAAAACTATCACAGTAAGGTTCTTAATTGTTACCCAGAAATAGGCTGCATTGGACCTTAAGTAAACTATCAAGTGGCCCAAAAAATAAATTCCTTTCTTTTCAAGAAGTGCAAAAAACAACATACATGCTTAAGACACACCCTGTTACTGAGTGATAGCTTCTCAACAGGTACAATATATAGGACCACTAGTGAATGAAAGCGCTTCAGTTTCCACTTCATTCAACTAACATTAGTAGTACAGTTAATTCAGAAACTCTGAAGATCACTCTAGAGTAGCACATCTGTTCAGTACCTCAGGGAGTAGCTAACATCACAGTAAAATGTCTGAAAATATATTTTCAATTGAGGCTGGTTAATAAGTAACTTTGCCACCTACCTTTTTAGCCATAACATTCAATGAACAGACTATAACTGGTCTTTAACGCCTATGTAGACCACAACATGGAAAATAATACAACTACAACACGATAAATTAATTTCTACATAGAACGAAAGTGTGTCTCGTTGTTGACAAATGACATTCTCCATCTCTGTTTTGTTAAGGGCCATCTAAAATAGGGAAGTACAATTTCCTTGAAAAATACCCCCCAATATCCCACAGGTTCAAGCATAATATAATGATATAAATGAAAAGGGTTAAATGAAGGAAAGACAACAAACCAATAAGTTCCCCATTCAAAAATGTAAGGGTTTGTTAAGTGTTTCCTTTTGTGATCGACTATGTACATAATATCATGTGACTTACAATATGCATAATGACTTATTTATTTCGATTCAAGCACTGCTCTTTAACATCCTTGGGCTGCCTTTGCCTAAGGTACTCGTTTGGAAACGGTTGGCTATGATTTGGGTATATAAATATCCCTCAAGTTGCATTGTAAGACCTCTGTACCGTATGATGTGAAGCACATTACTACTCAAAGCAGTTTGAGTACTTATTTTGACGTTCACAATGTGCTACACTATACAGTACATGAGTAATGTCGTACTGACACATGAATGATTTAATGATGCATCATAAACACTGGAAAAAACAACAACAAAACAAACCAGAATGAATTCCTGAACTTCTCCCAGATCTTTAAATATGTTTTCAGCGTCAGATCATTGTAATTTCCACAGTGTTTCTCTTCAAAGAGAGTAAGGCTTATGCATCTGGTCTGGTCACAAGCAGATGCTTTCTTCTCCACGGAGCTGTCAAGTTCAGCAATATTCCTCCAGTTAAATAGTTTGTTTTTTTGCCTTAAGTCCCCCTAAACCACCCATTGAGACAGATTGATCTGTTTTAATGCAGTGACTAAGCAATGCTGTTCAGTCTTATGGCAAATGGGAGTGTGTTTTCTGTCACTGAGAGTTTGGGCATTTTGATGGGTGTAGGCATTCAGAACTACAGCCGCTTCCAGTGTAGACACTCAACGTGCCAGCTGAATGAAGTAAAACACTGCTTGCTGTGTTTGTGTAATACTCACGTCTACCAAGTGGTTGTCGGGGAGAAAAAGGAGCAGAATATTTGTTGGATGATTTTGATGCCTATTTCTTATCTACACACTTCCCATAGGAGCCAGCACAGCCACACCTGTGTCAATTGAAGTGTTTGAAAAGGAAGATTAGGTTCTCAGATCACTATACGTTCATAAAAGTTGATATAACGTTTTTTTTTGCCTGTAAGGTCTGTATTGATCCTGTTTTAATACATATTGGTGGAGATGAACATGAACTTAGAAGTCAACATCTGAAAGTATTTTTGTCTAATTTTCTACTTTTCCTCAAAAAAAGATGAATAATCAGCCGTGTTCTTTTTTTGCATCCATAGCCAACAATAGAATACCTTAAAACGTGTTGAATTTTGGCCAGAAAGGTGCATGCAATAAATGTAAACCACTACATAATAACATATATACACAGTGTCTGTACAGTCGACCATAAACAGTCTTTTCTAGCGCTCTGACCACACATGAAAAAAAGTCACGTTCAACACTGCTAAAGTCATGTTTAACACTGCTAAAGTCATGTTTAACACTGCTAAAGTCACGTTCAACACTGCTAAAGTAATGTTTAACACTGCTACAGTCACGTTCAACACTGCTAAAGTCATGTTTAACACTGCTAACGTCATGTTTAACACTGCTAAAGTAATGTTTAACACTGCTAAAGTCATGTTTAACACTGCTAAAGTCATGTTTAACATCGCTAAAGTAATGTTTAACACTGCTAAAGTAATGTTTAACACTGCTAAAGTCATGTTTAACACTGCTAAAGTAATGTTTAACACTGCTAAAGTCATGTCTAACACTGCTAAAGTCATGTTTACCACTGCTAAAGTCATGTTTAACACTGCTAAAGTCATGTCTAACACTGCTAAAGTCATGTTTAACACTGCTAAAGTCATGTTTAACACTGCTAAAGTCATGTTTAACACTGTTAAAGTCATGTTTAACACTGTTAAAGTCATGTTTAACACTGCTAAAGTCATGTTTAACACTGCTAAAGTAATGTTTAACACTGCTAAAGTAATGTTTAACACTGTTAAAGTCATGTTTAACACTGCTAAAGTCATGTTTAACATCGCTAAAGTAATGTTTAACACTGCTAAAGTCATGTTTAACACTGTTAAAGTCATGTTTAACACTGTTAAAGTCATGTTTAACACTGTTAAAGTCATGTTTAACACTGCTAAAGTCATGTTTAACACTGCTAAAGTAATGTTTAACACTGCTAAAGTAATGTTTAACACTGTTAAAGTCATGTTTAACACTGCTAAAGTCATGTTTAACATCGCTAAAGTAATGTTTAACACTGCTAAAGTCATGTTTAACACTGCTAAAGTCATGTTTAACACTGCTAAAGTAATGTTTTAACACTGCTAAAGTCATGTTTAACACTGCTAAAGTCATGTTTAACACTGCTAAAGTAATGTTTAACACTGCTAAAGTCATGTTTAACACTGCTAAAGTCATGTTTAACACTGCTAAAGTAATGTTTTAACACTGCTAAAGTCATGTTTAACACTGCTAAAGTAATGTTTAACACTGCTAAAGTCATGTTTAACACTGCTAAAGTAATGTTTAACACTACTAAAGTCATGTTTAACACTGCTAAAGTAATGTTTAACACTGCTAAAGTCATGTTTAACACTGCTAAAGTCATGTTTAACACTACTAAAGTCATGTTTAACACTGCTAAAGTCATGTTTAACACTGCTAAAGTCATGTTTAACACTGCTAAAGTCATGTTTAACACTACTAAAGTCATGTTTAACACTGCTAAAGTCATGTTTAACACTGCTAAAGTCATGTTTAACACTGCTAAAGTCATGTTTAACACTGCTAAAGTCATGTTTAACACTGCTAAAGTCATGTTTAACACTGCTAAAGTAATGTTTAACAGTTAGCTAAAAGAAACATCAAAGTAAAATGTAAAATCATACTTACTGTTCAACCTATATAACTATTAAAGTGCTTTTTGTATTTTGGATGGATGAATATAGCGATAAATAAAAATAAGCTGATGTCATATCTGACATATCTGCCATTTGTCTTGTGTAGCACATGCATGCGTAACTTGTTCATACAAAAAAACTGTGATCTAATATGCTGACTAAGGGCAAATACAAATAAAACATTGAAGCGGCCCTGATATTGAATAACTTCTACATAAACCAATACCTGACCAAGGGGAATCTGGGAAACGTAGTCATGCAGAATCACTATGGTGAGCTTAGGTTCTTGCTTACACAAAGCACAGTCGTAGTTCCACTATCAGACTCCAGATCCCTGCATGCCTATTGGGTTTGCTACAACTTTTGCTTTAAAAAATATGAATGATCAAATAATGAAATAAAAGAGAAACAAAAATAAAAGGAAAACATTTCAGTGGGTCCCCTTCTTAAAAATGGTCTTGTTGGAGCAGAACGTATATTCTACGTCTGGCTACACGCTGGATCTAGAGATAGAGATAGGAGATCCAGTAAACCAGGTTAAAGAGACCGAAAGCGGTGGGGAAACCGATGCGAGCGTACGAGTCTATCTTGGCGACACGGATGTGCAACCGCCCATGCCGCCAGGCCCCAGAGCGGCAGTCCTCGAAACAGCAGAAGAAGCTGGTGCAGTCCTTGCCGTCCAGGCACTCGTAGCCATACTCCTCATCCCGCTCCTGCATGTGGGTGGCGTTGTTCATCTGGATGGCGGTGGCTGAGCGAGGGCGTATGTCCACCGTAGGGGTCTGCTTTTAACAAAGAGCACAGTTAGCAACTGGAGTTTAAGAGGTGAAACATGGGGGACCTAATTTAGTCTCTATCTTAGTACACAAAATATAATTTTTAACTTCACTTGGAAATTTAATATTTTTAAGCATTTCAGTAAAACACAAATAAGCCATCAGTGGTACCTGTATTTAATTAGAGTGGCTTAAAGCTGACAATGGACTATTCCCTTTGGAACACATAATGCAAATGACATCTATGGGTAAAGCCAAAAGTACAAAGTATCTGGCTTCTGTAGGATACATTGTGTATTGGGCTTTATTTAGTCGAAAGATGATGCTAGTGCTGGGCAACCTATTTTAAGCTCTGTTTTGCACGTCATGGGAAAATACGAGGAGTATCATGGTTATCATTAGTCCCAAACCTAAACACAGTCCATTTTTGCATAATGATTCACTCAAATTACATAATTCTTGTTCTGTATGTGGATGCCATTGAGTGGATTTCAGAGGGGGAACATTTGAATGTATTCTAAATGGATAATGATGTAAGCTGTACGATAAGAAAGACTGTTGAGCAGGGACTCACTGTTCCTCCATTTCCTATCCCTAAATGGGTTAAATCAACCTCCTTTAAAGCCTGCTCACCACTTGAGAGCACAGCCTTTCATTTCTGACAATTCCTAAAATAGTCCTTTGCTCCATCAGTCAAAGGAGGCACAATTAGAATTTTCATGGGCTTTTATCTCAAAATGGCAAACCACCTTTGCACATATGTCTTCTCTCCTATAAGACTGAGTTTCTGCTGACCCAGCATAATATTTTGTGTGTGATTCATTTAGAAATATAATGACGCAGTTACAGACAGTATTGTATTGTTCCACTTCAAATAAACTGAATGGAATCGCTACTAACTGAACAGAGCCCAAAGCCTTTAACCTCTTACCCCCTAACCTCTAGTCCTTAACCTCTAGCCCTAGCCTCAAGGCCCTATCCCGTAACCTCTAACTTCCAGTCCCTACCCTCTAACCCCTTGCCTCTAGTCCCTAGCCTCTAACCCCAAGCCCCTAACCTCTAGGCCCTATCCCATAGCCTCTAACCCCTACTCCCTAACCTCTAACCCCTATCCCCTAATCTCTAACCCCTAGCCCCTAACCCATAGGCACCAACCCCTAACCTCTAGGCCCTATCCCATAGCCTCTAACCCCTACTCCCTAACCCCTATCCTCTAACCCCTAACCCATAGGCACCAACCCCTAACCTCTAGGCCCTATCCCATAGCCTCTAACCCCTACTCCCTAACCCCTATCCTCTAACCCCTAACCCATAGGCACCAACCCCTAACCTCTAGGCCCTATCCCATAGCCTCTAACCCCTACTCCCTAACCCCTATCCTCTAACCCATAGGCACCAACCCCTAACCTCTAGGCCCTATCCCATAGCCTCTAACCCCTAGCCTCTAACCCCTAACCCATAGGCACCAACCCCTAACCTCTAGGCCCTATCCCATAGCCTCTAACCACTACTCCCTAACCCCTATCCTCTAACCCCTAACCCATAGGCACCAACCCCTAACCTCTAGGCCCTATCCCATAGCCTCTAACCCCTACTCCCTAACACCTATCCTCTAACCCATAGGCACCAACCCCTAACCTCTAGGCCCTATCCCATAGCCTCTAACCCCTACTCCCTAACCCCTAGCCTCTAACCCCTAACCCATAGGCACCAACCCCTAACCTCTAGGCCCTATCCCATAGCCTCTAACCACTACTCCCTAACCCCTATCCTCTAACCCCTAACCCATAGGCACCAGCCCCTAACCTCTAGGCCCTATCCCATAGCCTCTAACCCCTACTCCCTAACCCCTATCCTCTAACCCCTAACCTATAGGCACCAACCCCTAACCTCTAGGCCCTATCCCATAGCCTCTAACCCCTACTCCCTAACCCCTATCCTCTAACCCCTAACCCATAGGCACCAACCCCTAACCCCTAGGCTCTATCCCATAGCCTCTAACCCCTACTCCCTAACCCCTAGCCTCTAACCCCTAGCCCCTAACCCATAGGCACCAACCCCTAACCCCTAGGCCCTATCCCATAGCCTCTAACCCCTACTCCCTAACCCCTAGCCTCTAACACCTAGCCCCTAACCCATAGGCACCAACCCCTAACCTCTAGGCCCTATCCCATAGCCTCTAACCCTTACTCCCTAACCCCTAGCCTCTAACCCCTAGCCCCTAACCCATAGGCACCAACCCCTAACCTCTAGGCCCTATCCCATAGCCTCTAACCCTTACTCCCTAACCCCTAGCCTCTAACCCCTAGCCCCTAACCCATAGGCACCAACCCCTAACCTCTAGGCCCTATCCCATAGCCTCTAACCCTTACTCCCTAACCCCTAGCCTCTAACCCCTAGCCCCTAACCCATAGGCACCAACCCCTAACCTCTAGGCCCTATCCCATATCCTTTAGCCTCTTGGAGTTTTTTTTCCTTTTCATTAGGCTTTATTGTAGTTAATGGATGTCATACTAGTGCTATGTATAGGTAATCATACTGCTTTCCTAATGTCCTCATAAAATTAACCATATGTGTGTCAAGCACCATCAAACACCATAAGCTTTGGGGTTAAATTGTTTAAAGGCATGTGTCATTATAAAATATCAAAACACTGATTTGACTGTAGCTCCTTCTCTGCAGCTCAAATTTGCCCAGCACTAGAATACAAGGATGCTTGTAGTTCCTTTGAAAACGATGCATAACCACATGTAAAGATTGGTTGGTTCCACATTATACTCTGATTGATTGACAACCAGGGGATTTGCAGCTAGGTCGAACAGATACAGGTTAATACAACCTAATAATTCCATGTGGAGCGTTTGAAAATAAACACATTAATTGGACCAGCTCTGTGGCTGATTCTAAAGGAATAGGATTGAAAATGTCACCAATGGTCGAGAAATCAAGTAATAAAGTGGCTGCAGATCATTTTTTATATTTTTGTAAAGAATATAATGACAGTAAAACAGTTGTGCTGTGTTTGGTGAGTAGTTCGCTAAAATGGGAAGCTTTTTGTACTGCTAACATTTGCTTCCAGTCACTTTCGCTCGTTAATTCTGTAGAATCAGTAATGGCGCTGGTCCAATGAACTTGTTTATTTTCCAACGCTTCCGCATGGAATTATTACATTGTTTTAACCTTTTATCATCAACCTAGATTTGCACCAGGAAGCAGCATCGGGTCATGTGACTCGGTTCTCAAAGGGGGGGTTGCACGGGAGAAGGAAGCGTGTAGTGGAAGCTAGCTCAAGCAGAAGAGCAAACCCAGATCCTGCAGTGTGGCCGGGGTTTGCAAACAAAAGTGGCATAACCAGCTTTAACCGGATGAAGTAGACAACCTCTCAAAATAAATAATTGACGGAAACACTAAGGGCTCTATTCAATCCGCACCGTGGAAGTTCAGCTTTACAGGTTGAATATAGGCCTTAGTCTCCTACTCTGAATAACTACCACTATAATCAAAGCTTAGTGTCAGCTGTAGTTCATTTTTTGTCCATTATTTAAAATAGCTATAAAAATGATCTCACTTTAAATGGCTGGTTCAAATGTTTACCATACGTACAGTATCCTCTGACTAATGGTATTTAAATTCAGTCAAATTACCCCATTAAGAAATGTTACACTTCCATATAATAGATTCAGGGTGATTCTGTTTTTTAAAGCACATCATCTTCTTTACTTGAGTGTTAAATATACAGGTAACTGCCAAAATAAAGGAAACACCAACATAAAGCGTCTTAAGAGGGCATTGGGCCACCACCAGCCAGAACAGCTTCAATGCACCTTGGCATAGATTTTACAAGTGTCTGGGACTCTATTGGAGGGATTCACACCATTCTTCCACGGAAAATTCCATTATTTGGTGTTTTGTTGATGGTGGTGGAAAACGCTGTCTCAGGCGCCGCTCCTGAATCTCCCATAAATGTCCAAATGGGTTGAGATCTGGTGACTGAGATGGTCATGGCATGTGCTTTACATCGTTTTCATGCTCATCAAACCATTCAGTGACCTCTCGTGCCCTGTGGATGGGGCAATGTCATCCTATGGGGGCTTGGCCATAGTAGCAGCATTGCCCAGCATTTTATACATGACCCTAAACATGATGGGATGCTAATTGCTTAATTAACTCAGAAACCACACCTGTGTGGAAGCACCTGCTTTCAATATACTTTGTATGTCTCATTAAGTGTTTCCATTATTTTGGCAGTTACCTGTGAGTGTTTTAGAGATTACTGGGGCTAAATCTACTCTGCTGCATGTGGAGCCATTAAAATGATCACTACTAATTAGGCTTAACACAGTGTAGGGGTTGTCTATTTCAGTCTGTTAAGGCTCTGCTGATTCTATAGGAAGCATCAGGTTAAAAGCCCCACAAACACACGGGTAGCTTAGCTTGACAGGGGAAATAGAGCTGCCACTGCATTATTGTTAAAATTGCACAGTGTAAAAAATAAAATAAGTCAGAATGAAACCATTTTGTACCATCTTTTTACTAGCTGTGGACGTGTGTGTGCTGGTTATGTGAGAGAGCAGAATGTTGTCACTACACAAGTATGTCTGGCTGCCTCTGCACAGTGAGCGCTTTGTTTGGTGGTATTGCGGAAGACATTCTGAGTTAAAGGTAAAGAAATGGTCTCTAAAACAGACATGTAGCAGTGAGGTACACTAGCTGGGTACAGAGACAGGCAAAATGCAGCAGACACATGCAGTCAATAGATGAAACTCAGACACAGGCAATATACCTTTGAGGAAAATAGCCGGAGGAGCTTTTGTCCCAACAGGAAACAAAGAATATGTAGAATTAAAAGAGAACAACACAAAAAAGAACAAATGTAAAAAGAGACAGAGAGAATGTCTAAAGAAAATAACACCGTAGAAGTAGGAAGGGAACAACATACTGGCGAGACACATACAGGAGGAAGATGCAGGACTGGATACATCAAATTGTGGACCAGGTTGATCCCCAGTCAATTTTACATTTAGAGATGTGCCATATCCATGAAACAAACTTGACATCAACGATTTAGGGATGATATTGATCCTAGTTGGGCTCAGAGCTGACCCGTTACACCAAGACAAGACAATGGCATTTTAAAGCTCAGTTAAAGGCATTTTTATCTGACAAACACATTGAACATGGATTTGTAGTACTTTAAACTCTCACACTACTGTATCTTCAAAAATGCCTTTTTACTGCTTTTATTTCCTGTTTATCAAACAATTAGTCCTAATGGAATAACACATCAGTTCCAGTATGCTTACATTTAACAGATTGATTATAAATACACTGTCGTTGTCTACATACACACTGTTGTTGTCTACAGACAATTATTTGAACAATTACTGTACCATCATAACATTTCATAACATTGAAATAGGACATCATTATTTACTTATTCATTTTTTAATTTTCAGAAAATGGTTAAATCCTTAAACCTAAAACCTATGAGAAATGAAAATGGTTAGTCCCTTACACCCAAAACCTATGAGAAATGAAAATGGTTAGTCCCTTACACCCAAAACCTATGAGAAATGAAAATGGTTAGTCCCTTACACCCAAAACCTATGAGAAATGAAAATGGTTAGTCCCTTACACCCAAAACATATGAGAAATGAAATTGGTTAGTCCCTTACACCCAAAACCTATGACAAATGAAAATGGTTAGTCCCTTACACCCAAAACCTATGAGAAATTAAAATGGTTAGTCCCTTACACCCAAAACCTATGAGAAATGAAAATGGTTAGTCCCTTACACCCAAAACCTATGAGAAATGAAAATGGTTAGTCCCTTACACCCAAAACCTATGAGAAATGAAAATGGTTAGTCCCTTACACCCAAAACCTATGAGAAATGAAAATGGTTAGTCCCTTACACCCAAAACCTATGAGAAATGAAAATGGTTAGTCCCTTACACCCAAAACATATGAGAAATGAAAATGGTTAGTCCCTTACACCCAAAACCTATGAGAAATGAAAATGGTTAGTCCCTTACACCCAAAACATATGAGAAATGAAAATGGTTAGTCCCTTACACCCAAAACCTATGAGAAATGAAAATGGTTAGTCCCTTACACCCAAAACATATGAGAAATGAAAATGGTTAGTCCCTTACACCCAAAACCTATGAGAAATGAAAATGGTTAGTCCCTTACACCCAAAACCTATGAGAAATTAAAATGGTTAGTCCCTTACACCCAAAACATATGAGAAATGAAATTGGTTAGTACCTTACACCCAAAACCTATGAGAAATGAAAATGGTCAGACCCTTACACCCAAAACCTATGAGAAATGAAAATGGTTAGTCCCTTACACCCAAAACCTATGAGAAATGAAAATGAGAACATATGAGAAATGAAATTGGTTAGTACACCCAAAACCCATAAGAAATGAAAACACCCAAAACCTATGAGAAATGAAAATGGTCAGTCCCTTACACCCAAAACCTATGAGAAATGAAAATGGTTAGTCCCTTACACCCAAAACCTATGAGAAATGAAAATGGTTAGTCCCTTACACCCAAAACCTATGAGAAATGAAAATGGTTAAATCATTACACCACAAAAACCTATGATAAATGAAAATGGTTAGTACCTTACACCCAAAACCTATGAGAAATGAAAATGGTCAGACCCTTACACCCAAAACCTATGAGATATGAAAATGGTTAGTCCCTTACACCCAAAACCTATGAGAAATGAAAATGGTTAGTCCCTTACACCCAAAACCTATGAGAAATGAAAATGGTTAAATCATTACACCACAAAAACCTATGATAAATGAAAATGGTTAGTCCCTTACACCCAAAACCTATGATAAATGAAAATGGATAGACCCTTACACTATAAAAACCTACGAGAAATGAAACTGCTTAGACCATTCGGTTTTTGTTCTATGAGAAATTAAAACAGATAGACCCTTACACCCAAAACCTATGAGAAATTAAATTGGTTAGAACCTTACATCCAAAACCTATGAGAAATTAAAATGGTTAGACTATTACACCCAAAACCTATGAGTAATGAAAATGGTTAGACCCTTAGACCAAAAACCTATGAGAAATAAAAATGGATGGACGATTACACCCAAAACCCACGAGAAATTAAAATGGTTAGGCCCTTACACCCAAAAGTCATAATACATGAAAATGGATAGGCCCTTACCCCCAAAAGCCATAATACATGAAAATGGTTAGGCCCTTACACCCAAAAGCCATAATACATGAAAATGGTTAGGCCCTTACACCCAAAAGCCATAATAAATTAAAATGGTTAGACCCTTACCCCTATGAGAACGGAAAAGTCATACACCCCCCAAAAATAAATGAAAATGGTTAGGCCCTTACCCCCAAAAGCCATAATAAATGAAAATGGTTAGGCCCTTACCCCCAAAAGCCATAATAAATGAAAATGGTTAGGCCCTTACCCCCAAAAGCCATAATAAATGAAAATGGTTAGGCCCTTACACCCAAAAGCCATAATAAATTAAAATGGTTAGACCCTTACACCACAAAAACCTATGAGAACGGAAAATGGTTACACCCAAAACCCATGAGAAATGAAAATGGTTAGGCCCTTACCCCCAAAAGCCATAATAAATGAAAATGGTTAGGCCCTTACCCCCAAAAGCCATAATAAATGAAAATGGATAGGCCCTTACCCCCAAAAGCCATAATAAATTAAAATGGTTAGGCCCTTACCCCCAAAAGCCATAATAAATTAAAATGGTTAGGCCCTTACCTCCAAAAGCCATAATAAATTAAAATGGTTAGGCCCTTACCTCCAAAAGCCATAATAAATTAAAATGGTTAGGCCCTTACACCCAAAAGCCATAATAAATTAAAATGGTTAGGCCCTTACCCCCAAAACCTATGAGAAATTAAAATGGTTAGACCCTTCCACTCAAAACCTATGAGAAATGAATATGGATATACCATTACACCCAAAAACCTACGAGAAATGAAACTGGTTAGACCCTTACAACACACAAAACCTATGAGTGTCACGCCCTGACCTTAGAGAGACGTTGTATTTCTCTATTTGGTGAGGTCAGGGTGTGAGGTGGGGTGGGCATTCGATGTTTTGTATTTCTTTGGTTTTGGCCGAGCGTGGTTCCCAATCAGAGGCAGCTGTCTATCGTTGTCTCTGATTGGGAATCATACTTAGGTAGCCTGTTTACCCACCTATGTTGTGGGATCTTGTTTTTTGTTAGCTCTGTGAAGCCGGCAGAAAGTGATGTTCGTTATTCCGTTTGTTGCTTTTGTTTGGTGTTCTGAGTATTAAAGAGGAGATTGGCGGAGTCAGGTTATAGACCTGAGCCAACTCCCCATGCTTACCGCGGGGAGCGAGTGACCGGGCAGGCACCGTGTTATGCAGTAAAGCGCACGGTGTCGCCAGGGCGCGTGCACAGCCCGGTGCACTCGGAGCCAGCTCTCCGCAAGTGCCACACTAGAATGGGCATCCAGTCAGGGTGGATTGTGCCAGCTCAGCGCTCTTGGTCTCCGGTGCGCCGTTTCGGCCCAGGGAATCCCGCGCCAGCTCTGCGCACTGTGCCTCCGGTGCGCTGTGACAGCTCAGTGTGTCCTGTGCCTGCGCTCCACACGTGCTGGGCTAAAGTGGGCATTCAGCCACGAGGAGCGGTGCGAGTTGTAAGCACCAGATCTCCAGTGCTCCCACACAGCCCGGTTCAACCTGTGCCTGCGCTCTGGAGGTGCTGTGCTAAAGTGGGCATTCAGCCTGGAAGAGTGGTGCCAAGGATAGGCACCAGATCTACAGTGCTCCCCCACAGTCCGGTTCATCCTGTGCCTGCTCCATGGGTCTCCAGTCCGGAGCCTCTGGCGACGGTCCCCTGTCCGGAGCCTGCAACGAGGGTCCCTAGTCTGGGGTCTGCGGCGAGGATCCCCAGTCCGTGGCCGGTGACGATGGTCCCCGCACCAGAGGCGCCACTAAAGTGGGGGAAGCCAGAGGCGGAGGGCGGGCTATGCCCTGGACCGGAACTGCCGCCAAGGGTAGATGCCCACCCGGACCCTCCCCTATAGGTTCAGGTTTGTGGCCGGGAATCCGCACCTGGGGGGGTACTGTCACGCCATGACCTTAGAGAGCCTTTTTATTTCACTATTTGGTGAGGTCAGGGTGTGAGGTGGGGTGGGCATTCTATATTTTGTATTTCTTTGGTTTTGGCCGAGTGTGGTTCCCAATCAGAGGAAGCTGTCTATCGTTGTCCCTGATTGGGCATCATGCTTAGGTAGCCTGTTTTCCTACCTATGTTGTGGGATCTTGTTTTTTGTTAGCTCTGTGAAGCCGGCAGAACGTGACATTCGTTATTCCTTTTGTTGTTTTTGTTTGGTGTTCTGAGTATTAAAGATCATGAACACTTACCAGGCTGCACCTTGGTCTACTTCTTCAGATGAACATCACAATGAGAAATGAAAATGGTTAGACTATTACACCCAAAACCTATGAGAAATAAAAATGGATCGACCCTTATACCCAAAACCCATGAGAATTAAAAAATGTTAGACACTTAAACCCATAATACATTAAAATGGTCAGACCCATAGACCAAAAACCTATGAGAAATGAAAATGGATAGACCCTTATACCTAAAAGCCATGAGAAATAAAAATGGTTAGACCCTTACAGACAATACCTATAAGAAATGAAAACGGTCAGAACCTAACAACCAAAATCTATGAGACATGAAAACAGGTTAGACCCTTACACCCAAAACCCATAAGAAATGAAAATGGATAGGCCCTTACACCCAAAACCCATAAGAAATGAAAATGGATAGGCCCTTACACCCAAAACCCATAAGAAATGAAAATGGTCAGACCCTTACACCCAAAACCCATAAGAAATGAAAATGGTCAGACCCTTACACCCAAAACCCATAAGAAATGAAAATGGTCAGACCCTTACACCCAAAACCCATAAGAAATGAAATGGATAGGCCCTTACACCCAAAACCCATAAGAAATGAAAATGGTCAGACCCTTACACCCAAAACCCATAAGAAATGAAAATGGCTAGGCCCTTACACCCAAAACCCATAAGAAATGAAAATGGTCAGACCCTTACACCCAAAACCCATAAGAAATGAAAATGGATAGGCCCTTACACCCAAAACCCATAAGAAATGAAAATGGCTAGGCCCTTACACCCAAAACCCATAAGAAATGAAAATGGTCAGACCCTTACACCCAAAACCCATAAGAAATGAAAATGGTCAGACCCTTACACCCAAAACCCATAAGAAATGAAAATGGCTAGGCCCTTACACCCAAAACCCATAAGAAATGAAAATGGATAGGCCCTTACACCCAAAACCCATAAGAAATGAAAATGGTCAGGCCGTTACACCCAAAACCCATAAGAAATGAAAATGGATAGGCCCTTACACCCAAAACCCATAAGAAATGAAAATGGTCAGACCCTTACACCCCAAACCCATAAGAAATGAAAATGGCTAGGCCCTTACACCCAAAACCCATAAGAAATGAAAATGGTCAGACCCTTACACCCAAAACCCATAAGAAATTAAAATGGATAGGCCCTTACACCCAAAACCCATAAGAAATGAAAATGGTCAGACCCTTACACCCAAAACCTATGGGAAAATAAAACGGATAGATCATTACACCCATTATCCAATGAGAAATTAGTATGGTTAGACCCTTACACCCAAAACCTATGAGAATTTAAAATATGTTATTTCCTCGATTTCCTTTTTTATTCATGAAGATCAAAAGGATCTGAGTCAAAGGCTTCTGCATCACAACTTGGCAGACCATGTGAAGAACCTCATTTAGAACAACCCCTTAGAGAAAGCAAACTGGCATTACACCTTCAGATCGTCAAAACTCATTCACCCAGCACACATTTATATCCAAAAGCAAATCTTACTTACAGAGAAGCTGAAACTGGAGCACTCCACAGCCTGATAAGTACCTAGCTAGCTAACTCTGGTGCTTTTACTATAGCCGTCATGATGTTGTGGGGATTTAAAGCCCCGACACCTTCTGGTCATGTGACAAGGTTTTAAAATAGTACTGCACAGCTGTGGTATGGATTAAGGACAGGTTCTATGTCTCTCGTAGACTGCATGGCACGAGGTGGCCTCACAATGAAATGCTCCCTTCAAAGAACCTAGTAGTAGAAGGCTTTGCATTACAGTGACACAGTAATACAGTGATTGGCGAGGCTTTCAGAGACAGGAAATAACTCTGTGTTTGGAGAGTGTTGTAATCCCCACCCCTTGACCTGGCCTATTCCTAATATAAACACATTCTCACAGGTACGGTCAACATTCTTTGCAAACACATTAAGCTCAAAAAGTGTCTGACATTTATCTCAGCTATTCTGACAATTTTATCTTCATTACTTGAGAAGAGTCATTGTGTGCCCACTTTGTTTTGGATAAACGACTCACCGGGTTTTTCTTCTTCTTGTCCTTTTTTGTGCTTGGCTTCCTGTTGCTTACAAAGTAGTGCAGTGTTCCGTATTCTATCAGCGCGGCAAAGACGAAGATGAAGCATACGGACACAAAGAGGTCCATGGCCGTCACGTAGGACACCTTAGGCAGCGACTTCCTGGCTATGGTACTCAGCGTAGTCATGGTCAGCACAGTGGTGATGCCTGTCAATAGACCAGATGGCCAAGAGGGTCAGACGAGGGTACAGAAAGGCTATAGCAACAAAAGATAACAGTATGCCATTCTTAGAGGGTTTTGATTTTAGTACTTGGGGAGTTGGTGTAGTGGAGGCAAAAAAAAATGTAGGATATGTCGGAGACTAACAAAATAGAGTTGTAAGAGTGGTTCAGAGTATATTTATATATTTAATATATATATAATTATTTTATTGACCTCCCTAGTCTCATAGACGTGAGAAAAAACTGATCAAAAATTCAAAGAAACTTTCTGTACAAAAATATATTCACAGAGATTATTAGAATGGAGCAATCTCAGACTGGTTGAACAAAATACAATATGTATGATACACAGTGGGGATGTTTGAACTATTTTAGCATGCTGCACACATCTATTTTGAAGAGAGCTTCCTATTTGATCCTTATGGGTCTTAAATGAATTACATACTTTACGCATGCAAAAACGTGTGTGAGCTGGGTCATGCCTAAGTGCTTTCTCTGGTAATGTAACATATCTAACACATACAGTATATTTCCCATAATACTACTCCTGTAACGGCGTTCTTCGTTTGTCGAAAGAAAGTCGGACCGAAATGCAGCGTGGTGGTTACTCATGTCTTTAAGGAATGAATCGCGGTACATGAAATAACTGATACAAATATGAAATAACTGATACAAATACAAAACAACAAAACGGACCGTGAAACCTAATTACAGCCTATCTGGTGAACACTACACAGAGACAGGAACAATCACCCACGAAATACACAGTGAAACCCAGGCTACCTAAATACGGTTCCCCATCAGAGACAACAAGAATCACCTGACTCTGATTGAGAACCGCCTCAGGCAGCCAAGCCTATACTAGACACACCCAATCAACCACAATCCCAATGCCTACAAAAACCCCAATACGACAATACAATAACCCCATGTCACACCCTGGCCTGAACAAATAATTAAAGAAAACACAAAATACTAAGACCAAGGCGTGACAACTCCAACAAATTAAAGGAATCCGAGGAAACGGTATCATTAAGTATAGTGATTAGAAATCAAGGCAGAGTATTCGAGTACTGGATTACAAAAAACTAAAAGATTATGAAATGCTGTTAAATTGTAAACACTTGACACATTATGACGTACAGTTTCCCCATAATGGACGGCGTAGCAACCAAGTGTTGTGGTCCCTTGATCCACAACATGCACAATATATACAACATTATGTGGACACCCTTTAAATTAGTGGATTCAGCTGTTTCAGCCACACCCGTTGTTGACAAGTGCAAAAAATTGAACACACAGCCATGCAATTTCCATAGACAAACATTGGCAGTATAATGTTGTTACTAGAGGTCAGTGACTTTCAACGTGGCACCGTCATAGGATGCCACCTTTCCAACAAGTCAATTCATACAATTTCTGCTCTGCTAGAGCTGCCCCGGTAAACTGTAAGTACTGTTCTTGTAAAGTGGAAATGTCTAGGAGCAACAACGGCTCAGCCGCGAAGTGCTAGGCCACACAAGTTCACCGAACAGGACTGTAGAGTGCTGAAGTGTGTAAAAATCAGTTGCAACACTCACTACCGAGTTCCAAACTGCTTCAGGACGCAATGTCATCACAAGAACTGTTCGTCGGGAGCTTCGTGAAATGGGTTTCCATGGCCAAGCAGCCGCATACAAGCCTAACATCACAATGCACAATGCCAAGCGTGGAAATGCATTCTCTGGAGTGATGAATCACGCAGTCCGATGGACATATCTGGATTTGGCGGATGCCGGGAGAACGCTACCTGCCTCAATGCATAGTGACAACTGTAAAGTTTGGTGGAGGAGGAATAATGGTCTGGGGTTGTTTTTCATGGTTCTACATGGTACCTCAGTAGTGTTCTTGTAGCTGAATGGAAGCAAGTCCCTCCCCGCAGCAATGTTCCAACATCTAGTAGAAAGCCTTCCCAGGAGAGTGGAGGCTGTTAAAGCAGCAAAGGGGGGACCAACTATATATTAATGCCTGAGATTTTAGAATGAAATGTTCGACAAGCAGGTGTCCACATACTTTTGGTCATGTAGTGTATCTCTTCTTTCAAGTTCAGCCTTACCACCAGCCATCTGGGGCAAAGGGATCAGTGTTCATTTTGGCAGCTATTTTATATTTAGTTTTAGTCTTAAAATATATTTCAGCCTTAGTCACACTTTAGTCATTTTATCCATCATTAGTTTCAGTTATTATCAATTGACTAAAACTCCGGACAATTTTAGTCAGTGCATTTTTCCCCCATTAAATAATTAATATTTACCTCTTATCTTCCATCATGTGCACATTCAGATAGCCGTGTCCAACTAGGCCTACTATCCCTGTATACAACTGGCACATTGCTATTGTGGAAGATTGTAACCAATGCCAGCCAAGATTTACTATATAGGCTACAAAGCCTTGGATACAGGTTAAACAATTTATGTATAGGACTTCAGCTCTTTTCTCCCAATCATAACCAATGAGAGAATCGCATTCCGTATTCTGCGAAGGCATGCATGCGTATGATTGGACAATACAGATGAAAAGCAGCTTCATGTCAAATTGAATGTCCATGAGTCTTTTCGTCAACTAAAAATGAAAACTCATTTTTTACAGTTATAAATTCAGGACCCTGTCTTTCAAAAAAAAATGCAAATAACTTCACAGATCTTCATTGTAAATGTTCAATGAACCATAAACAGTTAATGAACATGCACCTGTGGAACGGTCGTTAAGACACTAACAGCTTATAGACGGTAGGCAATTAAGGTCACAGTTATGAAAAGTTAGGACACTAAAGAGCCCTTTCTACTGACTCTGTGAAAAACACCAAAAGAAAGATGCCCAGGGTCCCTGCTCATTTGCGTGAACGTGCCTTAGGCATGCTGCAAGGAGGCATGAGGACTGCAGATGTGGCCAGGGCAATAAATTGCAATGTCCGTACTGTGAGACACCTATGACAGCACTACAGGTAGACAGGACGGACAGCTGATTGTCCTCGCAGTGGCAGACCACGTGTAACAACACCTGCACAGGATCGGTAAATCTGAACATCACACCTGCGGGACAGGTACAGGATGGCAACAACAACTGCCCGAGTTACACCAGGAACGCACAATCCCTCTATCAGTGCTCAGACTGTCTGCAATAGGCTGAGTGAGGCTGGACTGGGGGCTTGTAGGCCTGTTGTAAGGCAGGTCCTCACCAGACAACACCGGCAACAACGTTGCCTATGGGCACAAACCCACCATTGCTGGACCAGACAGGGCAAAAAGTGCTCTTCACTGACGAGTCGCGGTTTTGTCTCACCTGGGGTGATGGTCGGATTCGGGTTTATCGTCGAAGGAATGAGCGTCACACCGAGGCCTGTACTCTGGGCTCATGGTCTGGGGCGGTGTGTCAAAGCATCATCGGACTGAGCTTGTTGTCATTGCAGGCAATCTCAACGCTGTGCTCATGTGGTACCCTTCCTGCAGGCTCATCCTAACATGACCCTCCAGCATGACAATGCCACCTGCCATACTGCTCGTTCTGTGCGTGATTTCCTGCAAGACATGAATGTCAGTGTTCTGCCATGGCCAGCGAAGAGCCAGGATCGCAATTCCCACGTCTGGGACCTGTTGGGGCGGAGGGTGAGAACTAGGGCCATTCCCCCCAGAAATGACTGGAAACTTTCAGCAAGAACTGGCAAATCTGGTGCAGTCCATTAGGAGGAGATGCACTGTAGTACTTAATGCAGCTGGTGGCCACACCAGATAGTAAATGTTACTTTTGATTTTGCCCCCCCCATTTCTTCAGGGACACATTATTCCATTTCTGTTAGTCACGTGTCTGTGGAACTTGTTCAGTTTATGTCTCAGTTGTTGAATCTTGTTATGTTCATACAAATATTTACACATGTTAAGTTTGCTGAAAATAAACGCAGTTGACAGTGAGAGGTTGTTTCTTTTTTTGCTGTGTTTAGTTTTTTCCACGGCATCTCGTTTCATTATCATCATTCGTTGTCGTCGGGAAAAATAGGTCGTTGAGTAATATTTTTTGTCATAGTTATTGTTGACGAAATTAACACTGCATGGGATCTTTGTCATCGAGACATGATGATATGGAGGGCGATACCACACCAGGGGAAACCCTTTAACATAGCACACAGATACTACAGATGCGTGTTTAGTGAGTACAGCTTCCAGCATCCCTGCCTCAAACACACACCGCAGCTCTTTAACAAAACACTATAATAGATCACGAGGGCTTTGCGGCTAATATGGTTTTATTTGTGTCTATTTTTCATGCAAAATGAGAGACATCATCATGTCTCAAGATTAATGTTGCAATATCTATGGAGGTGCCTGGAGTGATTGTCATATTTGGTTGGATGGCACTGAAGGATTAAGAATAATGTGACAGCTAGCTAACCAACATTCACCACCCTGTTATCTTTGGGAAGAAAATTAAGCCATTTGACTCCATTTTCATGTTGCAAGGCAATTAATTTTGTCCTAATATGTAATATTACATGAAGATTATAAGATAACAATAAGATATGGACACCTGCAATAAATAAAATAACAAGTTAACCTCTCACAGCAATAGGGACATTCACTAAAGGTGAAAAGTCTCTTCTCTGATTGGAAGTGGATGTCCGTGTTCTGGATTGATTTACAATCAGCAATGCTTCTAATGGTCCTGGTGAGTGCTTGTGTTCAGGTTTGAGAAGCTTGGAGCAAAGAGCTGACTAAAGAATATGTAACTATAAGAGGACATACTCTGAAGTCGTCCGCCCTTCGGAGACAAGAGCGGGTTCAAAGGTTCACACATTCTGCAAAAAAGTCCCCCTTTTTGCCTTAAGCAAAGCTGGCCACCTGTATTTTCACACTGAGGCTGCATCTCCCCTGCTGTAATGCATAATGAATGTCTAATTAAGATATGTATGAAAACAGATGTGCTCATCTGGGCTCATATCTTCAAGAAGGACTAGTTCCTGAAGCCTCTCTGGGTCACTGAGGGTTGGTCCTGACCACCACAAGTCCTGTGTTATGAGAAGCACTGATAATACACTTCACTGATAATGCTGCACTGTGTGTTTATGTCGAGGCTAGGTTGGTGTGAAACTGAAGAGGTTTTTAAATACCCTATCCAGATTTTCCTTGCTTGTTGTTACCTAAGGATGTTCTAGCAGGCACAGCATCCTTGTTGATCCAGAAGGAGACCCAGGAGAGAACAACGATGAGAGTGCAGGGGATGTAGGTCTGAATGGTGAAGTAACCCATCCTTCTGCTCAAGTCGAAGAAGACTGTCAGCACAACGTAATCTCCTACGAGAGAGGGAAGATGAGAAAAAGAAAAACACTGGATCACCATATTATGGAAGTTACTGTATATAATATGCAGGAAGGCAATGCAGTCAACACGATTTAATCCCCATAGAGAACTACAATAAGCATACATGCCATACAGACAATGAATAAACAGGTAGATATACTGGAAATCTGATTTGGAAACCTTATCCAATTTATTAGTTCCACCACCCACACATGCAATGACATCTCCTGGTTTCAATGATGTTTCTAGAGACAATATCTCTCTCTTCATCACTCAATACCTAGGTTTACCTCCACTGTATTCACATCCTACCATACCTTTGTCTGTACATTATACCTTGATGTTATTTTATCGCCCCCAGAAACCTCCTTTTACTCTCTGTTCCAGACGTTCTAGACGACCAATTCTTATTGCTTTTAGCCGTACCCTTATTCTTCTCCTCCTATGTTCCTCTGGCGATGTAGAGGTGAATCCAGGCCCTGCAGTGCCTAGCTCCACTCCTATTCCACAGGCGCTCTCTTTTGATGACTTCTGTAACCGTAATAGCCTTGGTTTCATGCATGTTAACATTAGAAGCCTCCTCCCTAAGTTTGTTCTATTCACTGCTTTAGCACACTCTGCTTTAGCAACCCGGATGTTCTAGCTGTGTCTGAATCCTGGCTTAGGAAGACCACCAAAAATTCTGAAATTTTAATTCCAAATTACAACATTTTCAGACAAGATAGAACTGCCAAAGGGGCGGTGTTGCAATCTACTGCAAAGATAGCCTGCAGAGTTCTGTCCTACTATCCAGGTCTGTACCCAAACAATTTGAACTTCTACTTTTAAAAATCCACCTCTCTAAAAACAAGTCTCTCACCGTTGCCGCCTGCTATAGACCACCCTCTGCCCCCAGCTGTGCTCTGGACACCATATGTGAACTGATTGCCCCCCATCTATCTTCAGAGCTCGTGCTGCTAGGCGACCTAAACTGGAACATGCTTAACACCCCAGCCATCCTACAATCTAAACTTGATGCCCTCAATCTCACTAAAATTATCAATGAACCTAACAGGTACCCCCCCAAAGCCTTAAACACGGGCACCCTCATAGATATCATCCTAACCAACTTCCCCTCTAACTACACCTCTGCTGTCTTCAACCAAGATCTCAGCGATCACTGCCACATTGCCTGCATCCGTAATGGGTCAGCGGTCAAACGACCTCCACTCATCACTGTAGAACGCTCCCTGAAACACTTCAGCGAGCAGGCCTTTCTAATCGACCTGGCCGGGGTATCCTGGAAGGATATTGATCTCATCCCGTCAGTAGAGGATGCCTGGATATTTTTTTTAAATGCCTTCCTAACCATCTTAAATAAACATGCCCCATTCAAGAAATTTAGAACCAGGAACAGATATAGCCCTTGGTTCTCCCCAGACCTGACTGCCCTTAACCACCACAAAAACATCCTATGGCGTTCTGCATTAGCATCGAACAGCCCCCGCGATATGCAGCTGTTCAGGGAAGCTAGAAACCGTTATACACAGGCAGTTAGAAAAGCCAAGGCTAGCTTTTTCAAGCAGAAATTTGCTTCCTGCAACACTAACTCAAAAAATGTCTGGGACACTGTAAAGTCCATGGAGAATAAGAACACCTCCTCCCAGCTGCCCACTGCACTGAAGATAGGAAACACTGTCACCACTGATAAATCCACCATAATTGAGAATTTCAATAAGCATTTTTCTACGGCTGGCCATGCTTTCCACCTGGCTACTCCTACCCCGGTCAACAGCACTGCACCCCCAACAGCAACTCGCCCAAGCCAACCCATTTCTGCTTCTCCCAAATCCATTCAGCTGATGTTCTGAAAGAGCTGAAAAATCTGGATCCCTACAAATCAGCCGGGCTAGACAATCTGGACCCTTTCTTTCTAAAATGATCTGCCGAAATTGTTGCCACCCCTATTACTAGCCTGTTCAACCTCTCTTTCGTGTCGTCTGAGATTCCCAAAGATTGGAAAGCAGCTGTGGTCATCCCCCTCTTCAAAGGGGGGGACACTCTTGACCCAAACAGCTACAGACCTATATATATCCTACCCTGCCTTTCTAAGGTCTTCGAAAGCCATGTCAACAAACAGATTACAGACCATTTCGAATCTCACCATACCTTCTCTGCTATGCAATCTGGATTCAGAGCTGGTCATGGGTGCACCTCAGCCACGCTCAAGGTCCTAAACGATATCTTAACCGCCATTGATAAGAAACATTACTGTGCAGCCGTATTCATTGATCTGGCCAAGGCTTTCGACTCTGTCAACCACCACATCCTCATCGGCAGACTCGACAGCCTTGGTTTCTCAAATGATTGCCTCGCCTGGTTCACCAACTACTTCTCTGATAGAGTTAAGTGTGTCAAATCGGAGGGTCTGCTGTCCGGAACTCTGGCAGTCTCTATGGGTGCCACAGGGTTCAATTCTTGGACAGACTCTCTTCTCTGTATACATCAATGAGGTCGCTCTTGCTGCTGGTGAGTCCCTGATCCACCTCTACGCAGACGACACCATTCTGTATACTTCCGGCCCTTCTTTGGACACTGTGTTAACAACCCTCCAGGCAAGCTTCAATGCCATACAACTGCTCTTAAATACAAGTAAAACTAAATGCATGCTCTTCAACCGATCGCTACCTGCACCTACCCGCCTGTCCAACATCACTACTCTGGATGGCTCTGACTTAGAATACGTGGACAACTACAAATACTTAGGTGTCTGGTTAGACTGTAAACTCTCCTTCCAGACCCATATCAAACATCTCCAATCCAAAGTTAAATCTAGAATTGGCTTCCTATTTCGCAACAAAGCATCCTTCACTCATGCTGCCAAACATACCCTTGTAAAACTGACCATCCTACAAATCCTCGACTTTGGCGATGTCATTTACAAAATAGCCTCCAATACCCTACTCAACAAATTGGATGCAGTCTATCACAGTGCAATCCGTTTTGTCACCAAAGCCCCATATACTACCCACCATTGCGACCTGTACGCTCTCGTTGGCTGGCCCTCGCTTCATACTCGTCGCCAAACCCACTGGCTCCATGTCATCTACAAGACCCTGCTAGGTAAAGTCCCCCCTTATCTCAGCTCGCTGGTCACCATAGCATCTCCCACCTGTAGCACACGCTCCAGCAGGTATATATCCAATTTGTAAGTCGCTCTGGATAAGAGCGTCTGCTAAATGACTTAAATGTAAATGTAAATCTCTCTAGTCACCCCCAAAACCAATTCTTTCTTTGGCCGCCTCTCCTTCCAGTTCTCTGCTGCCAATGACTGGAACGAACTACAAAAATCTCTGAAACTGGAAACACTTGAAACAACTGGAAACACACACATTATCATGGCCCACGAGTCACCATTCCTGGCTCTGCTATTATCACATTATCATGGCCTACCAGTCACCATTTCTGGCTCTGCTATTAACACATTATCATGGCCCACGAGTCACCATTCCTGGCTCTGCTATTATCACATTATCATGGCCCACCAATCACCATTTCTGGCTCTGCTATTAACACATTATCATGGCCCACGAGTCACCATTCCTGGCTCTGCTATAATCACATTATCATGGCCCACCAGTCACCATTTCTGGCTCTGCTATTAACACATTATCATGGCCCACGAGTCACCATTCCTGGCTCTGCTATTATCACATTATCATGGCCCACCAGTCACCATTTCTGGCTCTGCTATTAACACATTATCATGGCCCACGAGTCACCATTCCTGGCTCTGCTATTATCACATTATCATGGCCCACCAATCACCATTCCTGGCTCTGCTATTATCACATTTTCATGGCCCACCAGTCACCATTTCTGGCTCTGCTATTATCACATATCATGGCCCACCAGTCAATATTCCTGGCTCTGCTATTATCACATTATCATGGCCCACCAATCACCATTCCTGGCTCTGCTATTAACACATTAACATGGCCCACCAGTCACCATTTCTTGCTCTGCTATTAACACATTATCATGGCCCACGAGTCACCATTCCTGGCTCTGCTATTATCACATTATCATGGCCAACCATTCCTGGTTCTGCTCTTTTCTATTTTGTGTATTCAGAGAAATACAAACAAAAAATATCCCTCCCAAATGATTTAGTGAAATGTAATATCGGGTCCTTGGCATGTACTGCATACATCCCCCTGTCTCTCTCTCCTTCCCCAGAATCTACAGAGCTTCAGTGGGTGAAGTAGTCGGCTTGTCCCAATGGATTTCTCTGTGCGCTTCAGGACATCAAAGGGCCCTGCTTGCTTCTCCCTAATGAGAAGCCAGCGCATGTGCGCGCGCACACACGCACGCACGCACGCACGCACGCACGCACGCACGCACGCACGCACGCACACACACACACACACACACACACACACACACACACACACACACACACACACACACACACACACACACACACCTCAAAGCTCCTCTCTCTTCCAGGAGATCTCATCTGTCAACCCACAAGATAGTGGAACACATGACGTAGGTGTAGAAGTTCTGCTTTAATCATCACACCGCGTGAATGCATGAAACAACGCTTCCTTCTCACAACCAGGCAACTCCTTATTGGGGCCTATACCTAAAACATTTATACATTTACTTTACTTCTCTTTGACATGAGGAAATACAAAGCTCTTATCCAGGAACATTGAAGATGGTTGGAAATTGGCTCAATGGGTTTGGTTGGGTCATACCAATGAATATGGACCCTTTTCTCTAATCAGGTTGAGACAGATCTTGGATTCAATTAGTCTATCTGGGTTGAAAGATTTCTCCCTCTATCTAAACAGATATGATGCTTGACTAAAACAGAATCATTTCAACTGGTGGGCTACTGGTGTGAGATGTTCTGGTGTGTTCTGATGTTTTCTGAAAAGCTGAAAAATATAGAATTCTGTGACAAATTCACCACTTAGACTACATAACGACTCAAAATCGAACTCATTGTTTATATTGAGGTATTGTTTTGTGTATTTTTATTAGTATAGCTGCATATTTTCCCGAAGCAGGAAATTTAGTAAGAAACGTCACAAATGTAATATTCTCCTATAAAGAGTTATGGAACGCAATAATAACTTGGCAGGGAAGATCATTCATCAGAGCACACTGTTAAAACCTCTGGGACTGCTGGATAGTATTATGCACATAACACAGGCCTCACTCTGCCCATGCTCCTACCATTCCAGATACCACTGCAACAAGACTACAGTGATAAAGAAGCACTTCCATTTTCCATTTTTAGATGATTTTTGTTTTCTTTGGATGGACGGAGGAAATGCTGAAACATCACTCCCAGTAATGTTGGTGGCTACATATTGCCGGAGGAGACTGCTTTCATGAGAAGAGATATGGTAATCCCAGGTTGGGTTGCAGATCAGGAGAAGAGCTGCTGCCACTGGAGAATCTCTCTCTCATCCCCTGGGATTGAGACAGACATCTGTAAACTGGCATGATGGAGACAAGCAGGCTGGGACCTGCGGCACATGCTGGCCGTCCTATGGTCATAGGCATCTGCTGACAGGATGGCAGAGAAGACGTTATGCACAACCACAGAGCAGTCTATATAAGAGGGGGTGGTGAGCATTATCACTGTGGGGCCAGCTATAAGAGGGGGTGGTGAGCACTATCACTGTGGGGCCAGCTATAAGAGGGGGTGGTGAGCACTATCACTGTGGGGCCAGCTATAAGAGGGGGTGGTGAGCACTATCACTGTGGGGCCAGCTATAAGAGGGGGTGGTGAGCACTATCACTGTGGGGCCAGCTATAAGAGGGGGTGGTGAGCACTATCACTGTGGGGAAAGCTATAAGAGGGGGTGGTGAGCACTATCACTGTGGGGCCAGCTATAAGAGGGGGTGGTGAGCACTATCACTATGGGGCCAGCTATAAGAGGGGGTGGTGAGCACTATCCCTGTGGGGCCAGCTATAAGAGGGGGTTGTGAGCACTATCACTCTGGGGCCAGCTATAAGAGGGGGTGGTGAGCACTATCACTGTGGGGCCAGCTATAAGAGGGGGTGGTGAGCACTATCACTGTGGGGCCAGGTATACGAGGGGGTGTCACCGTGGGGCCAGCTATACGAGGGGGTGGTGAGCACTATCACTGTGGGGCCAGGTATACGAGGGGGTGGTGAGCACTGTTACTGTGGGGCCAGCTATAAGAGGGGGTGGTGAGAACTATCACTGTGGGGCCAGCTATAAGAGGGGTTGGTGAGCACTATCACTGTGGGGCCAGCTATAAGAGGGGGTGGTGAGCACTATCACTGTGGGGCCAGCTATAAGAGGGGGTGTTGAGCACTATCACTGTGGGGCCAGCTATAAGAGGGGGTGGTGAGCACTATCACTGTGGGGCCAGCTATAAGAGGGGGTCTTGAGCACTGTCACTGTGGGGCCAGCTGTAAGAGGGGGTGTTGAGCACTGTCACTGTGGGGCCAGCTATAAGAGGGGGTGTTGAGCACTGTCACTGTGTGGCCAGCTAGAAGAGGGGGTGGTGAGGGCCGATTTGTTCTTGAGCGGTTGGTCGGGGGCCGGAACATAATTACAAATAATTTATAGACAGCAAATTGACCGCAAGAAGCCTAAACCTAAACAGATGTAATGTTTGACTAAAACCGAATCATTTCAAACCTTGCTTACATTTATATACTATCACGTCTCTCTAATATCCGTGGGAATACTTGGGAACAGATTTCTTCAATTAAAATCACTTGGAGCCTAAATTCACCCAACCTATTGTTGGAAGCTTGTGGAAGGCTACCTGAAACGTTTGACCCAAGTTAAACAATTTAAAGGCAATGCTACCAAATACTAATGAATGTATGTAAACTTCTGACCCACTGGGAATGTAATGAAACAAATAAAAACTGACATAAATCATTCTCTCTACTATTATTCTGACATTTCACATTCTTAAAATAAAGTGATGATCCTAACTGACCTAAGACAGGGAATTTTTACTTGGATTAAATGTCAGGAATTGTGAAAAACTGATTTTAAACGTATTTGGCCAAGGTGAATGTAAACTTCTGACTTCAACTGTATATAAACTCAGCAAAAAAATAAACATCCCTTTTTCAGGACCCTGTCTTTCAAAGATAATTCATAAATATCAAAATAATGTCACAGATCTTCACTGTAAAGGGTTTAAACACTGTTTCCCATGCTTGTTCAACGAACCATAAACAATTCATGAACATGCACCTGTGGAACAGTCGTTAAGACACTAACAGCTTACAGATGGGAGGCAATTAAGGTCACAGTTATTAAAACTTAGGACACTAAAGAGGCCTTTCTACTGGCATCTTTCTTGTGGTATTTTAATAACTGTCAAAATAAAAAGAGAGGACATTTCTTTTTTTGCTGAGTTTATATATCCCCCCGAAAACTTGTGGGGGCAAATAGAACTACCCGTGGGCCAAATTTGGCGCCCGGGCCACCAGTTGGGGAACTCTGCTGTAACAGAAAATATTACCAGAACAACAGATTTGTTATTTTAAAAAATGAAATTCAGCTATTTGTGGAAGACAGCCAGTGGGTGATATTTCGACAGTGCAAAATATTAAAAAGCAAATTGGCACAGTAGATTATTTTAGAATACGGCAGGTTGGGATTACATCATGTTTACACACAGTTTATCTCCATGCTCATGTATTTCAAAATGGAAAATTGGAAAATTGTTATATTGTAGTTTTGATGTTCACATGAACACAGCAAAGGTCATTTGAATTCAGAGACATTCAGTCTCCCTCTACAGTTACATTCCAGGTTACTCAAAAAATGTGGCCACACTCTTAGAATAAGAGGTGCTATCTAGAACCTAAAAGGGTTCTTTGGCTGTCCCATAGGAGAACCGTTTGAAGAAACCTTTTTGGTTCTGGGTAGAACCCTTTTGGGATCCATGTTGAACCCAAAGGGTTCTACCTGGAACAGAAAAACATTTTAACTGGAACCAAAAAGGGTTCTCTTATTTGAACAGCTAAAGAACCCTTTAGGAGGTTATTAAAGTATTTCTGATGTATATCCTGAGAGATGAAGTTCACACCTCTTACGTAATCACCCAGACCAGAATTGTTTTACTCCTAGTCCAGTCAGTCCCCATACCTAATATATTTATGTTCTTATCTTCCTCTGCTCGCTATCCATTTGAACTGGTTTAGGGGGAGACTAATTCTCCTCACAGTTACAAAAAGAGTCCTGATGAGCAATCTCTAATCCTGGATGTGCTGGGAAAAGTATGATCATCTAAAATTCAAAAAGACAAGATCTAATTAGTGACGCAAGCCAATGCTGTGGTTGGCGGCAGCAAGGAGATGCACCATTATTGTAGCTCAGAGGTATGCAGCACACAGGGCATTAGGGTAGGCTTTCAATTAAAACACAAGGCAGGGGTCAGTTCAGTCATACTCATACTGTACTGGACATGCATAGACATACAGACAAACAGACAGACAGACAGACAGACAGGCAGGCAGGCAGGCAGGCAGGCAGGCAGGCAGACAGACAGACAGACAGACAGACAGGCAGGCAGGCAGACAGACAGACAGACAGACAGACAGACAGACAGGCAGACAGACAGACAGACAGACAGACAGACAGACAGACAGACAGACAGACAGACAGACAGACAGACAGACAGACAGAGCAGGCAGGCAGGCAGGCAGGCAGGCAGACAGACAGACAGACAGACAGACAGACAGACAGACAGACAGACAGACAGACAGACAGACAGACAGACAGACAGACAGACAGACAGAGCAATGCGTGTGCTAGCGAGAATGGTCGGGTTGTCATAGCAATCTTTTCACTAGGCAGGGATCCATTTTACTTGCAAAGTAATACGCTCAAGAGTGATTTTGTGAGGGGTTACTACAAACTGAGAATATTTCACATTTAATGTGGACATGAGAAAGGTGCAAAATTGCTTACACGACAGCAAAGATGTAGCAGCGGTCTTATATCACAGAGATTCATGGATAGTGCCCAATTTACCATGTGTGAAAGCAAAGTGATCGTCTTATCGCCTGCAGTGATCTGACATCTAATGTAAAGTCACAGAAATATGATGACTAGCTCAGGTTTCCATGAAGAGATTACACACTATAACACTTTCTGTTGTAGTAAACAATAAACAATTGTCAGAAACTACTGTAACCAGCGAGCAACAAGTCTCCTCTCTCCTCCTCGTTTCCTTGGTTATTAGCTTGGAGACGGTCCAGTACAGTCAGTCCAATTGTGGCTGAGAGCAGTAATGGATGGAGAAGTGAGCCATGGACTCGGGAACACGATACCCATTTACTATTCACTGTGCTCTCAGGGAAGACTACATGGCTGGATAATTTGATCATGATCTCCACGACTCTCCTCCCAGCTACTGCTCCTCAGAGTGGCGTTGAGTCTGCACTGTTTCCTGCAGCTCAAAACTCAATGCCCGATACTGGGCTAGCTGCTGTGCTATCTCAACAGTGTGGTGGGAGTGGATGGAAGGCTATTAAGTGATATTAAAGTGTGTGCTGGCTGAGCTGGTCTAGCCCCCTGACGGCCCCCAGTGCAGCCCTCCAAGGCCTCTCAGCTCAGATAATGACATGCCAGGATGTGTCAGCGTGACGGCATTCCCTTGCAGGGTGCACCAGCAGACACTGGGGACCTGCCAATCGGCAGGTCCCTGACAGCCCAGCCTGTTTATACACTATACCTCACTTCGCTGCCTCCATCCTGTGCCAAGAAATAACAACTGTCACGAAGCCTTACAATGTCCCACACTCACAAAGGGGTTGATTTAATTTCTGCTCAATGTATTCCTGTGTCCTAGTTTATTCATCTGACGCGCACCAAGGCAGGATGCTGTGGTTACACTCCATCAAATGAGGGAGAGAATAAGTGGAAAGTATTAGCAAATTCAAATCCCTGTTTAGAATTTCAACCGTTACTGTGATTGTACAGTAGGGCTTCATGTTCTCTGGTTTAGGAGCTGTTGTGAGACTTTGGGATGCTGGGATGTTGTGGTCTATTTTCATCTCTCCTTTTCTGTTTATCTTGTCATCTATTTGCCTGTTTCTCTATATCCCACATCTCCCTGTTTTACTCCCTGTTTCTCTCTACCCCTCCCCCCCCTCCCTGTTTCTCTCTACCCCCCTCTCCCTGTTTCTCTCTATCCCCCTCTCCCCCGCTTTCTCTCTATCCCACATCTCCCTGTTTCACTACCTGTTTCTCTCTACCCCCCTCTCCCTGTTTCTCTCTATCCCCCTCTCCCCTGATTTCTCTCTACCCACCCCCTCCCTGTTTCTCTCTACCCCCCTCTCCCTGTTTCTCTCTATCCCCCTCTCCCCCGCTTTCTCTATATCCCACATCTCCCTGTTTTACTCCCTGTTTCTCTCTACCCCCCTCCCTGTTTCTCTCTACCCCTCTCTCCCTGTTTCTCTCTACCCCCCTCTCCCTGTTTCTCTCTATCCCCCTCTCCCCTGGTTTCTCTCTACCCACCCCCTCCCTGTTTCTCTCTATCCCCCTCTCCCTGTTTCTCTCTATCCCCCTCTCCCCCACTTTCTCTCTATCCCACATCTCCCTGTTTCACTACCTGTTTCTCTCTACCCCCCTCTCCCTGTTTCTCTCTATCCCCCGCTCCCCTGGTTTCTCTCTACCCACCCCCTCCCTGTTTCTCTCTACCCCTCTCTCCCTGTTTCTCTCTACCCCCCTCTCCATGTTTCTCTCTATCCTCCTCTCCCCTGGTTTCTCTCTATCCCACATCTCCCTGTTTCACTCCGTTTCTCTCTCCCCCTGTCCCCCGGTTTCTCTCTACCCCCCTCTCCATGTTTCTCTCTATCCTCCTCTCCCCTGGTTTCTCTCTATCCCACATCTCCCTGTTTCACTACCTGTTTCTCTCTACCCCCCTCTCCCTGTATCTCTCTATCCCTCTCTCCCCCGGTTTTTCTCTATCCCCCTCTCCCCCGCTTTCTCTCTATCCCACATCTCCCTGTTTCACTACCTGTTTCTCTCTACCCCCCTCTCCCTGTATCTCTCTATCCCTCTCTCCCCCGGTTTTTCTCTATTCCACATCTCCCTGTTTCTCCCCCTCTCCCCCAGTTTTTCTCTATCCCACATCTCCCTGTTTCACTACCTGTTTCTCTCTACCCCCCTCTCCCTGTATCTCTCTATCCCTCTCTCCCCGTTTTTCTCTATTCCACATCTCCCTGTTTCTCCCCCCTCTCCCCCAGTTTTCTCTATCCCACATCTCCCTGTTTCACTACCTGTTTCTCTCTACCCCCCTCTCCCTGTATCTCTCTATCCCTCTCTCCCCCGGTTTTTCTCTATTCCACATCTCCCTGTTTCCCCCCCCCCCCCCTCTCCCCCAGTTTTTCTCTATCCCACATCTCCCTGTTTCACTACCTGGGGAGGAAAACCCCCTCTCCCTCTGTTTCTCTCTATCCCTCTCTCTCCCCGGTTTTTCTCTATTCACATCTCTGTCTCCCCCAGTTTTTCTCTATCCCACATCTCCCTGTTTCACTACCTGTTTCTCTCTACCCCCCTCTCCCTCTGTTTCTCTCTATCCCCCTCTCCCCCGGTTTCTCTCTATCCCCCTATCTGGTGCCCACAATAGCTCTTAATATGCAGGTGGTAGTCAATGGGGAGGAAAACAAGCAGTTATTTTCCCAAAGCAATATATTTTCTTTGGTTCATCAGCAGCGTCTGTGTCCAGGTGATACTTACGGACTTACTAGCCTGTCTCAGGCTGGATGGAAATGGAGAAAAAAAAGGTTGTTGGTATTTTAACTCAGCACATGGGATTGGTATTTTAACTCAGCACAGGGGATTGGTATTTTAACTCAGCACAGGGGATTGGTATTTTAACTCAGCACATGGGATTGGTATTTTAACTCAGCACAGGGGATTGGTATTTTAACTCAGCACAGGGGATTGGTATTTTAACTCAGCACATGGGATTGGTATTTTAGCTCAGCACATGGGATTGGTATTTTAACTCAGCACATGGGATTGGTATTTTAACTCAGCACAGGGGATTGGTGTTTTAACTCAGCACAGGGGATTGGTATTTTAACTCAGCACATGGGATTGGTAGTTTAACTCAGCACAGGGGATTGGTATTTTAACTCAGCACAGGGCATTGGTATTTTAACTCAGCACAGGGGATTGGTATTTTAACTCAGCACAGGGGATTGGTATTTTAGCTCAGCACAGGGGATTGGTATTTTAGCTCAGCACAGGGGATTGGTATTTTAGCTCAGCACAGGGGATTGGTATTTTAGCTCAGCACAGGGGATTGGTATTTTAGCTCAGCACAGGGGATTGGTATTTTAACTCAGCACATGGGATTGGTATTTTAACTCAGCACAGGGGATTGGTATTTTAACTCAGCACAGGGCATTGGTATTTTACTCAGCACAGGGGATTGGTATTTTAGCTCAGCACATGGGATTGGTATTTTAACTCAGCACAGGGGATTGGTATTTTAACTCAGCACAGGGGATTGGTATTTTAACTCAGCACAGGGGATTGGTATTTTAACTCAGCACAGGGGATTGGTATTTTAACTCAGCACGGGGGATTGGTATTTCAACTCAGCACAAGGTGTTGGTATTTTTTAACTCAGCACAGGTTATTGCTATTTTAACTCAGCACAGGGGATTGGTATTTTAGCTCAGCACAGGGGATTGGTATTTTAACTCAGCACAGGGGATTGGTATTTTAACTCAGCACAGGGAATTGGTATTTTAACTCAGCACAGGGGATTGGTATTTTAACTCAGCACAGGGGATTGGTATTTTAGCTCAGCACAGGGGATTGGTATTTTAGCTCAGCACAGGGGATTGGTATTTTAGCTCAGCACAGGGGATTGGTATTTTAGCTCAGCACAGGGGATTGGTATTTTAGCTCAGCACAGGGGATTGGTATTTTAACTCAGCACAGGGGATTGGTATTTTAACTCAGCACAGGGGATTGGTATTTTAACTCAGCACAGGGCATTGGTATTTTACTCAGCACAGGGGATTGGTATTTTAGCTCAGCACATGGGATTGGTATTTTAACTCAGCACAGGGGATTGGTATTTTAACTCAGCACAGGGGATTGGTATTTTAACTCAGCACAGGGGATTGGTATTTCAACTCAGCACAAGGTGTTGGTATTTTTTAACTCAGCACAGGTTATTGCTATTTTAACTCAGCACATGGGATTGGTATTTTACCTCAGCACAGGGGATTGGTATTTCAACTCAGCACAGGGGATTGGTATTTTACCTCAGCACAGGGGATTGGAATTTTACCTCAGCACAGGGGATTGGTATTTCAACTCAGCACATGGGATTGGTATTTTACCTCAGCACAGGGGATTGGTATTTCAACTCAGCACAGGGGATTGGTATTTCAACTCAGCACATGGGATTGGTATTTTACCTCAGCACAGGGGATTGGTATTTTACCTCAGCACAGGGGATTGGTATTTCAACTCAGCACAGGGGATTGGTATTTTAACTCAGCACAGGGATTGGTATTTCAACTCAGCACAGGGGATTGGTATTTCAACTCAGCACAAGGTGTTGGTATTTTTTAACTCAGCACAGGTTATTGCTATTTTAACTCAGCACATGGGATTGGTATTTTACCTCAGCACAGGGATTGGTATTTTAGCTCAGCACAGGGATTGGTATTTTAACTCAGCACATGGGATTGGTATTTTAACTCAGCACAGGGATTGGTATTTTAACTCAGCACAGGGCATTGGTATTTTAACTCAGCACATGGGATTGGTATTTTAACTCAGCACAGGGGATTGGTATTTTAACTCAGCACATGGGATTGGTATTTTAACTCAGCACAGGGGATTGGTATTTTAACTCAGCACAGGGATTGGTATTTTAACTCAGCACATGGGATTGGTATTTTAACTCTGCACAGGGATTGGTATTTTAACTCAGCACAGGGGATTGGTATTTTAACTCAGCACATGGGATTGGTATTTTAACTCAGCACATGGGATTGGTATTTTAACTCTGCACAGGGATTGGTATTTTAACTCAGCACAGGGCATTGGTATTTTAACTCAGCACATGGGATTGGTATTTTAACTCAGCACAGGGGATTGGTATTTTAACTCAGCACATGGGATTGGTATTTTAACTCAGCACAGGGGATTGGTATTTTAACTCAGCACAGGGGATTGGTATTTCAACTCAGCACAGGGGATTGGTATTTTAACTCAGCACAGGGGATTGGTATTTTAGCTCAGCACAGGGGATTGGTATTTTAACTCAGCACAGGGGATTGGTATTTTAACTCAGCACAGGGGATTGGTATTTTAACTCAGCACATGGGATTGGTATTTTAACTCAGCACATGGGATTGGTATTTCAACTCAGCACAGGGGATTGGTATTTCAACTCAGCACAGGGGATTGGTATTTTAACTCAGCACAGGGGATTGGTATTTTAACTCAGCACAGGGATTGGTATTTTAACTCAGCACAAGGTGTTGGTATTTTTTAACTCAGCACAGGTTATTGCTATTTTAACTCAGCACATGGGATTGGTATTTTACCTCAGCACAGGGGATTGGTATTTTAGCTCAGCACAGGGGATTGGTATTTTAACTCAGCACATGGGATTGGTATTTTAACTCAGCACAGGGGATTGGTATTTTAACTCAGCACAGGGCATTGGTATTTTAACTCAGCACATGGGATTGGTATTTTAACTCTGCACAGGGGATTGGTATTTTAACTCAGCACAGGGGATTGGTATTTTAACTCAGCACATGGGATTGGTATTTTAACTCTGCACAGGGGATTGGTATTTTAACTCAGCACAGGGGATTGGTATTTTAACTCAGCACATGGGATTGGTATTTTAGCTCAGCACATGGGATTGGTATTTTAACTCTGCACAGGGGATTGGTATTTTAACTCAGCACAGGGCATTGGTATTTTAACTCAGCACATGGGATTGGTATTTTAACTCAGCACAGGGGATTGGTATTTTAACTCAGCACAGGGGATTGGTATTTCAACTCAGCACAGGGGATTGGTATTTTAACTCAGCACAGGGGATTGGTATTTTAGCTCAGCACAGGGATTGGTATTTTAACTCAGCACAGGGGATTGGTATTTTAACTCAGCACAGGGGATTGGTATTTTAGCTCAGCACATGGGATTGGTATTTTAACTCAGCACATGGGATTGGTATTTAACTCAGCACAGGGGATTGGTATTTTAACTCAGCACAGGGATTGGTATTTTAACTCAGCACAGGGATTGGTATTTTAACTCTGCACAGGGGATTGGTATTTTAACTCAGCACAGGGGATTGGTATTTTAACTCAGCACATGGGATTGGTATTTTAACTCTGCACAGGGGATTGGTATTTTAACTCAGCACAGGGATTGGTATTTTAACTCAGCACATGGGATTGGTATTTTAGCTCAGCACATGGGATTGGTATTTTAACTCTGCACAGGGGATTGGTATTTTAACTCAGCACAGGGCATTGGTATTTTAACTCAGCACATGGGATTGGTATTTTAACTCAGCACATGGGATTGGTATTTTAACTCAGCACAGGGGATTGGTATTTCAACTCAGCACAGGGGATTGGTATTTTAACTCAGCACAGGGGATTGGTATTTTAACTCAGCACAGGGGATTGGTATTTTAACTCAGCACAGGGGATTGGTATTTTAACTCAGCACAGGGGATTGGTATTTTAGCTCAGCACATGGGATTGGTATTTTAACTCAGCACATGGGATTGGTATTTCAACTCAGCACAGGGGATTGGTATTTCAACTCAGCACAGGGGATTGGTATTTTAACTCAGCACAGGGGATTGGTATTTTAACTCAGCACAGGGGATTGGTATTTCAACTCAGCACAAGGTGTTGGTATTTTTTAACTCAGCACAGGTTATTGCTATTTTAACTCAGCACATGGGATTGGTATTTTACCTCAGCACAGGGGATTGGTATTTTAACTCAGCACAGGGCATTGGTATTTTAACTCAGCACAGGGGATTGGTATTTTAACTCAGCACATGGGATTGGTATTTTAACTCAGCACAGGGGATTGGTATTTTAACTCAGCACAGGGGATTGGTATTTTAACTCAGCACATGGGATTGGTATTTTAACTCTGCACAGGGGATTGGTATTTTAACTCAGCACAGGGGATTGGTATTTTAACTCAGCACATGGGATTGGTATTTTAGCTCAGCACATGGGATTGGTATTTTAACTCTGCACAGGGGATTGGTATTTTAACTCAGCACAGGGCATTGGTATTTTAACTCAGCACATGGGATTGGTATTTTAACTCAGCACAGGGATTGGTATTTTAACTCAGCACATGGGATTGGTATTTTAACTCTGCACAGGGATTGGTATTTTAACTCAGCACAGGGGATTGGTATTTCAACTCAGCACAGGGGATTGGTATTTTAACTCAGCACAGGGGATTGGTATTTTAACTCAGCACAGGGGATTGGTATTTTAACTCAGCACAGGGATTGGTATTTTAACTCAGCACAGGGGATTGGTATTTTAGCTCAGCACATGGGATTGGTATTTTAACTCAGCACATGGGATTGGTATTTCAACTCAGCACAGGGATTGGTATTTCAACTCAGCACAGGGGATTGGTATTTTAACTCAGCACAGGGGATTGGTATTTTAACTCTGCACAGGGGATTGGTATTTTAACTCAGCACAGGGGATTGGTATTTTAACTCAGCACATGGGATTGGTATTTTAGCTCAGCACATGGGATTGGTATTTTAACTCTGCATAGGGGATTGGTATTTTAACTCAGCACAGGGCATTGGTATTTTAACTCAGCACATGGGATTGGTATTTTAACTCAGCACAGGGGATTGGTATTTTAACTCAGCACAGGGGATTGGTATTTTAGCTCAGCACATGGGATTGGTATTTTAACTCAGCACATGGGATTGGTATTTCAACTCAGCACAGGGGATTGGTATTTCAACTCGGCACAGGGGATTGGTATTTTAACTCAGCACAGGGGATTGGTATTTTAACTCAGCACAGGGGATTGGTATTTCAACTCAGCACAAGGTGTTGGTATTTTTTAACTCAGCACAGGTTATTGCTATTTTAACTCAGCACATGGGATTGGTATTTTACCTCAGCACAGGGATTGGTATTTTAGCTCAGCACAGGGATTGGTATTTTAACTCAGCACATGGGATTGGTATTTTAACTCAGCACAGGGGATTGGTATTTTAACTCAGCACAGGGCATTGGTATTTTAACTCAGCACATGGGATTGGTATTTTAACTCTGCACAGGGGATTGGTATTTTAACTCAGCACAGGGGATTGGTATTTTAACTCAGCACATGGGATTGGTATTTTAACTCTGCACAGGGGATTGGTATTTTAACTCAGCACAGGGGATTGGTATTTTAACTCAGCACATGGGATTGGTATTTTAGCTCAGCACATGGGATTGGTATTTTAACTCTGCACAGGGGATTGGTATTTTAACTCAGCACAGGGCATTGGTATTTTAACTCAGCACATGGGATTGGTATTTTAACTCAGCACAGGGGATTGGTATTTTAACTCAGCACATGGGATTGGTATTTTAACTCAGCACAGGGGATTGGTATTTTAACTCAGCACAGGGGATTGGTATTTCAACTCAGCACATGGGATTGGTATTTTAACTCAGCACAGGGGATTGGTATTTTAACTCAGCACATGGGATTGGTATTTTAGCTCAGCACATGGGATTGGTATTTTAACTCTGCACAGGGGATTGGTATTTTAACTCAGCACAGGGCATTGGTATTTTAACTCAGCACATGGGATTGGTATTTTAACTCAGCACAGGGATTGGTATTTTAACTCAGCACATGGGATTGGTATTTTAACTCAGCACAGGGATTGGTATTTTAACTCAGCACAGGGGATTGGTATTTCAACTCAGCACAGGGATTGGTATTTTAACTCAGCACAGGGATTGGTATTTTAGCTCAGCACAGGGATTGGTATTTTAACTCAGCACAGGGATTGGTATTTTAACTCAGCACAGGGATTGGTATTTTAGCTCAGCACATGGGATTGGTATTTTAACTCAGCACATGGGATTGGTATTTCAACTCAGCACAGGGGATTGGTATTTCAACTCAGCACAGGGGATTGGTATTTTAACTCAGCACAGGGGATTGGTATTTTAACTCAGCACAGGGGATTGGTATTTCAACTCAGCACAAGGTGTTGGTATTTTTTAACTCAGCACAGGTTATTGCTATTTTAACTCAGCACATGGGATTGGTATTTTACCTCAGCACAGGGGATTGGTATTTTAACTCAGCACATGGGATTGGTATTTTAACTCAGCACAGGGGATTGGTATTTTAACTCAGCACAGGGGATTGGTATTTTAACTCAGCACATGGGATTGGTATTTTAACTCTGCACAGGGGATTGGTATTTTAACTCAGCACAGGGGATTGGTATTTTAACTCAGCACATGGGATTGGTATTTTAACTCTGCACAGGGGATTGGTATTTTAACTCAGCACAGGGGATTGGTATTTTAACTCAGCACATGGGATTGGTATTTTAGCTCAGCACATGGGATTGGTATTTTAACTCTGCACAGGGGATTGGTATTTTAACTCAGCACAGGGGATTGGTATTTTAACTCAGCACATGGGATTGGTATTTTAACTCAGCACAGGGGATTGGTATTTTAACTCAGCACATGGGATTGGTATTTTAGCTCAGCACATGGGATTGGTATTTTAACTCTGCACAGGGGATTGGTATTTTAACTCAGCACAGGGCATTGGTATTTTAACTCAGCACATGGGATTGGTATTTTAACTCAGCACAGGGGATTGGTATTTTACCTCAGCACAGGGGATTGGTATTTTAACTCAGCACAGGGATTGGTATTTTAACTCAGCACAGGGGATTGGTATTTCAACTCAGCACAGGGATTGGTATTTCAACTCAGCACAAGGTGTTGGTATTTTTAACTCAGCACAGGTTATTGCTATTTTAACTCAGCACATGGGATTGGTATTTTACCTCAGCACAGGGGATTGGTATTTCAACTCAGCACAGGGGATTGGTATTTTACCTCAGCACAGGGGATTGGAATTTTACCTCAGCACAGGGATTGGTATTTCAACTCAGCACATGGGATTGGTATTTTACCTCAGCACAGGGGATTGGTATTTCAACTCAGCACAGGGGATTGGTATTTCAACTCAGCACATGGGATTGGTATTTTACCTCAGCACAGGGGATTGGTATTTTACCTCAGCACAGGGATTGGTATTTCAACTCAGCACAGGGGATTGGTATTTTAACTCAGCACAGGGGATTGGTATTTCAACTCAGCACAGGGGATTGGTATTTCAACTCAGCACAGGGGATTGGTATTTCAACTCAGCACAGGGATTGGTATTTTAACTCAGCACAGGGGATTGGTATTTCAACTCAGCACAGGGGATTGGTATTTTACCTCAGCACAGGGGATTGGTATTTTAACTCAGCACAGGGGATTGGTATTTTACCTCAGCACAGGGGATTGGTATTTTAGCTCAGCACAGGGGATTGGTATTTTAACTCAGCACATGGGATTGGTATTTTAACTCAGCACAGGGGATTGGTATTTTAACTCAGCACAGGGCATTGGTATTTTAACTCAGCACATGGGATTGGTATTTTAACTCTGCACAGGGATTGGTATTTTAACTCAGCACAGGGATTGGTATTTTAACTCAGCACATGGGATTGGTATTTTAACTCTGCACAGGGATTGGTATTTTAACTCAGCACAGGGGATTGGTATTTTAACTCAGCACATGGGATTGGTATTTTAGCTCAGCACATGGGATTGGTATTTTAACTCTGCACAGGGGATTGGTATTTTAACTCAGCACAGTGTCACGTTCTGACCTTTATTTTCTGTGTTTTGTGTTTAGTTAGTATGGTCAGGGCGTGAGTTGGGTGGGTAGTCTATGTTTGTTTTTCTAGGTTTTGGTTATTTCGATGTTTCGGCCTAGTATGGTTCTCAATCAGAGGCAGGTGTCATTAGTTGTCTCTGATTGAGAATCATCACCTGGGTTTCACTGTGTGTTTGTGGGTGATTGTTTCCTGTCTCTGTGTGTGCACCAGATAGGACTGTAATTTAGTTTCACATTTCTTGTTTTGTTAGTTTGTTCATGTGTACCTTAAAGCATTAAAAAAGTACCATGGAAAATTACCACGCCGCGTATTGGTCCTCTGATCCGTTTCGCCTCTCCTCTTCGGAAGAAGAGGAGGAAACTCATTACAGAATCACCCACCACAATCGGACCAAGCGGCGTGGTAAAGGACAGCGACGACAGCAGCAGCAGCATCAACAACAGAGGCCACCATCACAGGACTCCTGGACATGGGAGCAGATATTGAACGGAGAGGGACCCTGGGCACGGGCTGGGGAAAATCGCAGCCCCAAAGCAGAGCTGGAGGCAGCGAAAGCTGATCGGCGGCAATATGAGGAGCCAGCACGGCAGTGCGACAGGTACGAGAGGCAGCCCCAAATTTTTTTTTTTTTGGGGGGCACACGAGGTGTGGTACTAAGCCAGGTAGCAGACCTGAGCTCACTCCTCGTGCTTATTATGAGCAGCGCATTACTGGTCAGGCACCGTGTTATGCGGTTGAGCGCACGGTGTCGCCAGTGCGTGTCCATAGCCCGGTGCGCTATAGGGCAGCCCCGAGAGTGCCATGCAGTGTGGGCATTGAGCCAGGGCGTATGGTGCCTGCTCAGCGGGTCTGGTCGGTACGCAGTCTTGGTCCAGGTTATCCTGCGCCGGCTCTGCGTGCTGTGTCTCCGGGCGCTGGGAGGGTGCAGTGCGTCCTCTGCCTGCGCTCCGCTCTCGGGCAACTGTGGGAGTGGAGCCTAGGGGAGAGGTGCGTGTAGTAAGCACTAGATCTCCCGTGCTTACCCACAGCCCGGTTCAACCTGTGCCTGCACTCTTGAGGGTCCGGGCTCGAGTAGTTGTCCAGCCTGGGGAAGTGGTGCCAAGGTTGCGCACCAGAGCTCCAGTGCTCCCCCACAGCCCGGTCTTTCAGGCTCCTCCTAACACCAAGCCTCCTGAAAGTCTCCCCAGCCTGGTAGTTCCTGTGGCAGCCCCACGCACCAGGCTGTCTCTCAGTCTCCTCCCTGCAGGTGCTCCCGCCTGTCCGGCGCCGCTGCCGGAGCGTTCCGCCTGTCCGGCGCCGCTGCCGGAGCCTCCCGCCTGTCCGGCGCCGCTGCCGGAGCCTTAACGCTGCCGGGCCTCCCGCCTGTCCGGAGCCTCCCGCCTGTCCGGCGCCGCTGCCGGAGCCTCCCGCCTGTCCGGCGCCACTGGGAGCCTCCCGCCTGTCCGGCGCCGCTGCACGGAGCCTCCCGCCTGTCCGGCGCCGCTGCTGGAGCGTCCCGCCTGTCCGGCGCCGCTGCCTCCTGTAGCAGCTCCACGCACCAGGCTGTCTCTCTGTCTCCTCTCTGCAGGTGCTCCCGCCTGTCCGGCGCCGCTGCCGGAGCCTCCCGCCTGTCCGGCGCCGCTGCCGGAGCCTCCCGCCTGTCCGGCGCCGCTGCCGGAGCCTCCCGCCTGTCCGGCGCCGCTGCCGGAGCCTCCCGCCTGTCCGGAGCCTCCCGCCTGTCCGGCGCCGCTGCCGGAGCCTCTCGCCTGTAACTCAGCTGCCGGGCCTCCCGCCTGTCCGGCGCTGCTGCCGGAGCCTCCCGCCTGTCCGGCGCTGCTGCCGGAGCGTCCCGCCTGTCCGGCGCCGCTGCTGGAGCGTCCCGCCTGTCTGGCGCCGCTGCCGGAGCGTCCCGCCTGTCTGGCGCCGCTTTCCTCCTGTCCGGCGCCGCTGCCGGAGCCTCCCGCCTGTCCGGCGCCGCTGCCGGATTTCCCAACTGTCCGGCGCCACTGCCGGGCCTCCAGCCTGTCCGGCGCCGCTGCCGGATTTCCCGCCTGTCCGGCGCTGCCGGGCCCTCAGCCCAGAGGCGCCAGAGCCCCTCAGCCCAGAGGCGCCAGAGCCCCTCAGCCCAGAGGCGCCGGGCCCCTGCCCCTCTGTCCAGAGCTTCTGCCCCTCTGTCCCGAGCTGCCCCTCTGTCCAGTGGGGTCATTGAGAGGGGTTGCCATGGTTCCTGTGGGCACAGAACCAGATGGTATGAACATCTTGGGCCTGGTTCTCTTTGCCATGGTGTTCGGTGTGGCACTGAGGAAGCTGGGAGAAGAGGGGAGGAGCTCATACGCTTCTTCAACGCTTTCAATGAAGCCACCATGGTGCTGGTGTCCTGGATCATGTGGTACGTCCCGTTCGGCATCATGTTCCTGGTGGGAAGTAAGATAGTGGAGATGGAGGATGTGGTTCTGTTAATAAGGCGGACAAAGACAATCGTGAAGTGGGGTCCGCGTCCCGCGCCAGAACCGCCACCGCGGACAGACGCCCACCCAGACCCTCCCCTATAGGTCAAGGTTTTCGGAGTCCGCACCTTTGGGGGGGTACTGTCACGTTCTGACCTTTATTTTCTGTGTTTTGTGTTTAGTTAGTATGGTCAGGGCGTGAGTTGGGTGGGTAGTCTATGTTTGTTTTTCTAGGTTTTGGTTATTTCGATGTTTCGGCCTAGTATGGTTCTCAATCAGAGGCAGGTGTCATTAGTTGTCTCTGATTGAGAATCATACTTAGGTGGCCTGGGTTTCACTGTGTGTTTGTGGGTGATTGTTTCCTGTCTCAGTGCACCAGATAGGACTGTAATTTGAGTTTCACATTTCTTGTTTTGTTAGTTTGTTCATGTGTACCTGAAAGCATTAAAAAGTACCATGGAAAATTACCACGCCGGATTGGTCCTCTGATCCGTTTAACTCCTCTTCGGAAGAAGAGGAGGAAACTCATTACACACAGGGCATTGGTATTTTAACTCAGCACATGGGATTGGTATTTTAACTCAGCACAGGGGATTGGTATTTTAACTCAGCACAGGGGATTGGTATTTTAGCTCAGCACATGGGATTGGTATTTTAACTCTGCACAGGGGATTGGTATTTTAACTCAGCACAGGGCATTGGTATTTTAACTCAGCACATGGGATTGGTATTTTAACTCAGCACAGGGGATTGGTATTTTAACTCAGCACATGGGATTGGTATTTTAACTCAGCACAGGGGATTGGTATTTTAACTCAGCACAGGGGATTGGTATTTCAACTCAGCACAGGGATTGGTATTTTAACTCAGCACAGGGGATTGGTATTTTAACTCAGCACATGGGATTGGTATTTTAGCTCAGCACATGGGATTGGTATTTTAACTCTGCACAGGGATTGGTATTTTAACTCAGCACAGGGCATTGGTATTTTAACTCAGCACATGGGATTGGTATTTTAACTCAGCACAGGGATTGGTATTTTAACTCAGCACATGGGATTGGTATTTTAGCTCAGCACATGGGATTGGTATTTTAACTCTGCACAGGGGATTGGTATTTTAACTCAGCACAGGGCATTGGTATTTTAACTCAGCACATGGGATTGGTATTTTAACTCAGCACAGGGGATTGGTATTTTAACTCAGCACATGGGATTGGTATTTTAACTCAGCACAGGGGATTGGTATTTTAACTCAGCACAGGGATTGGTATTTCAACTCAGCACAGGGATTGGTATTTCAACTCAGCACAAGGTGTTGGTATTTTTTAACTCAGCACAGGTTATTGCTATTTTAACTCAGCACATGGGATTGGTATTTTACCTCAGCACAGGGGATTGGTATTTTAACTCAGCACAGGGATTGGTATTTTAACTCAGCACAGGGGATTGGTATTTTACCTCAGCACAGGGGATTGGTATTTCAACTCAGCACATGGGATTGGTATTTTAACTCAGCACAGGGCATTGGTATTTTAACTCAGCACATGGGATTGGTATTTTAACTCAGCACAGGGGATTGGTATTTTACCTCAGCACAGGGGATTGGTATTTTACCTCAGCACAGGGGATTGGTATTTCAACTCAGCACAGGGGATTGGTATTTTAACTCAGCACAGGGGATTGGTATTTCAACTCAGCACAGGGGATTGGTATTTCAACTCAGCACAAGGTGTTGGTATTTTTTAACTCAGCACAGGTTATTGCTATTTTAACTCAGCACATGGGATTGGTATTTTACCTCAGCACAGGGGATTGGTATTTTAGCTCAGCACAGGGGATTGGTATTTTAACTCAGCACATGGGATTGGTATTTTAACTCAGCACAGGGGATTGGTATTTTAACTCAGCACAGGGCATTGGTATTTTAACTCAGCACATGGCATTGGTATTTTAACTCAGCACATGGGATTGGTATTTTAACTCAGCACAGGGGTTGGTATTTTAACTCAGCACATGGGATTGGTATTTTAACTCAGCACAGGGGATTGGTATTTTAACTCAGCACAGGGATTGGTATTTTAACTCAGCACATGGGATTGGTATTTTAACTCTGCACAGGGATTGGTATTTTAACTCAGCACAGGGGATTGGTATTTTAACTCAGCACATGGGATTGGTATTTTAGCTCAGCACATGGGATTGGTATTTTAACTCTGCACAGGGATTGGTATTTTAACTCAGCACAGGGCATTGGTATTTTAACTCAGCACATGGGATTGGTATTTTAACTCAGCACAGGGGATTGGTATTTTAACTCAGCACATGGGATTGGTATTTTAACTCAGCACAGGGGATTGGTATTTTAACTCAGCACAGGGGATTGGTATTTCAACTCAGCACAGGGGATTGGTATTTTAACTCAGCACAGGGGATTGGTATTTTAGCTCAGCACAGGGGATTGGTATTTTAACTCAGCACAGGGGATTGGTATTTTAACTCAGCACAGGGGATTGGTATTTTAGCTCAGCACATGGGATTGGTATTTTAACTCAGCACAGGGATTGGTATTTCAACTCAGCACAGGGGATTGGTATTTCAACTCAGCACAGGGATTGGTATTTTAACTCAGCACAGGGGATTGGTATTTTAACTCAGCACAGGGATTGGTATTTCAACTCAGCACAAGGTGTTGGTATTTTTAACTCAGCACAGGTTATTGCTATTTTAACTCAGCACATGGGATTGGTATTTTACCTCAGCACAGGGGATTGGTATTTTAGCTCAGCACAGGGATTGGTATTTTAACTCAGCACATGGGATTGGTATTTTAACTCAGCACAGGGGATTGGTATTTTAACTCAGCACAGGGCATTGGTATTTTAACTCAGCACATGGGATTGGTATTTTAACTCTGCACAGGGGATTGGTATTTTAACTCAGCACAGGGGATTGGTATTTTAACTCAGCACATGGGATTGGTATTTTAACTCTGCACAGGGGATTGGTATTTTAACTCAGCACAGGGGATTGGTATTTTAACTCAGCACATGGGATTGGTATTTTAGCTCAGCACATGGGATTGGTATTTTAACTCTGCACAGGGGATTGGTATTTTAACTCAGCACAGGGCATTGGTATTTTAACTCAGCACATGGGATTGGTATTTTAACTCAGCACAGGGGATTGGTATTTTAACTCAGCACATGGGATTGGTATTTTAACTCAGCACAGGGGATTGGTATTTTAACTCAGCACAGGGGATTGGTATTTTAACTCAGCACAGGGGATTGGTATTTTAACTCAGCACAGGGGATTGGTATTTTAACTCAGCACAGGGGATTGGTATTTTAACTCAGCACAGGGGATTGGTATTTTAACTCAGCACAGGGGATTGGTATTTTAGCTCAGCACATGGGATTGGTATTTTAACTCAGCACATGGGATTGGTATTTCAACTCAGCACAGGGGATTGGTATTTCAACTCAGCACAGGGGATTGGTATTTTAACTCAGCACAGGGGATTGGTATTTTAACTCAGCACAGGGGATTGGTATTTCAACTCAGCACAAGGTGTTGGTATTTTTTAACTCAGCACAGGTTATTGCTATTTTAACTCAGCACATGGGATTGGTATTTTACCTCAGCACAGGGGATTGGTATTTTAACTCAGCACAGGGCATTGGTATTTTAACTCAGCACAGGGGATTGGTATTTTAACTCAGCACATGGGATTGGTATTTTAACTCAGCACAGGGGATTGGTATTTTAACTCAGCACAGGGGATTGGTATTTTAACTCAGCACATGGGATTGGTATTTTAACTCTGCACAGGGGATTGGTATTTTAACTCAGCACAGGGATTGGTATTTTAACTCAGCACATGGGATTGGTATTTTAGCTCAGCACATGGGATTGGTATTTTAACTCTGCACAGGGGATTGGTATTTTAACTCAGCACAGGGCATTGGTATTTTAACTCAGCACATGGGATTGGTATTTTAACTCAGCACAGGGGATTGGTATTTTAACTCAGCACATGGGATTGGTATTTTAACTCAGCACAGGGGATTGGTATTTTAACTCAGCACAGGGGATTGGTATTTCAACTCAGCACAGGGGATTGGTATTTTAACTCAGCACAGGGGATTGGTATTTTAGCTCAGCACAGGGGATTGGTATTTTAACTCAGCACAGGGGATTGGTATTTTAACTCAGCACAGGGGATTGGTATTTTAACTCAGCACATGGGATTGGTATTTTAACTCAGCACATGGGATTGGTATTTCAACTCAGCACAGGGGATTGGTATTTCAACTCAGCACAGGGGATTGGTATTTTAACTCAGCACAGGGGATTGGTATTTTAACTCAGCACAGGGGATTGGTATTTCAACTCAGCACAAGGTGTTGGTATTTTTTAACTCAGCACAGGTTATTGCTATTTTAACTCAGCACATGGGATTGGTATTTTACCTCAGCACAGGGGATTGGTATTTTAGCTCAGCACAGGGGATTGGTATTTTAACTCAGCACATGGGATTGGTATTTTAACTCAGCACAGGGGATTGGTATTTTAACTCAGCACAGGGCATTGGTATTTTAACTCAGCACATGGGATTGGTATTTTAACTCTGCACAGGGGATTGGTATTTTAACTCAGCACAGGGGATTGGTATTTCAACTCAGCACAAGGTGTTGGTATTTTAACTCAGCACAGGTTATTCTATTTTAACTCAGCACATGGGATTGGTATTTTAACTCAGCACAGGGGATTGGTATTTTAACTCAGCACAGGGGATTGGTATTTTAACTCAGCACATGGGATTGGTATTTTAACTCAGCACAGGGGAGCAACTCAGCACAGGGGATTGGTATTTTAACTCAGCACATGGGATTGGTATTTTAACTCTGCACAGGGGATTGGTATTTTAACTCAGCACAGGGGATTGGTATTTTAACTCAGCACATGGGATTGGTATTTTAACTCAGCACAGGGGATTGGTATTTTAACTCAGCACAGGGGATTGGTATTTTAACTCAGCACATGGGATTGGTATTTTAACTCAGCACATGGGATTGGTATTTTAACTCTGCACAGGGGATTGGTATTTTAACTCAGCACAGGGCATTGGTATTTTAACTCAGCACATGGGATTGGTATTTTAACTCAGCACAGGGGATTGGTATTTTAACTCAGCACATGGGATTGGTATTTTAACTCAGCACAGGGGATTGGTATTTTAACTCAGCACAGGGATTGGTATTTCAACTCAGCACAGGGATTGGTATTTTAACTCAGCACAGGGGATTGGTATTTTAACTCAGCACAGGGGATTGGTATTTTAACTCAGCACAGGGGATTGGTATTTCAACTCAGCACAAGGTGTTGGTATTTTTTAACTCAGCACAGGTTATTGCTATTTTAACTCAGCACATGGGATTGGTATTTTAACTCAGCACAGGGGATTGGTATTTTAACTCAGCACAGGGGATTGGTATTTTAACTCAGCACATGGGATTGGTATTTTAACTCAGCACAGGGGATTGGTATTTTAACTCAGCACAGGGGATTGGTATTTTAACTCAGCACATGGGATTGGTATTTTAACTCTGCACAGGGGATTGGTATTTTAACTCAGCACAGGGGATTGGTATTTTAACTCAGCACATGGGATTGGTATTTTAACTCAGCACAGGGGATTGGTATTTTAACTCAGCACAGGGATTGGTATTTTAACTCAGCACATGGGATTGGTATTTTAACTCAGCACAGGGGATTGGTATTTTAACTCAGCACAGGGGATTGGTATTTTAACTCAGCACAGGGCATTGGTATTTTAACTCAGCACATGGGATTGGTATTTTAACTCAGCACAGGGATTGGTATTTTAACTCAGCACATGGGATTGGTATTTTAACTCAGCACATGGGATTGGTATTTTAACTCAGCACAGGGGATTGGTATTTCAACTCAGCACAGGGATTGGTATTTTAACTCAGCACAGGGGATTGGTATTTTAACTCAGCACAGGGATTGGTATTTTAACTCAGCACAGGGATTGGTATTTTAACTCAGCACAGGGGATTGGTATTTTAACTCAGCACATGGGATTGGTATTTTAACTCAGCACATGGGATTGGTATTTTAACTCAGCACAGGGATTGGTATTTCAACTCAGCACAGGGGATTGGTATTTTAACTCAGCACATGGGATTGGTATTTTAACTCAGCACAGGGGATTGGTATTTTCAGCACAAGGGTATTTTAACTCAGCACAGGATTGGTATTTTTGGTGGTTTTTAACTCAGCACAGGGGATTGGTATTTTAACTTGCTATTTTAACTCAGCACATGGGATTGGTATTTTAACTCAGCACATGGGATTGGTATTTTAACTCAGCACAGGGGATTGGTATTTTAACTCAGCACAGGGGATTGGTATTTTAATCAGCACAGGGGGTATTTTAACTCAGCACATGGGATTGGTATTTTAACTCAGCACAGGGGATTGGTATTTTAACTCAGCACAGGGATTGGTATTTTAACTCAGCACATGGGATTGGTATTTTAACTCAGCACAGGGGATTGGTATTTTAACTCAGCACAGGGGATTGGTATTTTAACTCAGCACATGGGATTGGTATTTTAACTCAGCACAGGGGATTGGTATTTTAACTCAGCACAGGGGATTGGTATTTTAACTCAGGATTGGTATTTTAACTCAGCACAGGGGATTGGTATTTTAACTCAGCACAGGGGATTGGTATTTTAACTCAGCACATGGGATTGGTATTTTAACTCAGCACAGGGATTGGTATTTTAACTCAGCACAGGGGATTGGTATTTTAACTCAGCACAGGGGATTGGTATTTTAACTCAGCACAGGGGATTGGTATTTTTAACTCAGCACAGGGGATTGTATTTTAACTCAGTATTTTAACTCAGCACATGGGATTGGTATTTTAACTCAGCACAGGGGATTGGTATTTTAACTCAGCACAGGGGATTGGTATTTTAACTCAGCACAGGGGATTGGTATTTTAACTCAGCACATGGGATTGGTATTTTAACTCAGCACAGGGGATTGGTATTTTAACTCAGCACAGGGGATTGGTATTTTAACTCAGCACAGGGGGTATTTTAACTCAGCACAGGGTATTGGTATTTTAACTCAGCACACTCAGCACAGGGGATTGGTATTTTAACTCAGCACAGGGGATTGGTATTTTAACTCAGCACAGGGGATTGGTATTTTAACTCAGCACAGGGGATTGGTATTTTAACTCAGCACATGGGATTGGTATTTTAACTCAGCACAGGGGATTGGTATTTTAACTCAGCACAGGGGATTGGTATTTTAACTCAGCACAGGGGATTGGTATTTTAACTCAGCACAGGGGATTGGTATTTTAACTCAGCACAGGGGATTGGTATTTTAACTCAGCACATGGGATTGGTATTTTAACTCAGCACATGGTATTTGTATTTTAACTCAGCACAGGGGATTGGTATTTTAACTCAGCACATGGGATTGGTATTTTAACTCAGCACATGGGATTGGTATTTTAACTCAGCACAGGGGATTGGTATTTCGACTCAGCACAGGGGATTGTGCCTGACTCACAGCCTCCATTCCCACCTCTCTGCTCTGCTCATCACTGGCATGACCCAGGAGGAAGTAAGGGGTTCAGAGACCAGTTCCTACTATGAGAATACAGCCGCACCACCGTGGTAAATTGATTATATACCGTGTGGAGCATTTCTAACCCTTTTCACACAAACTGAGAGGTACGTGGAGATCAGATAAAAAGCACTTGATAAATGTGATAAATGCATTATTACTGAATCACAGTTTTTTTTCTGGACAGGCGAACACCAAATAGTGTAGAATCCAAAAGTCTACTCACTTATGTTACACATTGAATATCTGTAAGCAGCAATAAAAGACTGTATGAACATTGTTAAGTATTTCTTTCTACTTCGTTCAATCCACTTTCTATTACAGCATATTGGATGACTGTCATTCATATTCCATTCACCCAGCTCACTGTATCATAGGTGTCACCCAGCTCACTGTAACATCGATAGGTGTTACCCAGCTCAATGTAACATCGATAGGTGTTACCCAGCTCACTATAAAATTGATAGGTGTCACCCAGCTCACTGTAACATCGATAGGTGTCACCCAGCTCACTGTAACATTGATAGGTGTCACCCAGCTCAATGTAACATCGATAGGTGTCACCCAGCTCACTATAAAATTGATAGGTGTCACCCAGCTCACTGTAACATCGATAGGTGTCACCCAGCTCACTGTAACATTGATAGGTGTCACCCAGCTCAATGTAACATCGATAGGTGTCACCCAGCTCAATGTAACATCGATAGGTGTCACCCAGCTCACTGTAACATCGATAGGTGTCACCCAGCTCACTGTAACATCGATAGGTGTCACCCAGCTCACTGTAACATCGATAGGTGTCACCCAGCTCAATGTAACATCGATAGGTGTTACCCAGCTCACTGTAACATCGATAGGTGTCACCCAGCTCACTGTAACATCGATAGGTGTCACCCAGCTCACTGTAACATCGATAGGTGTCACCCAGCTCACTGTAACATTGATAGGTGTCACCCAGATCACTGTAACATCGATAGGTGTCACCCAGCTCACTGTAACATCGATAGGTGTTACCCAGCTCACTGTAACATCGATAGGTGTCACCCAGCTCACTGTAACATCGATAGGTGTCACCCAGCTCACTGTAACATTGATAGGTGTCACCCAGCTCACTGTAACATCGATAGGTGTCACCCAGCTCACTGTAACATCGATAGGTGTCACCCAGCTCACTGTAACATCGATAGGTGTCACCCATCTCAATGTAACATCGATAGGTGTCACCCAGCTCACTGTAAAATTGATAGTTGTCACCCAGCTCACTGTAAAATTGATAGGTGTCACCCAGCTCAATGTAACATCGATAGGTGTCACCCAGCTCACTGTAAAATCGATAGGTGTCACCCAGCTCAATGTAACATCGATAGGTGTCACCCAGCTCAATGTAACATCGATAGGTGTCACCCAGCTCACTGTAACATCGATAGGTGTCACCCAGCTCACTGTAACATCGATAGGTGTCACCCAGCTCACTGTAACATCGATAGGTGTCACCCAGCTCAATGTAACATCGATAGGTGTCACCCAGCTCACTGTAACATCGATAGGTGTCACCCAGCTCACTGTAACATCGATAGGTGTCACCCAGCTCACTGTAACATCGATAGGTGTCACCCAGCTCAATGTAACATCGATAGGTGTCACCCAGCTCACTGTAACATCGATAGGTGTTACCCAGCTCACTGTAACATCAATAGGTGTCACCCAGCTCAATGTAACATCGATAGGTGTTACCCAGCTCACTGTAACATCGATAGGTGTTACCCAGCTCACTGTAACATCGATAGGTGTCACCCAGCTCAATGTAACATCGATAGGTGTCACCCAGCTCACTGTAACATCGATAGGTGTCACCCAGCTCACTGTAACATCGATAGGTGTCACCCAGCTCACTGTAACATCGATAGGTGTCACCCAGCTCACTGTAACATCGATAGGTGTCACCCAGCTCACTGTAACATTGATAGGTGTCACCCAGCTCACTGTAACATCGATAGGTGTCACCCAGCTCACTGTAACATTGATAGGTGTCACCCAGCTCACTGTAACATCGATAGGTGTCACCCAGCTCACTGTAACATCGATAGGTGTCACCCAGCTCACTGTAACATTGATAGGTGTCACCCAGCTCAATGTAACATCGATAGGTGTCACCCAGCTCACTGTAAAATTGATAGGTGTCACCCAGCTCACTGTAAAATTGATAGGTGTCACCCAGCTCAATGTAACATCGATAGGTGTCACTCAGCTCACTGTAAAATCGATAGGTGTCACCCAGCTCAATGTAACATCGATAGGTGTCACCCAGCTCAATGTAACATCGATAGGTGTCACCCAGCTCACTGTAACATCGATAGGTGTCACCCAGCTCACTGTAACATCGATAGGTGTCACCCAGCTCACTGTAACATCGATAGGTGTCACCCAGATCACTGTAACATCGATAGGTGTCACCCAGATCACTGTAACATCGATAGGTGTTACCCAGCTCAATGTAACATCGATAGGTGTCACCCAGCTCAATGTAACATCGATAGGTGTCACCCAGATCACTGTAACATCGATAGGTGTTACCCAGCTCAATGTAACATCGATAGGTGTCACCCAGCTCACTGTAACATCGATAGGTGTTACCCAGCTCACTGTAACATCGATAGGTGTCACCCAGCTCAATGTAACATCGATAGGTGTCACCCAGCTCACTGTAACATCGATAGGTGTCACCCAGCTCACTGTAACATCGATAGGTGTCACCCAGCTCACTGTAACATCGATAGGTGTCACCCAGCTCACTGTAAAATTGATAGGTGTCACCCAGCTCACTGTAACATTGATAGGTGTCACCCAGCTCACTGTAACATCGATAGGTGTTACCCAGCTCACTGTAACATCGATAGGTGTCACCCAGCTCACTGTAACATCGATAGGTGTCACCCAGCTCAATGTAACATCGATAGGTGTCACCCAGCTCAATGTAACATCGATAGGTGTTACCCAGCTCAATGTAACATCGATAGGTGTTACCCAGCTCACTGTAACATCGATAGGTGTCACCCAGCTCAATGTAACATCGATAGGTGTCACCCAGCTCAATGTAACATCGATAGGTGTTACCCAGCTCACTGTAACATCGATAGGTGTCACCCAGCTCAATGTAACATCGATAGGTGTCACCCAGCTCAATGTAACATCGATAGGTGTTACCCAGCTCAATGTAACATCGATAGGTGTCACCCAGCTCACTGTAACATCGATAGGTGTCACCCAGCTCACTGTAACATCGATAGGTGTTACCCAGCTCACTGTAACATCGATAGGTGTCACCCAGATCACTGTAACATCGATAGGTGTCACCCAGCTCAATGTAACATCGATAGGTGTCACCCAGCTCACTGTAACATCGATAGGTGTTACCCAGCTCACTGTAACATCGATAGGTGTCACCCAGCTCACTGTAACATCGATAGGTGTCACCCAGCTCACTGTAACATCGATAGGTGTTACCCAGCTCAATGTAACATCGATAGGTGTTACCCAGCTCAATGTAACATCGATAGGTGTCACCCAGCTCAATGTAACATCGATAGGTGTCACCCAGCTCACTGTAACATCGATAGGTGTTACCCAGCTCAATGTAACATCGATAGGTGTTACCCAGCTCAATGTAACTTCGATAGGTGTTACCCAGCTCAATCTGCCCTGTGAATGTATCTTCTTCGTGCTCTTCTAAAACAGCGTCTCTCCTGAATCTACTGTGGATTTCTTCTATCGAACCTTTTGCACGACTTTTACCAAGGTGTCCCTGGGATAATTCCCTAACCTCCTGCCACACAGTTTGTCTCTTCACCCTAAGTGTTGATATTAGAGTACAGTACAACTAACGCACGCTGATGGAACCAAAGCCTTCCATCCATCCATCTATCAGGAGCTTGTATAGAGGATGTCCAGCAACAACAACAAAACATCCAGGAATTCTGAGATTAAGAAACCCCATAATACACATTCATTAGAGTTGAATGAATGTAGACCATATAAAAGGGAATTTGCTGGAGATAAATTGGTCAGTGCTCAGTGTAATGTCACTACTGTCCCCCTAGGACGGGTCACCTCGGAGAAGCTGTGGTGGGTTTTCTTTGTTCCTTTGCTGGCCCCCATGTGCAGAACTGAAGGGCTACAGAGAATGACACACCGCTGTGTGAGGATGGTGGGCTGGCGGGTCGGGGGGTGGGCGGGCTGGCGGCGCGTGTCCTGAGTGCTGTGCTAGTCCCTCACCCCGGCCACTTCCTGTCATCCACAATGCCTCCAGATTTCTCCTGTCAATGGCTCATCTGTGGGGAGGCTGCTGATGTGTCCCGAGGCTTTCTCCACTGCAGCTAAATCACACAGACAAGAGAGCTGCACGCCACAGCAGCTAGAAGGTCCTTCTAAGAATAGCACTCGTCCCGAAAACACAACAAAACACAAATAAATAACAAATTAACCATCAGTTACTCTGCTCAAAATCAATACTATGACTCATCTTAAAGAGAGAGTGGAAATGTGGAAAATGGAAATTGAAACATGGAGAATGAAACATGGAGAATGCAATTGACTCTTTTTACGCTTGAGACGATAGCCCTAAATCGTGCTCTGTTTAAACGATGCTTTTACAATTAATTTATTCTGTTAATGCGCTCAGAAGGAAACTAATGAATGTGGGGAGGTCCTTTTGCAATAATGCTGATGATTAACTCAAATGCCCACAAACTAAAAGGTCTGTGTTTGGCGGGAACAAATCACATGGAATAAAAAACATTGTCCGACTCACAACTAACTATCAGACCCTTGTGAAGGAAATGTTACTTTGTGAAGAAAAAGTATTTGGTGTCATAAACAATCCTTGGTCCCTGCTTGTGCCTGGTAAAAGTGTCTATAACCAGTCTATAAGGGAAGTAACGGGACTGCCCCGAGATAACTCCTGACACACATTCACTACGGGGTATCAAGTATGTTAGAACCTCCCCACTTAACTGATAATAAACCATTATTAATTTAAGATTGACTTTGAGTGTCCCTGTGTAGAATATCCACAACAAGTAATTTACTTTTGCTGTCTTAGTATCTGTCTCTCTCGCTCTCTCTGTCTCTCTCTCCCACTCTCCTTCTCCCTCCCTCATGTTCTCACTCATGTTCTCACTCTCCTTCTCCCTCCCTCATGTTCTCACTCTCCTTCTCCCTCCCTCATGTTCTCACTCTCCTTCTCCCTCCCTCATGTTCTCACTCATGTTCTCACTCTCCTTCTCCCTCCCTCATGTTCTCACTCTCCTTCTCCCTCCCTCATGTTCTCACTCTCCTTCTCCCTCCCTCATGTTCTCACTCTCCTTCTCCCTCCCTCATGTTCTCACTCTCTGATGTGTTTCTCACTCTCAGACTGCTTGTCCTTAAGAAACTGAGAAGCTAGTATCTTGGTTTGTCAGCAGCAGCGGACAGCAGCAGGGAGCTGGATCAAGACACTGAGGAGGACATAGGGCTCGGCAGGTAGATTTGTGGCCCTGAGGGGCATTGATGTGGTGCGACACAATGAAGGACTAAGCTCGTTGACGTTGCCAGAGGAGAAACACCAAATCAAAGCAGACACAGCCTCCTTATAAGGCAAACAACCACAGCGGAGGAGCAGGTGGTGTTGTCTTTAATTCTCTCTTTTTGTGCTTTTGGCCAAATTTGAAATATAACTCAAGCTATGTGCTCTGAGGGCAACTAGTCAACATTTTCCATATCAGCATGGATGAAACTGTAGTTAAAATACAGAGGGCAATGGCATGATCCCTCCTCCGCCCCCTCGGAATACATTTTCACCAGATGGTGTTTCAGAATGTTAAACCGAGGCCCCACAATGGACTGCACCATTACAATCACGGCTCCACTTTCCCTTGTCCTGTAACAGAACAGCTGTTTGTTTATCTAACCTTTGAGTCAAAAGAACAGAAAGAACGCCATTTAGTCCTGCATCTATTGGAAGGTAAAGGAATCTAAATGTAGTCTACTATCTCCAATCAATGTAATTCCCTCTCAGTTGTATAAACAGTGAGTGTTATTCCAAGACCGTGTGTTGTATTTTCCCTGTTTCACTGACTGACTTCAGAGCTGGTGGTATCCCTGGGATCAGAAGCTACTGTGTGACTATGAAAGACAACAGCTGTCGGAGCAGCCGCTCACGGCAGACAGATAGAGTGCTGCTTTGTAAACTGCCTCCTAAAATAAACAGACCATTTAATTCTGTCTCTGATTGGGTTCCAGGAGGAGAAGTTGAAGTTTGATGAAATAGCTATGAGGATGAAGTGTGCCAGGATTCATCTGGTCAGAAAGACACAGATTGTGTGGCTCCATTCAGTTTATCTTCTCCATACACAGCTTTACACTTTCAACAGGTCAGCTTACATTTCACTATCTACAAATGCAATAGTTTACATGATAAATAGACTACTTAAAATAGTAACTTAAACATAACCCCTTGTTCATGGCTATATGCTGAAAGGAGTTGGTTCCGTTGTCATCCGAGAATGTATGTACATCTTCCACATTATTAGTTCAGATCATTACATGGAGGTTTTAAAGAATATGCTCTCTGTAACCTAGTCATCATACCTGTAATGCTAACTGTAACCATCATGTCTGCCATCTGTAACCTAGTCAACATACCTGTAATGCTAACTGTAACCATCATGTCTGCCATCTGTAACCTAGTCATCATACCTGTAATGCTAACTGTAACCATCATGTCTGCCATCTGTAACCTAGTCAACATACCTGTAATGCTAACTGTAACCATCATGTCTGCCATCTGTAACCTAGTCATCATACCTGTAATGCTAACTGTAACCATCATGTCTGCCATCTGTAACCTAGTCATCATACCTGTAATGCTAACTGTAACCATCATGTCTGCCATCTGTAACCTAGTCATCATACCTGTAATGCTAACTGTAACCATCATGTCTGCCATCTGTAACCTAGTCAACATACCTGTAATGCTAACTGTAACCATCATGTCTGCCATCTGTAACCTAGTCATCATACCTGTAATGCTAACTGTAACCATCATGTCTGCCATCTGTAACCTAGTCATCATACCTGTAATGTTAACTGTAACCATCATGTCTGCCATCTGTAACCTAGTCAACATACCTGTAATGCTAACTGTAACCATCATGTCTGCCATCTGTAACCTAGTCATCATACCTGTAATGCTAACTGTAACCATCATGTCTACCATCTGTAACCTAGTCATCATACCTGTAATGCTAACTGTAACCATCATGTCTGCCATCTGTAACCTAGTCATCATACCTGTAATGCTAACTGTAACCATCATGTCTGCCATCTGTAACCTAGTCATCATACCTGTAATGCTAACTGTAACCATCATGTCTGCCATCTGTAACCTAGTCATCATACCTGTAATGCTAACTGTAACCATCATGTCTGCCATCTGTAACCTAGTCATCATACCTGTAATGCTAACTGTAACCATCATGTCTGCCATCTGTAACCTAGTCATCATACCTGTAATGCTAACTGTAACCATCATGTCTGCCATCTGTAACCTAGTCATCATACCTGTAATGTTAACTGTAACCATCATGTCAGCCATCTGTAACCTAGTCATCATACCTGTAATGTTAACTGTAACCATCATGTCTGCCATCTGTAACCTAGTCATCATACCTGTAATGCTAACTGTAACCATCATGTCTGCCATCTGTAACCTAGTCATCATACCTGTAATGCTAACTGTAACCATCATGTCTGCCATCTGTAACCTAGTCATCATACCTGTAATGTTAACTGTAACCATCATGTCTGCCATCTGTAACCTAGTCATCATACCTGTAATGCTAACTGTAACCATCATGTCTGCCATCTGTAACCTAGTCATCATACCTGTAATGCTAACTGTAACCATCATGTCTGCCATCTGTAACCTAGTCATCATACCTGTAATGTTAACTGTAACCATCATGTCTGCCATCTGTAACCTAGTCATCATACCTGTAATGTTAACTTTAACCATCATCTCTGCCATCTGTAACCCTCGTCATCATACCTGTAATGCTAACTGTAACCATCATGTCTGCCATCTGTAACCTAGTCATCATACCTGTAATGCTAACTGTAACCATCATGTCTGCCATCTGTAACCTAGTCATCATACCTGTAATGCTAACTGTAACCATCATGTCTGCCATCTGTAACCTAGTCATCATACCTGTAATGTTAACTGTAACCATCATGTCTGCCATCTGTAACCTAACCATCATACCTGTAATGCTAACTGTAACCATCATGTCTGCCATCTGTAACCTAGTCATCATACCTGTAATGTTAACTGTAACCATCATGTCTGCCATCTGTAACCTAGTCATCATACCTGTAATGCTAACTGTAACCATCATGTCTGCCATCTGTAACCTAGTCATCATACCTGTAATGCTAACTGTAACCATCATGTCTGCTCTCTGTAACCTCGTCATCATACCTGTAACCATCATGTCTGCCATCTGTAACCTAACCATCATACCTGTAATGCTAACTGTAACCATCATGTCTGCCATCTGTAACCTAACCATCATACCTGTAATGCTAACTGTAACCATCATGTCTGCCATCTGTAACCTAGTCATCATACCTGTAATGCTAACTGTAACCATCATGTCTGCCATCTGTAACCTAGTCATCATACCTGTAATGCTAACTGTAACCATCATGTCTGCCATCTGTAACCTAGTCATCATACCTGTAATGCTAACTGTAACCATCATGTCTGCCATCTGTAACCTAGTCATCATACCTGTAATGCTAACTGTAACCATCATGTCTGCCATCTGTAACCTAGTCATCATACCTGTAATGTTAACTGTAACCATCATGGCTGCCATCTGTAACCTATTCATCATACCTGTAATGCTAACTGTAACCATCATGTCTGCCATCTGTAACCTAGTCATCATACCTGTAATGCTAACTGTAACCATCATGTCTGCCATCTGTAACCTAGTCATCATACCTGTAATGCTAACTGTAACCATCATGTCTGCCATCTGTAACCTAGTCATTATACCTGTAATGTTAACTGTAACCATCATGTCTGCCATCTGTAACCTAGTCATCATACCTGTAATGTTAACTGTAACCATCATGTCTACCATCTGTAACCTAGTCATCCATCATACCTGTAATGTTAACTGTAACCATCATGTCTACCATCTGTAACCTAGTCATCATACCTGTAATGTTAACTGTAACCATCATGTCTACCATCTGTAACCTAGTCATCATACCTGTAATGCTAACTGTAACCATCATGTCTGCCATCTGTAACCTAGTCATTATACCTGTAATGTTAACTGTAACCATCATGTCTGCCATCTGTAACCTAGTCATCATACCTGTAATGTTAACTGTAACCATCATGTCTACCATCTGTAACCTAGTCATCAAAGCAATGATTAAAAAGGATTTGTAATAATACATGCATAGTACATTATGTTCCCTTCGCAGTTAAATTGATTACTAAACGGATGTACCTTTCAGGACAACAACATCGCCTTCAAAATATAGTGAGACTGTAATATGAAGAAAATACCAGACATAATTGCTCTACTAAAGCATATCTGCTAGAATAATTTCTGTTTCTTTAGGCCAGGGTGATTGTCTTACACTGATGGAATGTAGCCAACAAAGATCCATTCTGTTCGATCAATATCCATTTAAGCGAATAGCCTAAATAAATGTAGTATCTTTTTAAGATCTCTCTTAATTTCCCTCCAGAAGCCAAAAGACTTGCCACATTTATGACAATGGGAATTGATAATGTTTCCTCTGGTTAGCACTTCTTCTGTAACTGCCAGTTAGGGAAAATAACTGCTTAAATGGCGGTATATCTTCTTGACTGATTAAACACTGTGATTTATAGGTTGGCCTTTAGTTTTACATACATTATTTTCCCCTAGAGAAGACTTCAGCCATGTACCTTGCAAACCCAGATGTTTTAATGACCAAATAGTGTGTACAGGCCAAAGATAAAGCTCTCTGTCAGGCTGTAGGCCAGAGAATATCACAGTGACTTCCCAACAAATTCATGCATTTCCATACAAGGCTCCTGACACACCACCACACATTAGAAACATTCAACTCCAAACAGCCTCTAACCAGCCTCTAGTACTTGCTCTACTGCAGAGCCATTTTCCTCAGGAGACAAATTCATTTCCTGCTTTGGAATCCAACCAAAAATGTGTGCATGCATAATGCATATGTTTTCCTATGTTATGTATTAGGCACATAGTCTTTTAATTCACCAGGGTGTGTGCATGCTGCAAATGCCAGAAAGCAGAAGGGGGGTTATTGAAAAGAGGGAGGCGCCTTGAGTAAACCACATTCAGAATAGGGAAGCTCAGAGAGAGAGAGAGAGAGAGACAAAGACAGAGAAACAGAGAAAGAGTGAGAGAAAGAAAAATAAAGAGTGAGGGAAAGAAAAAGAAAGAGTGAGGGAAAGAAAAAGAAAGAGTGAGGGAAAGAAAAAGAAAGAGTGAGGGAAAGAAAAAGAAAGAGTGAGGGAAAGAAAAAGAAAGAGTGAGGGAAAGAAAAGGAAAAAAGAGAAAGAGAAAGAAAAGGAAAGACTTACCTGACACAGTCCTGACAATCTCGCTGGTATTCCTCAGGCCAACGAAGGAGAACTGGTAGAGCCTCCAGGAGCGGATGTCTCCCACCTCCACGGAGCTTCTCTTCCACTTGTACACTATCTCCTCTCTGGGGTAGCCATCTGGACAGAGGGAGGGTGGAGAGACAGTTAGCTCGGGAAATTACTACCTGTGGTGGTCTATGACTGAATCCATCCAATAATAAAACGTGTTAAACAGGTGATGTGTAATGCTATGTACATATTTTCCACTCCAATGGTAATTAGGTTTAGGGTGACTTTAATGTAGACATAACCAATATTCAGGGACATTGTAAGGAGCAATCCTAAATAGTGACTGGACACTAATAGTCTGATAACGACTGACCTTCAGTCAAGTCCAGAGAAGAACACTACCATGTACAGGCCTACATCATACTAAATGGGGTGATTTAATGCACATTAGCTTTCCCAAGTGCAAGCTGTAATGGGCTTTTTAGTTGAATTGCCCACAGATATCCTGCCACAGATATCCTGTAATAGATATCCGGTAACAGATATCCTATAACAGATATCCCATAACAGATATCCTGCCACAGATATCCTGTAATAGATATCCGGTAACAGATATCCTATAACAGATATCCCATAACAGATATCCTGCCACAGATATCCTGTAATAGATATCCCATAACAGATATCCCATAACAGATATCCCATAACAGATATCCTGTAATAGATATCCTGCCACAGATATCCTGTAATAGATATCCGGTAACAGATATCCGGTAACAGATATCCCATAACAGATATCCTGCCACAGATATCCTGTAATAGATATCCGGTAACAGATATCCGGTAACAGATATCCCATAACAGATATCCTGCAACAGATATCCTGTAACAGATATCCTGTAACCTATATCCGGTAACAGATATCCCTCAACAGATATCCTATAACAGATATCCTGTAACAGATATCCTGTAACAGATATCCTGTAACCTATATCCGGTAACAGATATCCCTCAACAGATATCCTGCAACAGATATCCTGTAACAGATATCCTGTAACAGATATCCTATAGCATATATCCTATAACAGATATCCTGCAACAGCAATCCTGTAACAGACCCTGTCTGTCTGGTTACTGTACTGGTCTCTCTCACCAACCCTGCCTGGTTACTGTACTGGTCTCTCTCGCCAACCCTGCCTGGTTACTGTACTGGTCTCTCTCGCCAACCCTGCCTGGTTACTGTACTGGTCTCTCTCACCAAACCTGCCTGTTTACTGTACTGGTCTCTCTCACCAACCCTGCCTGTTTACTGTACTGGTCTCTCTCACCAACCCTGCCTGTTTACTGTACTGGTCTCTCTCATCAACCCTGTCCGTCTGGTTACTGTACTGGTCTCTCTCACCAACCCTGCCTGGTTACTGTACTGGTCTCTCTCACCAACCCTGTCTGTCTGGTTACTGTACTGATCTCTCTCACCAACCCTGTCTGTCTGGTTACTGTACTGGTCTCTCTCACCAACCCTGTCTGTCTGGTTACTGTACTGGTCTCTCTCATCAACCCTGTCTGCCTGGTTACTGTACTGATCTCTTTCACCAACCCTGTCTGTCTGGTTACTGTACTGGTCTCTCTCATCAACCCTGTCTGTCTGGTTACTGTACTGGTCTCTCTCATCAACCCTGTCTGTCTGGTTACTGTACTGGTCTCTCTCATCAACCCTCTCTGTCTGGTTACTGTACTGGTCTCTCTCATCAACCCTGTCTGCCTGGTTACTGTACTGATCTCTCTCACCAACCCTGTCTGTCTGGTTACTGTACTGGTCTCTCTCACCAACCCTGCCTGGTAACTGTACTGGTCTCTCTCACCAACCCTGTCTGTCTGGTTACTGTACTGGTCTCTCTCACCAGCCCTGTCTGTCTGGTTACTGTACTGGTCTCTCTCACCAACCCTGCCTGGTAACTGTACTGGTCTCTCTCACCAACCCTGTCTGTCTGGTTACTATACTGGTCTCTCTCACCAACCCTGTCTGGTCACTGTACTGGTCTCTCTCACCAACCCTGTCTGGTTACTGTACTGGTCTCTCTCACCAACCCTGTGTGGTTACTGTACTGGTCTCTCTCACCAACCCTGTATGGTTACTGTACTGGTCTCTCTCACCAAACCTGTCTGTCTGGTTACTGTACTGGTCTCTCTCACCAACCCTGTCTATCTGGTTATTGTACTGGTCTCTCTCACCAACCCTGTCTGTCTGGTTACTGTACTGGTCTCTCTCACCAGCCCTGTCTGTCTGGTTACTGTACTGGTCTCTCTCACCAACCCTGCCTGGTAACTGTACTGGTCTCTCTCACCAACCCTGTCTGTCTGGTTACTATACTGGTCTCTCTCACCAACCCTGTCTGGTCACTGTACTGGTCTCTCTCACCAACCCTGTATGGTTACTGTACTGGTCTCTCTCACCAACCCTGTATGGTTACTGTACTGGTCTCTCTCACCAACCCTGTCTGTCTGGTTACTGTACTGGTCTCTCTCACCAACCCTGTCTGGTTACTGTACTGGTCTCTCTCACCAACCCTGCCTGGTTACTGTACTGGTCTCTCTCACCAAACCCTGTCTGGTTACTGTACTGGTCTCGCTCACCAACCCTGTCTGGTTACTGTACTGGTCTCTCTCACCAACCCTGTCTGGTTACTGTACTGGTCTCTCTCACCAACCCTCTGGTTACTGTACTGGTCTCTCTCACCAACCCCTGTCTGGTTACTGTACTGGTCTCTCTCACCAACCCTGGTTACTGTACTGGTCTCTCTCACCAACCCTGTCTGGTTACTGTACTGGTCTCTCTCACCAACCCTGTCTGGTTACTGTACTGGTCTCTCTCACCAACCCTCTGGTTACTGTACTGGTCTCTCTCACCAACCCTGTCTGGTTACTGTACTGGTCTCTCTTACCAACCCTGTCTGGTTACTGTACTGGTCTCTCTCACCAACCCTGTCTGGTTACTGTACTGGTCTCTCTTACCAACCCTGTCTGGTTACTGTAGGTTTGGAGGTTAATGTTATACTCCCTCTTTCATTGTACTGCTTCTCCCCTCTATTACTGCTTTCTCTCACAATAGAAAAGCACTAAAAACACAGCAGCATGTTGTGCACTGTGCTGATGTCTTCATGGTATAGTGCTTGTTCTTGGCTGCTACTGCTGTTGGAAGTAGGCATGGGAGGCCATGGAGAGAGAGAGAAAGTGGCATGTGGAGGCCATGGAGAGAGAGAGAGAGTGTGTGAGCGAGAGAGACAAGAGAGAGTGGTGGTGGGGTAGTAAAGAGCCCATGGCAAGACTTACAGCTGGAAAACTCCAGCGGACAGGAGTGCTCATCCATTGGGAAGTTGTTCAGTTTAAGCTGGCACTCGGCATCAATAGTCAACCTACAAACAGAAAAACACAGTTTGCATCTGCTGTGCTGGTCGGGTTGTCAACAAAGCATCTAACATATTCTGTTCTGAAACTATCCTGTCTGATTTCTATTGTTCATTGGACTTAAGAGTGTTGGGCCAGTAACCAAAAGGTTGCTAGATTGAATCCCTGAGCTGAGAAGGTACAAATCTGTCGTTCTGACCCTGAACAAGGTAATTAACCCACTGTTCCTAGGCCGTCATTGTAAATAAGAATTTGTTCTTAAATAAAGGTTAAATTAAAAATTAAAAAACATTGTTTTTAATTATAATTAGTCATTGGTGAAGGAATTAATGAAGTGTGGTTGCATTCTGTGAGAACATCAATCACTGCTGGGTTGAGGAGTCCAGTCCACCAAAGTTCATCTTCTCATTAGACAGTGTGAGGGAGAGTTAGCTAGCTAGCCAGGCTGAATCTACTCTTCCTTCTTAACCAGAGGCACCAAATTAGGATGATTAATGTGGTCTGAAGCGCAATCAGTCAAGCTCAATCAACTACCGCCTGTCAAATACAGTCAACTGGAAACTGTCTGTTTCCTCATTTGTGTCAGAGTCTCCCAGTGGTACTTCTTCATTGGACAACATCTCACCGCAGTGTGTAGAGTATCCGTCCATCGTTCCAGATCCGGAGCATACGATTGGGTGTGGTGATCCAGTGGGCGTCGGCCTTCTTGGAGTTGCGGAAGAAGGTGTCAGGGATCCAGATCTTGCCCACCATGTTGCTGTTGAGACGCAAGACCTTCATGGTACTGTTGAACTTTAACCTCCGGTCATACCACGTCTGGGCAAAAAATATGTCGATGGTGTACTCCTGCGGAGGGAAAAGAACAGGCTTGATTCTATTAAACCCGCGGTGCGTTATTATACAAGGTCAAATCAAATCTAATGTTATTTGTCACATGCTGAATAAAACAGGTGTAGTAGACCTTACTGTGAAATGCTTACTGACAAGCCCTTAACCAACAATACAGTTAAGAAAAATAAGTGTTAAGAAATAAAAAAGTTTAAAAGAAATAAACAAATAATTAAATAGCAACAATAAAATAACAGTAACGAGGCTATATTCGGGGGTACCGGTACAGAGTCAATGTGCGGGGATCAGAGAATGTTTTTTACTACTGCAGGAACCTAATATTACTAGTTAGACCCCACTCACAGGTATATGCAGGTAAGTGTGTACACAGGCAGCAGTAAATCACCACTGCCTAATTGCCTATCACTATGGCAGTTGAGTTGATTCCATCCATAGTCATCTTTGGAAGAGATTCATTCCAAAATGCTATATTTAGTCAGGTCTAGGATTACACATTTTGGGGAATATTCAGAGGTGGAAACTTTCCGTGGGAATTAACGGGAATACATGGGAATTAACAGAAATATATGCAAATTAATATTATTACCATTTAAATGTAGATGTTTTTTTGCATTGGAGATATTGAACATATCATATGGAGACAGAAACATGAACATTTACTTTATCATAAGAAGACATAATTGCAACATATTAAATCCTTCCAATAGAAATGTAAAAAAAAACTATTTAGTTACAAATAGAATTTTAATTAAATGAGTTGACTCTTCACATGGGATGATTTCACTGAACAACAAAAAAAATCACCTAAAAAAATCACCTAAAAACATTTTCTACATACATCTGTAAAATGATAGTCTGGAAACTAAAGCTTTGGTTGTCTTCTTCTCAGGCGTCCATGTCTTCTCCCTGGATCTCCTCAATGTTCACCTCTTGAACATTAGACTGAGGCCTCATCTTCACTGTCACTTTCCAACCTTGTTGAGGATGGCTGGTTGTCAGGCTCAAGAAGCCTCAAATTTGCCCTGATGGCCACCAATCTTTCAACCCTCGTATTGGTCAGCCTGTTGCGTGCTTTGGTGTGTGTGTTCCCAAACAAGGACCAGTTGTGCTCTGAGGCGGCAGATGTTAGTGGGATTTGGAGGATGATGACGCAACAGGGGAAAGAGCCTCAGATCCACAAAGTCTCTTCCACCAGGTGGCTGATGATATACGTTGGCATGACTGCCATATTGCATCTCCATCCCAAAGCCCTTGCTTGGAAATATACTTCACCAGACTTCCAAGAACCTTCCCCGAGACACGGTAGTGATGACACCATAGGCCTTGTTGATGCGCATCACCAGACAGGATGCTCTTGTCAGCATATTTGGGGTCCAACATGTACGCTGCGGCGTGTATGGGCTTCAGGTAGAAGTCTTCATGCTTTTTGATGTATTTCAGAACTGCAGTTTCTTCTGCTTGGAGCAACAGTGAAGTGGGTAGGGCAGTATGGATTTCTTATCTTACATCTGCAAGCAGAGTCTGAACATCAGACAGGGTGGCATTGTCTCTCTCAATCCGTGCAATGGCTACTGCTATAGGTTTCAGGAGTTTCAGGCTGCTTACCACTCTCTCCCAAAATACATCATCCAGGAGGATCCTCTTGATGGGGCTGTCCATATCGGCAGACTGTGATATGGCCATTTCTTGGAGAGACTCTTTCCCCTCTAGGAGACTGTCAAACATGATGACAACACCACCCCAACGGGTGTTGCTGGACAGCTTCAATGTGGTGCTCTTATTCTTCTCACTTTGCTTTGTGAGGTAGATTGCTGCTATAACTTGATGACCCTTCACATACTTAACCATTTCCTTGGCGCTCTTGTAGTGTAACCATTGTTTTCAGTGCCATGATGTCCTTGAGGAGCAGATTCAATGCATAAGCAGCACAGCCAATGGGTGTGATGTGAGGGTAGGACTCCTCCACTTTAGACCAAGCAGCCTTCATGTTCGCAGCATTGTCTGTCACCAGTGCAAATACCTTCTGTCCAAGGTCATTTATGACTGCCTTCAGCTCATCTGCAATTTAGAGACCGGTGTGTCTGTTGTCCCTTGTGTCTGTGCTCTTGTACAATACTGATTGAGGGGTGGAGATAATGTAGTTAATTATTCCTTGCCCACGAACATTCGACCACCCATCAGAGATGATTGCAATACAGTCTGCTTTCTCTATGATTTTCTTGACCTTCACCTGAACTCTGGTGAACTCTGCATCCAGCAAATGAGTAGATAAAGCCTGTCTGGTTGGAGGGGTGTATGCTGGGCAAAGAACATTCAGAAATCTCTTCCAATACACATTGCCTGTGAGCATCAGAGTTGAACCAGTTGCATACACAGCTTGAGCAAGACATTCATCAGAATTTCTCTGACTACGTTCCTCTATTGAGTAAAAAAACTTCTGATTCCAGGAGGACCATGAGCTGTTGCTATCGATAAGGTGTCAGATTCATAATTTTCACCTCGAATAGAAGTAGAGGGACTTCTGTCAGAGGTTGCTTGTTGTGAGCGCTGAGGGAACTTTATGCACTTGGCCAGATGATTCTGCATCTTTGTTGCATTCTTCACATATGATTTGGTACAGTATTTGCAAATGTACACAGCTTTTCCTTCTACATTAGCTGCAGTGAAACGTCTCCACACATCAGATAGTGCCCTTGGCATTTTCCTGTAAAGATTTTTTAAAAATGAGTAAAAAACAAACAAATATAATTCAATGTACAGATAAATAGTTAAGCAGTTAGATTAAACAACTCCTTTGTAAAATAAATGTCTTAAAATGAAACATGTATGAAAACAGGTGAATTAACACTCCTCAGTTAGCAGGCTCAAGCAACCCACATGGTAGCAAAACCTGACTAGCAGAAATTGCTAACAAGTTAGCAAATTATTTAAACACACTTTGCTGTAGGCTCCTATTTACTAGTTAACAAAACAATCATGTATGTCATATAAAATATATTCACCCCACCCAGTATTGTAATCAAAGCTTACCAGAAAGCATGTAGTCCTTGACTCAGACAGTTTAGTAGTGTGGGCTCAATAGCATCTCAGTGTGCAAGATCTTGAGAATCAACTGTACATGGAAGAGGGCACTGCACATGTGATGGAAGAATGCACTGTGCATGCAGAGGATTGGAATTCCATTGAATTGGGGATATTTTAACCAAAACATGCAAAAAGACCTAGAATTGCCTGATGTATATCGCACGAAAAAAGGTTCACAGTTATAAGCTAACTTTTTACATGAATTTAAGCAAAATTCCCCAAAGTCCAGGGCTTCCCATGGAAATTTTCAAGAAACTTACCAGAAAGTTTCCAGCCCTTTGCAACCCTAGTCAGGTCCATAAATATTTGGACATTGACCAAGTTATTATTATTTTAGCTGTCTACCACAGCATATTGAAGTTGAAATTAAATAATGAATATGAGCTGAAAGTTCAGACGTTCCGCTTTCATTTGAGGGTATTTAACATCCAAATCAGGTGAACGGTGTAGGAATTGCAGCACGATTTATATGTGGTACCCCCTTCAACGTACCTCACTTTAAGGGACCAAAAGTAATTGGACAATTGGCTGCTCAGCTGTTCCATGGTCAGGTGTGTGTTATTCACTCTTTAGTTAATTTACAAGTAAGCAGATAAAAGGTCTAGAGTTGGTTTCAAGTGTGGCATTTGCATTTGGAATCTGTTACTGTTAACCCTCAATATGAAGTCCAAAGAGCTGTCACTGCCAGTGAAGCAAGACATCAATAGGCTGAAAAATCAAAACAAACCCATCAGAGAAATAGCAAAAACATTAGGTGTGGCCAAATCAACTATTTGGTACATTCTTAAGAAGAAAGAATGCACTGGTGAGCTCAGGAACACCCATAGGCCAGGAAGAGCATGGGAAAAAACTGGTGGATGACAGAAGATTATTTCGCTAGTGAAGAAAAACCCCTTCACAACAGTTGGACAGATCAAGAACGCCCTCCAGGAGGGAGGTGTATCTGTGTCAAAGTCAACCATCAAGAGAAGACTTCACCAGAGTAAATACACACGGTTTACCACAAGATGTAAACTATTGGTAAGCTTCAAAAACAGATGAGACAAAGATCAACTTGTACCAGAATGATGGCAAGAGAAGAGTTATGGAGAAAGGAAGGAACTGCTCATGATCCGAAGCATACCACCTCATCTGTGAAGCATGGTGGAGGTGGTGTTATGGCGTGGGAATGTACAGTATGGCTGCCAATGGAACTGGTCCCCTTGTATTTATTGTGATGTGACTGCTGACAAAAGCAGCAGAATGAATTCTGAAGTGTTTAGGGCTATATTACTTGCTCAGATTCAGCCAAATGCTTCAAAACTCATTGGACGGCGCTTCACAGTGCAGATGGACAATGACCCGAAGCATACTGTGAAAGCAACCCAAGACTTTAAGGCAAAGAAGTGGAATGTTCTGCAATGACCAAGTCAATCACCTGATCTGAATCCAATTGAGCATGCACTTCCCTTGCTGAAGGCAAAACTGAAGGCAAAACGCCCCTAGAACAAGCAGGAACTGAAGACAGCTGCAGAAAAGGCCTGGCAGAGCATCACCAGGGAAGAAACTCAGCATCTGGTATGTCTATAGGTTCCAGACTTAGGGCAGTCATTGACTGTAAATGATTTGCAACCAAGTATTACAACTCACAATTTAATTTATGATTATGTTAGTTTGTCCAATTACTTTTGAGACCCTAAAATTGGGGGGCTATGTATAAAAAAGGTTTTAATTTCTACACGGTTCATACCATCATTTTGACAAAACTCTTGAACTAAATATGAAAGTATACACTTAAAGCACATGTTGATTGTTTCCTTTCAAATCCATTGTGGTGGCGTACAGAGACAAAATTATGCAAATTGTGTCACTGTCCAAATACTAATCTGTTTTCATAAATGTTGGTAAATTAGCTTTTATTAAATCAATTATGAAAGAGATTGGTGTGTTATTTCCACTATCTAATCATGGCATGAGGTTGATCATGGCATGAGGTTGTTCATGGCATGAGGTTGTTCATGGCATGAGGTTGATCATGGCATGAGGTTGTTCATGGCATGAGGTTGTTCATGGCATGAGGTTGTTCATGGCATGAGGTTGATCATGGCATGAGGTTGATCATGGCATGAGGTTGTTCATGGCATGAGGTTGTTCATGGCATGAGGTTGATCATGGCATGAGGTTGTTCATGGCATGAGGTTGTTCATGGAAGTTTGTTCATGGCATGATGTTGTTTATGGCAGGTTGTTCATGGCATGAGGTTGTTCATGGCAGGTTGTTCATGGCATGAGGTTGTTCATGGCATGAGGTTGTTCATGGCAGGTTGTTAATGGCATGAGGTTGTTCATGGCATGAGGTTGTTCATGGCATGAGGTTGTTCATGGCATGAGGTTGTTCATGGCAGGTTGTTCATGGCATGAGGTTGTTCATGGCATGAGGTTGTTCATGGCAGGTTGTTCATGGCATGAGGTTGTTCATGGCATGAGGTTGTTCATGGCATGAGGTTGTTCATGGCATGAGGTTGTTAATGGCATGAGGTTGTTCATGGCAGGTTGTTAATGGCATGAGGTTGTTCATGGCAGGTTGTTCATGGCATGAGGTTGTTCATGGCATGAGGTTGTTCATGGCATGAGGTTGTTCATGGCATGAGGTTGGCAGGTTCATGGCATGAGGTTGTTCATGGCATGAGGTTGTTCATGGCATGAGATTGTTCATGGCATGAGGTTGTTCATGGCAGGTTGTTCATGGCATGAGGTTGTTTCATGAGGTTGTTCATGAGGTTGTTCATGGCATGAGGTTGTTCATGTTCATGGCAGGTTGTTCATGGCATGAGGTTGTTCATGGCAGGTTGCATGAGGTTGTTCATGGCATGAGGTTGTGGCATCATGCAGGTTGTTCATGGCATGAGGTTGTTCATGGCATGAGGTTGTTCATGGCATGAGGTTGTTCATGGCATGGTTGTTCATGGCATGAGGTTGTTCATGGCATGAGGTTGTTCATGGCATGAGGTTGATCATGGCATGAGGTTGTTTATGGCATGAGGTTGTTCATGGCAGGTTGTTCATGGCATGAGGTTGTTCATGGCAGGTTGTTCATGGCAGGTTGTTCATGGCATGAGGTTGTTCATGGCAGGTTGTTCATGGCAGGTTGTTCATGGCATGAGGTTGTTCATGGCATGAGGTTGATCATGGCATGAGGTTGTTCATGGCATGAGGTTGATCATGGCATGAGGTTGTTCATGGCAGGTTGTTCATGGCATGAGGTTGTTCATGGCATGAGGTTGTTCATGGCAGGTTGTTCATGGCATGAGGTTGTTCATGGCAGGTTGTTCATGGCATGAGGTTGTTCATGGCATGAGGTTGTTCATGGCATGAGGTTGTTCATGGCATGAGGTTGTTCATGGCAGGTTGTTCATGGCATGAGGTTGTTCATGGCATGAGGTTGTTCATGGCAGGTTGTTCATGGCATGAGGTTGTTCATGGCATGAGGTTGTTCATGGCAGGTTGTTCATGGCATGAGGTTGTTCATGGCATGAGGTTGTTTATGGCATGAGGTTGTTCATGGCAGGTTGTTCATGGCATGAGGTTGTTCATGGCAGGTTGTTCATGGCATGAGGTTGTTCATGGCAGGTTGTTCATGGCATGAGGTTGTTCATGGCATGAGGTTGTTCATGGCATGAGGTTGTTCATGGCAGGTTGTTCATGGCATGAGGTTGTTCATGGCATGAGGTTGTTCATGGCATGAGGTTGTTCATGGCAGGTTGTTCATGGCATGAGGTTGTTCATGGCATGAGGTTGTTCATGGCAGGTTGTTCATGGCATGAGGTTGTTCATGGCATGAGGTTGTTCATGGCAGGTTGTTCATGGCATGAGGTTGTTCATGGCATGAGGTTGTTCAATGACAGCAATTTGTTTAAAATCACTTGATGGTTTAATTTCAGAGAAATGAATAATACTGGGTAAATAATACTCACTCTCAGAGAAATAAGTAGTACTGCTAGGTTTTACACAATCAAATATAACACATAACTACATTTTAATAAAGAACTGTACAAATGCTACATATGAGATCTGTATGTAAAACATTTACATTTGACATTTTAGTAATTTAGCAAATGCTCTTATCCAGAGCGCCTTGCAGTAAGTGCAATGTCTTTGTTTCTGGCCATTTTGAGCCTGTAATCGAACCCACAAATGCTGATGCTCCAGATACTCAACTAGTCTAAAGAAGGCCAGTTTTATTGCTTCTTTAATAAGCACAAAAGTTTTTGGGTGTGCTAACATAATTGCAAAAGGGTTTTCTAAAGATCAATTAGCCTTTTAAAATGATAAACTTGGATTAGCAAACACAATGTGCCATTGGAACACATGAGTTATGGTTGCTGATAATGGGCCTGTGTACGCCTATATAGATATTCCATTCAAAATCAGCTGTTTCCAGCTACACTAGTCATTTACAAAATTAACAATGTCTACACTGTATTTCTGATAAATGTTATGTTATTTTAAAGGGCAAAAATTTACTTTTCTTTCAAAAACAAGGAAATGTCTAAGTGACCCCAAACTTTTGAACGGTAGTGTACATACAAGTTAAATTCTGTGTTGAAATTTAACAATGAATAAAAACTACTGTAGAACACCCTGAGACCCTAAACAGGAACGAGTGTCCTCCAAAACAGTGAATACAAATCACTCTCCATGTTCCACCGAACCCGTTTAAACTGAGGGCAGTTTTACAACTACATGGTAAAACTGCTGTCTGGGGTACATTGGCAGAGCACTTTCCTAAAGCAAAATGGCTTCCCCAAGACCATGAATCCTTTGCTCCTATTAAAGAATGCAGCTACACTGGGCCACCTTGAGCCCCTCAACCTGAAAATGAAATGTTTAACGGGCCAATTAATGGCTTCCCTTGTTTAGCAGGAGCATTATCTAACCTCATATCCTGAGAAGCACTTTGCTCTCACTCTGACAAAACCCTTCCTGCAATGCTCTCTGTCTCCCATTCAACAGGCCTAGGAAATATATATGAAGGCTATTCAATAGAGCACTGGAGAAAGGAGAGAGGAGTGTATGTGTGTGTGGTCATGTGTGTGTTTGAGAGAGAGAGAGAGAGAGAGAGAGAGAGAGAGAGAGAGAGAGAGAGAGAGAGAGAGAGAGAGAGAGAGAGAGAGAGAGAGAGAGAGAGAGAGAGAGAGAGAGAGAGAGAGAGAGAGATACAAAGAGAGAGAGAGAGAGAGAGATACCGAGAGAGAGAGGGAGAGAGAGAGATATACATAGAGAGAGAGAGCATTATCTAACGATACTGAGAGAGAGAGAGAGAGAGAGAGAGAGAGAGAGAGAGATAGAGAGATATAGATACAGAGAGAGAGATACTGAGATACAGAGAGAGAGAGAGATACCAAGATACAGAGAGAGAGAGAGAGAGAGAGAGATACCGAGATACAGAGAGAGAGATATACAGAGATACAGAGAGAGAGAGAGAGATACTGAGATACAGAGATACAGAGAGAGAGAGAGAGAGAGAGAAAGAGGGAGAGAGATACCGAGATACAGAGAGAGAGAGAGAGAGAGATACCGAGATACAGAGAGAGAGATACCGAGATACAGAGAGAGAGAGAGAGAGAGAGAGAGATACCAAGATACAGAGAGAGAGAGAGAGAGAGAGAGATACCGAGATACAGAGAGAGAGATATACAGAGATACAGAGAGAGAGAGAGAGAGAGATACTGAGATACAGAGATAGAGAGAGAGAGAGAGAGAGAGAGAGGGAGAGAGATACCGAGATACAGAGAGAGAGAGAGAGAGAGATACCGAGATACAGAGAGAGAGAGATACCGAGATACAGAGAGAGAGAGTGAGAGAGAGAGAGATACCGAGATACAGAGGGAGAGAGAGAGAGAGATACTGAGAGAGAGATATACCGAGATACCGAGATACAGAGAGAGAGAGATACCGAGATACAGAGAGAGAGAGAGAGAGATACCGAGATACAGAGAGAGTGAGAGATACCGAGATACAGAGAGAGAGAGAGAGAGAGAGAGAGAGAGAGAGAGATTTGTGTGTGAGAGGACATAGGCTAAGCATTGGAGAAAAGGTAATGACTAACAGTAAAGCCCAAATCCATAACAAAGAGTCATGAACAAAATAAAAAGCAACCCTGTTACCCGGCAGACCTTTAATGCACAGCCCAAATTCAATGACATGGCTTTCTAGGCCTTTTCATTTGGGCCTTCCAAGCGGGAGCTGAAAAGTACTACCCATCCCACCTTTCTCAACACAGTAGAGGGGTCCATCCCATTCCACCCCAGTCTGATCTAAGTCTCTGAGATAATGGGCTTTCGCAGTAAAAAATAAAAAGTATAATAATTTACATTTAACATTTAAGTCATTTAGTAGACACGCTTGTCTTGCTCAAGGGCACAATGACAGATTTGTAACCTAGTCAGCTCAGGATTTGAACCACCAACCTTTAATAAAGATATATTATGCATAGACTATATACTGGTAATTCGGAAAGTATTCAGACCCCTTGACTTTGTCCGAAAAATGTTTACGTTAACTAAAGTCTTATTCTAAAATGAATTAAATAATACTTTTTCCTCATCAATCTACACACAATAACCCGTAATGACAAGGTGAAAACTTTTTTAAATTGTTGCAAATTTACATAACAAAATAAATAAATGGAATACCTTATTTACATAAGTATTCAGACGCTTTGCTACAAGACTCAACATTTAGCTCAGGTGCATCCTGTTTCCATTGATCATCCTTGAGATGTTTCTACAACTTGATTGGAGTCCACCTGTGGTAAATTCAATTGATTGGACATGATTTGGAAAGGCACACACCTGTCTATATAATGTCCCACAGTTGACAGTGCAGGTCAACTCAAAAACCAAGCCATGAGGTCGAAGGAACTGTCCTTAGAGTTCCGAGACAGGATTGTGTAGAGGCAGAGATTTGGGGAAGGGTACCAAAACATTTTCACAGCATTGAAGTTCCCCAAAAACACAGTGGCCTCCATCATTCTTAAATGGAAGAAGTTTGGAACCACCAAGACTATTCCTAGAGCTGGCCACACAGCTAAACTGAGCAATCGGGGGCTAAGGGTCTTGTTCAGCGAGGTGACCAAGAAACCGATGGTCACACTGACAGAGCTCCAAAGTTCCTCTGTGGAGATGGGAGATCCTTCCAAAAGGACAACTATCCCTGCAACACTCCACCAATAAGGCCTTTATTGTAGAGTGGTCAGACGGAAGCTACTCCTCAGTAAAAGGCACTTAACAGCCCACATGGAGTTCGCCAAAAGGCACCTAAAGTCTCTCAGACCGTGAGAAACAAGATTCTCTGGTCTGATGAAACCAAGATGGAACTCTTTGGCCTGAATGCCAAGCATCACATCTGGAGGAAACCTGGCACCATCCCTACGGTGAAGCATGGTGGTGGCAGCATCATGCTCTGGGGATGTTTTTCAGCAGCAGGGACTGGGAAACTAATCAGGATAAAGGGACAGATGAACAGAGCAAAGTACAGAGAGATCATTGATGAAAACCTGCTCCAGAGCTGATGACAGCTTTGAAAATCTTTAGACGGAGTTGAAAGTCTGTGTTACCCAGCAACAGCCCCAAAACATCACTGCTCTAGAGGAGATCTGCATGGTGTGTGAAAACCTTGTGAAGACTTACAGAACATGTTTGACCTCTGTCATTGCCAACAAAGGCTATATAACAAAGTATTGAGATAAACTTTTGTTATTGACCAAATACTTATTTTCCACCATAATTTGCAAATAAATTCAGAAAAAATCCTACAATGTGATTTTCTGGATTTTTTTTCTCTCATTTTGTCTGTCATAGTTGAAGTGTACGTACCTATGATGAAAATTACAGGCCTCTCTCATCTTTTTAAGTGGGAGAACGTGCACAATTGGTGGCTTTTTTGCCCCACTGTAAATGATTCACAGAGTTCAAGTAACAGACACAACTCAACGTCAACTGTTCAGAGGAGACTGTTTGAATCAGGCTTTCGTGGTCCAATTGCTGCAAAGAAACCACTACTAAAGGACACCATTTTTTTAATGTAACCCTTATTTAACTAGGCAAGTCAGTTTAGAACTAATTCTTATTTACAATGACAGCCTACCAAAAAATAAATACAATATAAATATAGGACAAAACACACATGACAACAAGAGAGACAACACAACACTACATAAAGAGATACCTAAGACAACAACATAGCAAGGCAGCAACACATGACAACACAATAGGAAGATGAGACTTGCTTGGGATAAGAAACACTAGCAATGGACATTAGAGCAGTGGAAATCTGTCCTTTGGTCTGATGAGTCCACATCTTTTGGGGTTCCAACTGCTCTGTCTTTGTGAGACGCAGAGTAGGTGAACGGATTATCTCCGCAGGTGTGGTTACCACCGTGAAGCATGGAGGAGGTGTTGTGATGGTGTGGGGATGCTTGCAGGTGACACTGTCTGTGATTTATTTAGAATTCAAGGCACACTTAACCAGCATGGCTATCATAGCATTCTGCATCAATATGCCATCCCATCTGGTTTGCGCTGAGTGGGATTATCATTTGTTTATCAACAGGACAATGACCCAACACACCTCCAGGCTGTGTAAGAGCTATTTGACCATGAAGGAGAGTGATGGAGTGCTGCATAAGATGACCTAGCCTCCACAATCACCCAACCTGAACCCTACTGAGAATGTTTGGGATGAGTTGGACCGCAGAGTGAAGGAAAAGCAGCCAACAAGTGCTCAGAATATGTGGGAACTCCTTCAAGACTTTTGAAAAAACATTCCATGTAAAGCTGGTTGAGATAATGTCAAGTGTGCAAAGCTGTCATCAAGGGTGGCTACTTTGAAGAATCTAAAATTAAAATCTATTTTGATTTGTTTAACACTTTTTTGGTTACTACATGATTCCATGTGTTATTTCATAGTTTTGATGTCTTCACTATTATTCTACAATGTAGAAAATGGTACAAAAAAAAAAAAACACTTGAATGAGTAGTTGTCCAAACTTTTGACTGGTATTGTATATGGGTTTTTTTTAAATACATTTTCAGAAATAATTAATAACCTGTTATGGGGGTATTGTGTGTAGATTGATGAGGGAAAAAAGTATTTAATCAATTTTAGAATAAGGTGTAATTTTAGTAAAAGGCTGCCTAAAACTTTATAACTCCGGTGGTCTAAAACCTATGTCAAACTAGGGATTCCCTGGTTAAATAAGGTAAAACAATCATTCAATGAATCTTTTATTTGTGTACATGAACTATACTGTACATTGACACATCAAGACCAAAACTGAAGTTTTAACTCAGTTTTGGCCAAATTTGCAAACATCCTATAGACTTCTACTTATCTAGTATCTCTTTTTCCTCCATAGCCATAGTCTACTGAAACCAGTTTGGAGGATACTATACTGTAAGCCTCCTGCTACCAGTCAGATTCCCATTATAAATGTAGCTAGATTGCTTCCTGTTCAGAATAGGAATTGTGCATGCACAGGTAAGCATTTGTAAACATTGTTATAGCAACGGCTTCCGGTTAAACTCCAACCCCAGGACAACTGACCAGAAAGCAGGATCTTGCTATTCTCTTCAGGACATTTCAACTTCCGACACAAGCAGGCCTTTCACCAAATGGATGCTGCTAAAAGCTGTGGCAAAGTGAGTAGTCCTGCATTCTATACTGTTTATGCTTTGATACACACTACAGCATCATCAGTTGACCCATAATCCTCTTCTCTTTCGGAAAGCAAGCATCTTCACCACAATCCTCAACAACAGCCATGATGTGATTTCATGTGAACGTACCCAGCACTGATTACATCTGAATGTATGGCAATCAATATGATCTTGACATGCGCGTACACACAAAGGTATACTCACACACAAACAGACACACAACGCACACATGCAAACACACACACATAAACACTAAGAAATGTGAGCTGGTTGCTATGGAGGATCAAGGTGATTAAGAACAAGAAGATCAAACGAGTGACTGTCTTTAAACCCCCACGTTGACAGTAACAGAGCCATGCTTGTGTTAAGATTTTCTCTGTGGCTTGGCGCTTGCCTATGATGGAGATTGTTGTGCTGAATTACAATGGAATTGGAACCTCGGCATGGATTTTAACTGGAGTACAAAGGGACAAATGTTGTTGCAGTCTCTCTAAGCAATGCAGTCCACTTATCTCACCCTACACACCCTGCCCTATTTTTATAGCCCAGCTTACAGTAACTCCTGTACTGTCTACAAATATCAACAACCATCTTGGAGTGGCTTATTCCATCAAGTTTGTATACTCCATAGAATTCTGGATGTCTTTCCGACAACCATAGCCAAGGCAATGAAACAAAAGCTATGATATTACCTTGCGCAAGGAATCTTAAGTTTGATTTATGCAACAATCCATGACATGACATGAAAGCAACACAATCAGAACACAATTATGCCATTCATTACATAATGCAATTCATTCAATATTACAGCTTTCAATGTATCTATCTATTTTGAAAACAAACTTGGCATGTACATGACCAGACCATGACGGAAATAAAATATGTCTGAGAAAGTGCAATGATTGGCTGATAGACATCAAATCAATTCAATCAAACTGTATTTGTCACATGCTTGGTAAACAACAGGTGTAGACGAACAGCTTACTTACGGGCCCTTCCCAACAATGCAAAACATTTCAAATCAAAAAATAAATGGAGAAATAATAGAACAATAATAACAGAAGGAATAAACACACAGTGAGTAACGATAACTTGTCTATATAAAGTACTGCACAACTCATCCACCCTATAGGTCTTCACAGCAAAAGCCCTGTAGTTCCCCAGTGAGTAACGATAACTTGTCTATATAAAGTACTGCACAACTCATCCACCCTATAGGTCTTCACAGCAAAATCCCTGTAGTTTCCCAGTGAGTAACGATAACTTGTCTATATAAAGTACTGCACAAACAGCCCTAACTCATCCACCCTATAGGTCTTCACAGCAAAAGCCCTGTAGTTCCCCAGTGAGTAACGATAACTTGTCTATATAAAGTACTGCACAACTCATCCACCCTATAGGTCTTCACAGCAAAAGCCCTGTAGTTTCCCAGTGAGTAACGATAACTTGTCTATATAAAGTACTGCACAACTCATCCACCCTATAGGTCTTCACAGCAAAAGCCCTGTAGTTCCCCAGTGAGTAACGATAACTTGTCTATATAAAGTACTGCACAACTCATCCACCCTATAGGTCTTCACAGCAAAAGCCCTGTAGTTTCCCAGTGAGTAACGATAACTTGTCTATATAAAGTACTGCACAACTCATCCACCCTATAGGTCTTCACAGCAAAATCCCTGTAGTTTCCCAGTGAGTAACGATAACTTGTCTCTATAAAGTACTGCACAACTCATCCACCCTATAGGTCTTCACAGCAAAATCCCTGTAGTTCCCCAGTGAGTAACGATAACTTGTCTATATAAAGTACTGCACAACTCATCCACCCTATAGGTCTTCACAGCAAAATCCCTGTAGTTTCCCAGTGAGTAACGATAACTTGTCTATATAAAGTACTGCACAACTCATCCACCCTATAGGTCTTCACAGCAAAAGCCCTGTAGTTCCCCAGTGAGTAACGATAACTTGTCTATATAAAGTACTGCACAACTCATCCACCCTATAGGTCTTCACAGCAAAAGCCCTGTAGTTCCCCAGTGAGTAACGATAACTTGTCTATATAAAGTACTGCACAACTCATCCACCCTATAGGTCTTCACAGCAAAAGCCCTGTAGTTCCCCAGTGAGTAACGATAACTTGTCTATATAAAGTACTGCACAACTCATCCACCCTATAGGTCTTCACAGCAAAAGCCCTGTAGTTCCCCAGTGAGTAACGATAACTTGTCTATATAAAGTACTGCACAACTCATCCACCCTATAGGTCTTCACAGCAAAAGCCCTGTAGTTTCCCAGTGAGTAACGATAACTTGTCTCTATAAAGTACTGCACAAACAGCCCTAACTCATCCACCCTATAGGTCTTCACAGCAAAAGCCCTGTAGTTTCCCAGTGAGTAACGATAACTTGTCTATATAAAGTACTGCACAACTCATCCACCCTATAGGTCTTCACAGCAAAAGCCCTGTAGTTCCCCAGTGAGTAACGATAACTTGTCTCTATAAAGTACTGCACAAACAGCCCTAACTCATCCACCCTATAGGTCTTCACAGCAAAAGCCCTGTAGTTTCCCAGTGAGTAACGATAACTTGTCTATATAAAGTACTGCACAACTCATCCACCCTATAGGTCTTCACAGCAAAAGCCCTGTAGTTCCCCAGTGAGTAACGATAACTTGTCTCTATAAAGTACTGCACAAACAGCCCTAACTCATCCACCCTATAGGTCTTCACAGCAAAAGCCCTGTAGTTCCCCAGCGAGTAACGATAACTTGGCTATATAAAGTACTGCACAAACAGCCCTAACTCATCCACCCTATAGGTCTTCACAGCAAAAGCCCTGTAGTTTCCCAGTGAGTAACGATAACTTGTCTATATAAAGTACTGCACAAACAGCCCTAACTCATCCACCCTATAGGTCTTCACAGCAAAAGCCCTGTAGTTCCCCAGCGAGTAACGATAACTTGTCTCTATAAAGTACTGCACAAACAGGCCTAACTCATCCACCCTATAGGTCTTCACAGCAAAAGCCCTGTAGTTTCCCAGTGAGTAACGATAACTTGGCTATATACACAGGGTACATGTACCGAGTTGATGTTCAGGGTTACGAGGTAATTGGGGTAGCTATGTAAATATAGGTAGAGATAAAGTGACTAGGCAACAGGATAAATAATATGCAGTAGCAGCAGATTTTAATTTGAGAGGGGACTCTCTCTATATACTCACCATATTGATAGCATTCACTGGGCCAATACTGTTGACAAACATGTCAGTGTGGATCACGGTTGGTTTTACTGAAAGAAGAAAAAACAAGTGTTATGATGCACATTCAATATTCTGTGTTTAGGTATTATTCATGTCTATTTTATGTCAGAGCTAAGTAGCTTGTAATACTATAGCAGTTAGCGTGTGTGTGTGTAAAATGATGACACCATGGAGCTGTCCATGGTGCTGAAAACAGACTCTCTCTCTCTCTCTCTCTCTCTCTCTCTCTCTCTCTCTCTCTCTCTCTCTCTCTCTCTCTCTCTCTCTCTCTCTCTCTCTCTCTCTCTACCATGTTTGCTACAGCGGGAAAATAACAGGAAATGATCATTATTATGTGGACATTTTTGTAGGGTTTGATATATTGTTTGTAAGAGAAAATATTTTTAGGATCCTACATCTGTCCTGAGCCTGAGACGATCTCTGCTTTTCCAAGATATGGATGTGGTAACGGCTTTGACACACCATAGACAAGGCTTCTAGTTTATCTCCAATCACAAACTCTCTCGCCATAAAAGGAATGTTACTAGAGATTATATAGTGAGTGAACATAAACTGGCCCCATGTAGTGAGTTTCCGACTGCATAATCGGTGTCAAAAACATAGCGTGATAAAAACTCAAACTTAAAGCCATACTTAGTTCCAATTGCCAGCTGGTAAATTGATTTCTTTGAAAAACACAATAAATATGACCGAATACAAATTAAATAAAAACATAGCTTGGCTTTCTGAATTCCCAGACCACTTTTGAGGATGATAACATTAATGCAGTCGTATAAACAAACTGCTACATTCATCATGGGAATACTCATCAAAGGTGCAATGGTGTGTAAAACCTATGGCCAAACAACAAATGCAGCAAGCTACCGTTTGGACGTCCTCATTTCCTTTGGCTCCAGGTTGGCTTTATATTATACCTTGTCTATACCTGCATGCCATGACGCACACCATTTCCTTTTTAGCAGATAACATTGCAGCCTGTGTCCTTGTGATATCATAATGCGAGGAAATTAAAATGTCATTCCCCACATATCTCTCTTGTTAGCTATTTTGCTATACATAGACTGCAGCAGCATTACAATTGAATGAGCTGCACAATGGCCTTGAAAAGAACTGTCCACAATCTGCAATTAATCCAAATCCCAGTTTTCAGTGCATGGTAGCAATCCCAGTTTTCAGTGCATGGTAGCAATTCCAGTTTTCAGTGCATGGTAGCGATCCCAGTTTTCAGTGCATGGTAGCAATCCCAGTTTTCAGTGCATGGTAGCAATCCCAGTTTTCAGTGCATGGTAGCAATCCCAGTTTTCAGTGCATGGTAGTAATCCCAGTTTTCAGTGCATGGTAGCAATCCCAGTTTTCAGTGCATGGTAGCAATCCCAGTTTCCCAGTTTTCAGTGCATCCAGTTTTCAGTATGGCAATCCCAGTTTTCAGTGCATGGTAGCAATCCCAGTTTTCAGTGCATGGTAGCAATCCCAGTTTTCAGTGCATGGTAGCAATCCCAGTTTTCAGTGCATGGTAGCAATCCCAGTTTTCAGTGCATGGTAGCAATCCCAGTTTTCAGTGCAACGTAGCACTCTTGGTAGTTGTTAGCTAATTATACCCAGTGTGTAACTCTGGCAGTCTGGGAGATGACAGGCTGCAACATCATATCATGTTTGATGGTAAGATGGTGGCGGCTGCCTCTGTAAATCTATTGTAGCTGTATGTATTTTCTGTCTGAACATGGGAGCTGACCCCAGCTGCCAGCCCAAGTGAAGGGAGAGAAAGCTACTTCACTGGCTCTATACTTGGCCAACAGCAGTGCAGGGCCAGACCAGGCTAATAGGCCCATGATGGATAACCAGACGTCCAGGTTTCACAGCTCACACTGTGTCTGCATAATAATGCTAGAATGTTGTTTCTGTTGCACCAACCTTTACAAGTCATACTGGGGTGGGCCCATGGCCCTGTCGACTGAATGGGCTCCGTGAAATGAGAGGGCTGTCTGTGATGATGCTATCAGTGATGATAGTGTCTGCTCATCATTCATGGCCTGTAATACTGATGTAGATAGATTGTGACGAAGGCGTTGATGCCAATGGAGATTGGTCTTTGGGGAGGGCGGCCATAGCAGCAGCAGCCAATCAATGTGCAGTGGTATGACACCTACCTCCTATATCTGGTCGCAGTTTGTTATCGTAGCCATCTAGTAGGCTGTTTAGGATGTTGGTGACATCGCTCTCGTACACTTTGGGAGTCAACACCCACGTTTTGTTTGTCACATCATCGTCATTTTCAGTCTGGAGGGATCTGGGAAGAGAAAAGGGGAACAGAGGAAATATGAAGCAAGGATTTTTCCATCAGCACTATAAACAGCAAGGTAAAATGAAAAGAGAGAGAATTTTGTTATGCTGTCAATATGTAAAGCAACAATCCACAACAACAGCACAGAAAAGACCACTAAATCATACTAGGCTAAGCTTGCTATGCGTTTAGGCTCCATTCATTCAAATGTGCACTGCCCGCTGGTTGAAATCAAAGGACAAGGCAGAAACGGGATAAAAGGGCAGAACTCCTGCTGGTTGCCACTGATCTCTATGTGATTCCCTACATGAAAGTCCTCACAAAGTGACACCAGCCCCACAGTGCAGCTGGAACTGAGAATAATGGCAATGAATAGTAGCATAGTGTTCAAAAACAAAAACCCAGTTAGGAGAGAAAGACTGTTACCCAGGCCCTTTCAGAACGCTGAAGAAATGCACGGTGCGAATAGTGGACCTGACATTGTTCCTTTGAGTGAGATTTTGTAATAGAATGATTGTTCTCTGCTCTCTTGTCAGTGCTTGAACAGAAGGGTCCGTCTTGTGAGTTGGCTCACCTCTGTAACATGTCTCAACCAAGAGTGCCATTTTCACCAAAAACCCAGTCAGGAGAGAAACATGGGGAGAGAATGTTCTGGTTACTCAGGCCCTTTCATAACACAATGAACAAATGCAAGGTACAAACAGTGGATCTGTTGTTCCATTTGTGAGATTTCTTCTTTGACATTCCTTGGTTCTCTGCTCTCTTTTCAGTACTCAAGCAGAATAGTTAGTCTTGGGAGTTGGCTCACCTCTGTAAAACATCTCAATGCATTACAATGTCTCAAAAATCCTAATGAAAATGTTCTTCACTCAGCCAAGAGCCAGTTAACTGAATTACACATTGAATAAAAGTGTTTTGCAATGGGGCTGGGATACTGAGGCTGGAGGTGTGAATACACCTATGATGGTGCATTGGAGTGCAGCACAGATGAGTCTTATCTAGAAGTGCTAATGACAACACACTGTCATGAAGTGTGTGATTAAACTAACAAGCACAGATTCAGGGCTCTGGGAAGTTGTTATCGCCAATAGATGGATGATGGAATATGAAGGATTTCCATTGTGTCAGAACATACTGTACCAAGAGCTTTACCCAACTCAGTAACCATGGAATCCGAGGGATACGGTATACAGTGGGGCAAAAAAGTATTTCGTCAGCCACCAATTGTGCAAGTTCTCCCACTTAAAAAGATGAGAGAGGCCTGTAATTTTCATCATAGGTACACTTCAACTATGACAGACAAAATGAGAAGAAAAAAAATCCAGAAAATCACATTGTAGGATTTTTAATGAATTTATTTGCTAATTATGGTGGAAAATAAGTATTTGGTCACCTACAAACAAGCAAGATTTCTGGCTCTCACAGACCTGTAACTTCTTCTTTAAGAGGCTCCTCTGTCCTCCACTCATTACCTGTATTAATGGCACCTGTTTGAACTTGTTATCAGTATAAAAGACACCTGTCCACAACCTCAAACAGTCACACTCCAAACTCCACTATGGCCAAGACCAAAGAGCTGTCAAAGGACACCAGAAACAAAATTCTAGACCTGTACCAGGCTTGGAAGACTGAATCTGCAATAGGTAAGCAGCTTGGGTTGAAGAAATCAACTGTGGTAGCAATTATTAGGAAATGGAAGACATACAAGACCACTGATAATCTCCCTCGATCTGGGGCTCCATGCAAGATCTCACCCCGTGGGGTCAAAATGATCACAAGAACGGTGAGCAAAAATCCCAGACCCACACCTAGTGAATGACCTGCAGAGAGCTGGGACCAAAGTAACAAAGTCTACCATCAGTAACACACTACGCCGCCAGGGACTCAAATCCTGCAGTGCCAGACGTGTCCCCTTGCTTAAGCCAGTACATGTCCAGGCCCGTCTGAAGTTTGCTAGAGGGCATTTGGATGATCCAGAAGAAGATTGGGAGAATGTCATATGGTCAGATGAAACCAAAATATAACTTTTTGGTAAAAACTCAACTCGTCGTGTTTGGAGGACAAAGAATGCTGAGTTGCATCCAAAGAACACCATACCTACTGTGAAGCATGGGGGTGGAAACATCATGCTTTGGGGCTGTTTTTCTGCAAAGGGACCAGGATGACTGATCCGTGTAAAGGAAAGAATGAATGGGGCCATGTATCGTGAGATTTTGAGTGAAAACCTCCTTCCATCAGCAAGGGCATTGAAGATGAAACGTGGCTGGGTCTTTCAGCATGACAATGATCCCAAACACATCGCCCGGGCAAGGCAATGAAGGAGTGGCTTCGTAAGAAGCATTTCAAGGTCCTGGAGTGGCCTAGCCAGTCTCCAGATCTCAACCCCATAGAAAATCTTTGGAGGGAGTTGAAAGTCCGTGTTGCACAGCAACTGCTCATCACTGCTCTAGAGGAGATCTGCATTGAGGAATGGGCCAAAATACCAGCAACAGTGTGTGAAAATCTTGTGAAGATTTACAGAAAATGTTTGACCTCTGTCATTGCCAACAAAGGGTATATAACAAAGTATTGAGATAAACTTTTGTTATTGACCAAATACTTATTTTCCACCATAATTTGCAAATAAATTCATTAAAGATCCTACAATGGGATTTTCTGGGTTTGTTTTTCTAATTTTGTCTGTCATAGTTGAAGTGTACCTATGATGAAAATTACAGGCCTCTCTCATCTTTTTAAGTGGGAGAACTTGCACAATTGGTGGCTGACTAAATACTTTTTTGCCCCAATGTATGGTGACACCACCAACACATTAAGACTTTATAGAGGGATTCAGGACAGCTTGGATCTTTTGGCCATTCTTGGACATTGTAAATGGACCTGATGTCGAATCAAATCAAATTTTATTTGTCACATGCACCAAATACAACAGGTGTAGTAGACCTTACCGTGAAATGCTTACTTACAAGCCCTTAACCAACAATGCAATTAAGAAAATATTTACTCAATAATCTAAAGTTTAAAAAATAAAAGTGACTATGCATAGATAATAAACAGCGAGTAGCAGCAGTGTAAAGTCCGGGTGGCCATTTGATTAATTGTTCAGCAGTCCCCTCTGTTCTAATAATAGAACTAGAATGAAGATTGAAATAGTTAAACATACTTGTTCTGTAGTTCTAATCTACTGCAGAGTCGATTGAGCCAATAGCATTCAGGTGCTGTTCCTACTTTTCAGCAGAACCCAGTTGTCAACGGAAATCCCCCAGAGACAGCTGGATGAAAGAGAAATCTGTGTATGTCCCCCAGACAGATCTAAAGTATCCGTGCCTAATTTGGTAATGGGAGGCCCATCAAAATGTACAACTTAGAATGTGACACTGGAGTACAGTAATGTTATTGTAGCTACTACCCCCATTGAGAACATGCTACAGCTGCAGGGCCTAGCTAAGCACAAGAGGACTGTTTCCTATACTGAAAGGTTTAAATTGGCCTTCATCGCAGTTGCATCATGTGAAAACTGCTATCAGATGTATTTTTTTTATTCACATTTTCCTCACGTACCAGATGAAGGACAATTCAATTGTCTTCAGAAAAACAATTAGGATGTATTTGAAAACACTCCTTAAAGTAGTTCTGTTAAATATGATCTCTAATTGAATTCTTATCGTCAACTCCAATGATTCATAAAACATTTATTTTTTTATTTAACCTTTATTTAACTCGGCAAGTCAGTTAAGAACAAATTGTTATTTACAATGACGGCCTACTCTGACCAAACCCAGACAACGCTGGGCCAATTGTGCGCTGCCCTATGGGACTCCTGATCAAGGCCAGATTTGACACAGCCTGGATTTAAACCAGGTACTATAGTGACACCTCTTGCACTGTGATGCAGTGCCTTCAAATGCTGCGGCACTCGGGAGCATCGATATCCAAATACCAGTATAATGTACAGACCCCCAAATCAGTTACTTCAATATCAGTTCAAATACTACAAACAATTCTGGGATGATTTGATGTTAACTTTAAAACTATATATTTGAGCATAATGTTATCAGGTGGGAAAATCACTGCTTGTCTGTTGATAGTAATTATGTCACGTTTCCATAAGCTATCATTTCCTGGGTTTGTGTCTGGGGCTAATGAGGCACAGCCCGTCCCAACTCCCTCCTATCCAGCCACACACACCATTCTTACAATCACTACACCAAATGAAGACTCATTATGGTAGCTAACACTGACTGCCTTAACGTAGTCCTCACACCATTTTGCTTGTTATCGCCATAGAGAAGGTACTAGGATCTATCCCTGTGGAATAAGATGAAAATGCCTCTGTTTGTTCATTTCTTGGAGGGTAAGATTGCAGTTTAGCTGACATTGTATAAAATGGCCTCACGGTGCTCTGTCCTGAGGACACAGAGCTATTAGTGACAGATCACCTGACCTGTGGTGACCTGGTACTCCCTAATTAGCTCACCTCTGGCATCAGCTCTATTTGTGTACCCAGTTAAGCCTAACTAAATGGGATCAGACAGATTAGAAACATTATGATTGTTTAACGGGATACTTTGGGATTTGGGCCATTTATCTACTTTCCTGGAGTCAGATGAACTCGTAGATACCATTTTTATTTCTCTTTTAATGTCTCTTTTATGTCCAGTACAAAGGAAGTTTTGCAAGCCAATGTTAACTAGCATTAGTGCAATGACTGGAAGTCTATGGGTATCTGCTAGCATGCTAGTTAGTAATGGTGCTAGCGCTAGTTAGCAACCTCCTTTCAAACTGCAAGCAGACATAAAAATGGTATCCACAAGTTCATCTGAATCTGGGGAAGTAGATAAAGCGCCTCATTGTCAAAATCCCTAAGTATTTTAAGTATTGTTTTCCATCAATTATTAAATACAGCTTAGGACAGATAAGGCTAATTTGAGAGGCACAAGACTGTTGATTTCATTTGTATTAACCGCAGGAGGTTGGTGGCACCTTAATTGGGGAGGACGGGCTCATGGTAATGACTGGAGCGGAATCCGTGGAATAGTATCAAATAATCAAACACATGGTTTCTATGTGTTTGATGCCATTCCAATGTGGTCCTTCTGTAGCTCAGTTGGTAGAGCATGGCGCTTGTAACGCCAGGGTAGTGGGTTCAATCCCCGGGACCACCCATACGTAGAATGTATGCACACATGACTGTAATGCTTTGGATAAAAGCGTCTGCTAAATGGCATATATTATTATTATTATTATTAATCCTGCCGTTCCAGACATTAGTTCAGATACCTGTGCCTGTTGGAAAGCGGGTGATAAGAAAAAGGACCAGTAGGTCTACAGTACACAGAGGGAAAGAGGGTGTCCTGTTTCTTTACAACTAGCATGGGATGGCAAATGATACCAGTCAAAATCCAAAATCCATGATAAAAGCAGAGCAGTTAAATTGTAAAATGGGACTACAGAGGCCTACTGAAATTCTAGACACACTGAGCTGCATGCAGGTAGGAATTTAAGGAAGCAGGTGATATAAATGCTTTTGAAAAAGTTGTATTATCCCCAGGTCACCCACTACAGTAGGCTTATTCCCTGTGCCTGTTGGAAAGAAACGTGCTGTTTAGGATTAAGAATAGGTCCAGTATCCAAAGTGCTTTCCATAAAAGTCACTTCAATGAAGGCTGGTAGTCACACAAGACACCTGTAGGTCACAGTAATAGACATCCTGAGGGGTTATACTGTAGATGCAGTTTGTCTGACATACATTACATACCAAAAAGTATGTGGACACCTGCTTGTCGAACATCTCATTCCACGAACTTGAAGGGGTTTCCACATACTTTTTTTTGTCCATGTAGTGTATTGCTTGTGTTCTTTTGTCCATGTAGTGTATTGCTTGTGTTCTTTTGTCCATGTAGTGTATTGCTTGTGTTTTTTTGTCCATGTAGTGTATTGCTTGTGTTTTTTTGTCCATGTAGTGTATTGCTTGTGTTTTTTTGTCCATGTAGTGTATTGCTTGTGTTCTTTTGGTCATGTAGTGTATTGCTTGTGTTTTTTTGTCCATGTAGTGTATTGCTTGTGTTTTTTGTCCATGTAGTGTATTGCTTGTGTTCTTTTGGTCATGTAGTGTATTGCTTGTGTTTTTTTGTCCATGTAGTGTATTGCTTGTGTTTTTTTGTCCATGTAGTGTATTGCTTGTGTTCTTTTGGTCATGTAGTGTATTGCTTGTGTTTTTTTGTCCATGTAGTGTATTGCTTGTGTTTTTTTGTCCATGTAGTGTATTGCTTGTGTTCTTTTGGTCATGTAGTGTATTGCTTGTGTTTTTTTGTCCATGTAGTGTATTGCTTGTGTTTTTTTGTCCATTGCTTGTGTTTTTTGTCATGTAGTGTATTGCTTGTGTTTTTTGTCCATGTAGTGTATTGCTTGTGTTTTTTGTCCATGTAGTGTATTGCTTGTGTATTTTTGTTTTTTGTCCATGTAGTGTATTGCTTGTGTAGTGTATTGCTTGTGTTTTTTGTCCATGTAGTGTATTGCTTGTGTTTTTGTCCATGTAGTGTATTGCTTGTGTTTTTTGTCCATGTAGTGTATTGCTTGTGTTTTTTGTCCATGTAGTGTATTGCTTGTGTTTTTTTGTCCATGTAGTGTGTTTTTTGCTTGTGTTTTTTGTCCATGTAGTGTATTGCTTGTGTTTTTTGTCCATGTAGTGTATTGCTTGTGTTCTTTTGTCCATGTAGTGTATTGCTTGTGTTTTTTGTCCAGTGTATTGCTTGTGTTTTTTGTATTGCTTGTGTTTTTTGTCCATGTAGTGTATTGCTTGTGTTTTTTGTCCATGTAGTGTATTGCTTGTGTTTTTTTGTCCATGTAGTGTATTGCTTGTGTTTTTTGTCCATGTAGTGTATTGCTTGTGTTCTTTTGTCCATGTAGTGTATTGCTTGTGTTTTTTGTCCATGTAGTGTATTGCTTGTGTTTTTTGTCCATGTAGTGTATTGCTTGTGTTTTTTTGTCCATGTAGTGTATTGCTTGTGTTTTTTTGTCCATGTAGTGTATTGCTTGTGTTTTTTTGTCCATGTAGTGTATTGCTTGTGTTTTTTGTCATGTAGTGTATTGCTTGTGTTTTTTTGTCCATGTAGTGTATTGCTTGTGTTTTTTGTCCATGTAGTGTATTGCTTGTGTTTTTGTCCATGTAGTGTATTGCTTGTGTTTTTTGTCCATGTAGTGTATTGCTTGTGTTTTTTGTCCATGTAGTGTATTGCTTGTGTTTTTTGTCCATGTAGTGTATTGCTTGTGTTTTTTGTCCATGTAGTGTATTGCTTGTGTTTTTTGTCCATTTTATTCCATGTAGTGTATTGCTTGTGTTTTTTGTCATGTAGTGTATTGCTTGTGTTTTTTGTCCATGTAGTGTATTGCTTGTGTTTTTTGGTCATGTAGTGTATTGCTTGTGTTTTTTGTCCATGTAGTGTATTGCTTGTGTTTTTTGTCCATGTAGTGTATTGCTTGTGTTCTTTTGTCCATGTAGTGTATTGCTTGTGTTTTTTGTCCATGTAGTGTATTGCTTGTGTTCTTTTGTCCATGTAGTGTATTGCTTGTGTTTTTTGTCCATGTAGTGTATTGCTTGTGTTCTTTTGTCCATGTAGTGTATTGCTTGTGTTTTTTTGTCCATGTAGTGTATTGCTTGTGTTCTTTTGTCCATGTAGTGTATTGCTTGTGTTTTTTTGTCCATGTAGTGTATTGCTTGTGTTTTTTTGTCCATGTAGTGTATTGCTTGTGTTTTTTTGTCCATGTAGTGTATTGCTTGTGTTCTTTTGTCCATGTAGTGTATTGCTTGTGTTTTTTTGGTCATGTAGTGTATTGCTTGTGTTTTTTTGTCCATGTAGTGTATTGCTTGTGTTCTTTTGTCCATGTAGTGTATTGCTTGTGTTCTTTTGGTCATGTAGTGTATTGCTTGTGTTCTTTTGGTCATGTAGTGTATTGCTTGTGTTCTTTTGGTCATGTAGTGTATTGCTTGTGTTTTTTTTGTCCATGTAGTGTATTGCTTGTGTTTTTTTGTCCATGTAGTGTATTGCTTGTGTTTTTTTGTCCATGTAGTGTATTGCTTGTGTTTTTTTGTCCATGTAGTGTATTGCTTGTGTTTTTTTGGTCATGTAGTGTATTGCTTGTGTTTTTTTGTCCATGTAGTGTATTGCTTGTGTTCTTTTGTCCATGTAGTGTATTGCTTGTGTTCTTTTGTCCATGTAGTGTATTGCTTGTGTTTTTTGTTTTTGTGTTTTTTGTCCATGTAGTGTATTGCTTGTGTTATTTTGTCCATGTAGTGTATTGCTTGTGTTTTTTGGTCATGTAGTGTATTGCTTGTGTTTTTTGTCCATTATTTTGTCCATGTAGTGTATTGCTTGTGTCCATGTAGTGTATTTTTGTTTTTTGTCATGTAGTGTATTGCTTGTGTTTTTTGGTCATGTAGTGTATTGCTTGTGTTTGTGTTATTTTGTTCCATGTAGTGTATTGCTTGTGTTATTTTGTCCATGTAGTGTATTGCTTGTGTTTTTTTGGTCATGTAGTGTATTGCTTGTGTTCTTTTGGTCATGTTATTGCTTGTGTTTTTTGTCCATGTTTGTATTGCATGTGTTTTTTTGTCCATGTAGTGTATTGCTTGTGTTTTTTTGTCCATGTAGTGTATTGCTTGTGTTCTTTTGTCCATGTAGTGTATTGCTTGTGTTTTTTTGGTAATGTAGTGTATTGCTTGTGTAATCACAACATAGTCTATAGTCATGGACAGTTTAACCCAATGGGCAACATGGGCCGTGCTTCTGGCATGCTAAACAGTGACTTACTTGATTTAATCCCTTGGCTCCTATAATAAGCATAGGCCATTGATGATTGTCCTCCATATGCTATACTGTAGTTGTGTATGTTTGCTTCTTTGACAACAGTTGTTGAGTATATCAAGTGATAAGAAAGAGAGGACACACTGAGAGAGACAAATGAACAATACACGTATGTTGAGTATGGTGGGTTTGCAATAGGTAAACTGTTTGACAGTAGTGTCATCCACCTATACCGAATTGCATGCAATGTTGTCAGAAATTATAATTGAGCTCTGACTTGCAAAGCGCTGATTTGACCATCCACTACAAGTTGTAAGTATGATTGCCAGAAATGGTTGCAATATGGATCAAGCACTACACATACCCTTTGATAAGGCACACCAATGTGATAAAGCTTAATACACCTATGCCCATTGTTTTGTATGGCCCCGACCTAGGGCCCACCTTAATCCAGCACTGTCTGCACATGGATTATTAGCTATTCATATTGTGATAATCCACTCAACGCAGATCACCTAACCTGTGATGCTCTATTGGTCTTTTGGAAGCAGAGACATCACAACACAAGCTGCCCGGGTGGGTTGGGGTCGAAGGGAGGTCCACCAGACTACAGGTATCTCTCATTGTTGGACTACTTCCTGCTGGCAAAGCTTTGGCACTTTCTGGGTTTACAGATACTCCTTGGGGATTAGCTACATCAGAAGGCATATGTTTCCCCTGGGTGCCCTATGAGTGGCCGTGGAGCATGGCCCAGTGTAAACCAAGTAGTTGGAGTGAAAGTTGGATGAGTATGTTATTACTATACAATTAATACCAGAGATTCTGAGGTGCTTACGAAGTCACTAACGGTGGTTATAGAGTTCCTACTCATGTAATATATATATATATATATATAATATATAATTCAAATAGATAGTAATACAATTGTAATAACAAATATATCCCTCAAAATGTGTCAACATAAAATCCCTTAGCCAGTTGTTAGGACAGTTCAAACCTTATGTTGTACCTAGCCATGCCAGCCCATATATACAGTGTTGTTCTTTCACAGGGGTTTACTTGTTATGACTACCTAGGATGCACCCTTATGTTGCCTTTCTCTGATAACCATGAGCTGCAGTCAAGGTGAGCTCCTTACATTTCATGCGTTTCATTTACGTGTTCCCAGATGCATATGAAAAGCCTGGCCTACTGAATTCTTGAGAACAGAATCCTTTTAAATGAGGTTTGAATCATGTTAAAGGCTGGCATATGTGTGAACACAATAGAACACACAGTGCAGACATTTTGATCTAGGCCAGAGACTCCATGGCCACGTTTTCTACGATGGTGATTGAATGAAGACTGATCTATCACCCTCCATTTTTCACCCTCAGGCAGCACACAAGACAGAAGCGATGTGAGCCCTTAAACCATCCGCTTCCTTCTCAAGTGTTCATATTTTATTGGTGCAATGGGTGCCTTTTCGTGACAAGTCAATTGAGCATTTCTTTCTACAGATTGTGGAGTTAGCAGTGAACCAGAGATAGTCCATATGTGTCTCTCTATTATTGCCTTTATTGCACTGCTTCTATGTAAATATAAAAGTCTACCATTTTGAAAAGTCGTGATTTAGATACAGGAATCAACAATTACTTTTGAATCATGATTTTAATTGCTAAGGGGGCGGTACATATGAGACCAATGGGTTTCATTGAAGTTCTACATCCATCACCTTAAAAACATTCTGGGAATGAGGACGTTTTGGATCTTGTAATATATAAGGTTCATGCATCAATAGGCTACGTCTTCACGTGCCATTTATACAGTACATAAACATAATCATTTAGAATGATATGGTATGCTATGCATCTATTTTCAAGACATTAGCTTTACATATTGTTCACATCTGAATAGCTTTGCCCAGTAGCCTACATCACCATTATAATATTCATTATACAGCGGATAAACCCGTGGAAATAATGGACATCCTTACCTGACCACTGTTTTTATTCTAACCTCCCAAAAACACGACTATATCTATTGGAGTCACATTAAGCTTTACAGTTACGGATCCAATACCACTCATCCAAGGTGCCAACAATGTGCGAAATACCTTCCTTGACAAGTAACTAAACGAGCCCTGGTTCTGTAACAAGCCATCCTAATAAACGGCAGGGTGTTATCCTGTCCGATAGAAAGCATAAAAGGAAGATCAGAGGAAAACATAAGATTGAAATAACTGGGCCGGACGCTCATTCTAGTATCCAAAAACAAAATATTTGCCCGGCCACACATGTATGTGTCGACGGCATTTTAATAAAAGCCTGGTATTATTTTCTCCTTACCTTGTAGGAAGATTAGCGAGTAAAAACACCCAAAGAAATAGCTTTAGAGAGAAGAAAGGCTTCGCCATCGCTTTCGAGCATTTAGATGCTACATTTGGAGGAGCAATGATCACCATCTTCTTTTCGTCTTTATTGCAGATGGACTACTGTCTATCCTCACTGTGGTACATCACGCACATAGCATAGGCTAAACAACTTGTGTTAGCGTTCGGTTCGGAAAATGTAGACCCTCTGCGGTGTTGAGCAAAACGGACACAAAACCGATTGAATCTAATCAAGCTTCCCGGACTTTAAGAAATAACAGTAACAACTACATAAATGCAGCGGCAACGGAATAGCCTAAAATCCAGCAACTGAGAAATATATTGGAGCGTCAATCTAAATCTGAATGCAGATTAACTCTGGGGTCAAAGAGGAATTGATGCACGTTGCCGCAGCACAGATGAACACATGCGTGGTTTCATTGCGCGGATGCAGAGCTGTAGAGAGAAAAATAAACCTTAGCTTGCTACTATACTTAAAAATGTACCCTAAATCGTTTTTTTTTGTGTGTGTTATTTCCCTAAAATAGAAATGCCGCATTATATGTTTAGAGGGAGTTGTTAGTTTCGATACGGTTTTGAATTGTGTGCGATTAAATAAAGCCAACAAACAGCTGATATGCCGGTGATAATTAGGCTATAGGTAAATCTTGCCCATTTTAAACAATTATGGGAACAATATGTGATTCATTGAGCTGAAAGATGTGATCTTGCGTATTCTATAAACGATCCGTCACCACCACGGACAGATCGTTCTGCTTTCAGCACCCCCGTTAAAATGCAAACTAGACCGTCTGGCTTTCCCTGTAAACAAATTATTGAGTTGATTGATTCATTGATTTATTGATTGATTATAACATAATAATCAATAATTTACTATCTTTAACAAATATATATATTTCCGTAGTAAATAACATGTTTAATACTTTTTAGTTGTCAAAGTGCGTGATACTGGCTATTTTGTCTTGGTCTTGGAGGTTTGTAGTTCAGGGCTATTTTAACAACCCACCCTGTGTTGTTGTTAATTGTAATTTACGAACAGTGTGGTGGTGTTCAATAGTCTCTTTTGGAGAGTCTCCAAATTTGTTCAGCACATGGATTAATGTCTATATTTATGTTCCTATTTCCTGTCATTCATGCTGAGGTCTCAGTTGGTTAATTAACAACAATAACGTAACATCAGATAATAGGCTATCCTTTGTTTGACAAATTATCTGATTCAGTCTGGGTCATTTCAAACATGGGAGACATGTATTTGGTCAGTCCCAGTTTACTTTTGCCTGAGGGATGAACCCCCAAAAAAAAAAAATGTTGAAATATAATTTATGCACATAATTACGTTCGTGACGTCAAAGGCTTCACGTGTACTTACTTAGCTTTGCTTCTCTACTGAATAAAGTGTAGTAGGGGTATATAAGCAGCAGTCACTTAAAGTTTGCCACTTAGTCTCTGATATAAAGCAGCATGATGCTCCCTGGAAGCCTATGTACAGTACACTGTCCACATGCATTCATTTGTTGAACACTGGCACACCTAAGCATCAAAGTCACAGTACAGTAGCCTATATTTCGTACAGTACCTTATATTTCTGTAATGTATTCCACAGGAAATTGCTTCAATTCAAGTACAACAAGATACGATATGTATTGAAATCCACCAAATGCATCGCCTGGCCAACACCATGGGACACGTGACATTTGAACCTGCTGTATGTGCTGTCCTGTAGAGTTTTCCCCTTCACAAACCAGCCATTCAAATGTAAGATGCTCTGTGATGTATGAAAACTAAAAGTGTTCTTGCTTTTTCAAACAAAAACAATATGCTCAAAACAAACGGTGTCAGAAAACCTCACTCACCAGAAGTAAATGGCACCAGATGTATCCAGTATTCTACATATTGTAATGGGTTGCCTGCCACAATCCCTCTGAACACTTAGCCCACATCCATACACAACAACAGACACACACCACTCTTTAAAAATGAGGGTCCTATGAGGATAGTGCACATGAACTCTTTGCCTGTATCAATTCAATGTTGCATGGTAAAAACTGCTTCATTCAGATACACACGAGGATCCAGTGTCCTTGCATCGACCCCTCTGCAAATCAGCAATGACAGTTCAGTTAAGTTTTACTATTTGTTTTGACTGAATCCAATTGAATGGCTAGCCTTACCAGCTGCCTCTGCCATGTATGGATGGGGAGGTTCCTTGGTTTAATCAACAAAACCATGTACTCATTTGTACCAATTTAAGCTTGGAGTGCTACAATTATCTCAAGAAAATCTAATGCTGGTTCACCAGATTTACAATAGAACTCCTTGAAAAATGTTGTATTCAACAACCACCTTGAATAAAAAGGAAGAGAGTTGGTTGAAATATCTTGCATTATCCTAGCAACAGTTTTAAACACAATTCCTCCACCTCGCCTGAAGCTTTTCTTCAAATGTCAGATTCACAATGTACTGCACGCAACATGTGGAAATGCTAACAGTTTTAGGCCATTTTTAATCACCAGCCATATATCTACACTAATGATTAACTACATTTAGAGCGATCACAACAAATCACCATACTGCCATGTTTACAAAACCCAGCTTCTTGTGCTTTTTGCACTGACCTGAGAAATGATTGGAATTTGAGTATAATCAAATACAGAAACTAGACACAGGCAAGCCTGGTGTTCTCCAGCCATGCCACCTACAGTACACTCACTAAAGTATCTGCTTTGTTCATTATCATTATATTGTTAATGTAAATGTTTTTTTTTTAATGTACATTTTGTCTGTAATGTCTTTTTCGTTATGTGTAAGACTAGATGTGTCCATTGCCGTCGGCTAATGGGGATCCTAATAAATCGAATCAACATTGTATTTCCCATCAGTGACTCGCAAAAAGGGATTCTGAATCATTTCCTCATCATAACCCCAAATAAATACAGTTGTCGGGTACCAGCGTAAAACCATGGTTCATTGTTCCTTTGTCTAAGGACAAAATACATCAACACCAAAAAACAGATGATTTTTCGATCATGTGTGTGACAGTGAAACAGCATGGAGATGTGTTGAGCAGAGGGTGTGTTGGGGTCTGATACACAAGGGCAAAGAAGACAGAGGATGACATTATTATTCATCTCCTACTGTCCTTGTTACTTTATATTCTCACAGTGACCAGTTTTTACACTTAGCCACCGCATGGTACCTTGACATCCACTGGGTAGTGAAGAAGTCTACACTGAGCTTTGAGCCTGTGTAGTTGGATGCTGATTTCAGATAATGATACCTTTACATCCAGTGGGTATAACATCTATACTTAAGTATTACATGTCAGGATGAACCACATACTACAGATCTGAGCCTGTGTATTACTATAACAAATTGAGAGGAGGAAGATTACACTGCCTTAGTACACGACCCAGGTTGCGGTTTTTATCAATCGTTGTCTGCAGATTAATGAGATTCTTCTTGTTTAATTCAGTGTTATATAAGTGACCCAGCTCTCCAGGTCACCTCAGACAGATTAACACGATAAACAAAGGACTTTAAAACAGCATGGCATGATTGTTGGAAGTGTTTGACTGGAGATTTTATATACACATTCCAAGGCCTTTTCTTTCAGCTAATCTCTGTATCATACAGATTAATTCCAATAATTGCTCACATACATTGCTGAATTATCAGTTATCGTAGGGTTTAATTACTTATCTACATGGGCCCTATATGCTGATATGAAGACAACAAACATAAGACCAAATGTGTAATTTGCATGGTGGAGGGAAACATCCTTTGTTTATAGATCACCGATAGACTTCATTCTTCATCAGCTTCATTAGAATCAGCCACAGCATAACTCACTTATACTGAAGCCAGTTTGCTACAGCAGGAAAAGAATCCTGCAGCAACAGGAAATGTGAACTATTATGTGGATTATAATTTATGGATGTTTTTGTAAGGGTTGATGCCTTTTTCTTAAGGGAAAATCAAGTCATTTCAAAGTGGAAATTAAAAACTTCAGAAACCTTTTTAAACCTCAAATACACTACAGGTTTTACATTTCCTACATTGCAGGAAAGTTTTCCTGCAACAGGGTCATCAAATTAAGATCCAACATCTGCATTTTGCCAGTTACCCACTCCTTCCCATACCCAGCCTCCATGTTCTGCAGTCGTCAGATTCCTCTCTGTGTGCCGTCATTACCCACAGGATAAACAGGCACCAGTGTACTGATGTGATTCTGTCTGACTACTCACATGGACCGAGACTCTATTTCCTGTTGTTCAGCTGATAACATCCATAATAACACTTACCCCAGGTACTGATGCATCAGCATCACACTCCCAGGCAGACCTCCATGTCATTGGTACTGTCATGGACACCTCTCAGGTCACTACTAATCTCCTAAAGATGGTACAGAGATTTCATATTGATTTGGTTGGATGTTGGTTAGATGCTGATTTTCCAGCGGTCATTGCTGCTCAGTTTAATTCGTTCAATGTTTCAGGCAAAATAACCTCTGACGTAATTCCAATGCTACCTTTGATGCAGCACTGCACTTGTGTATTTGTGTATGATAGTCAATGAATAAAAGTATAACTGTATCCTTTTAATGAACATGAATGCTTGTAATTACTTTATACAATCAAACTACTGTTGCTACACAATACACAATAACCATTGGAGATGGACCAATATAGGAATTTACTCATGGTGCTACCTGGGCATTCAGTCAAGGCAAGCACAGGTTATAGGGGATTTTGATAGAGGCAGGTTGGTTTAGCGGTCACAGCACAAGGCTGAGTTGGGGAACACTGCCTTAGCACGCAGGCACCTGTGTTGTACTTTCTCCCTGGACTCTCTCCCTGGACTCTCTCTCTGGACTCTCTCTCTCTGGACTCTCTCTCTGGACTCTCTCCCTGGACTCTCTCTCTGGACTCTCTCCCTGGACTCTCTCTCTGGACTCTCTCCCTGGACTCTCTCCCTCGACTCTCTCCCTGGACTCTCTCTCTGGACTCTCTCTCTGGACTCTCTCCCTGGACTCTCTCTCTGGACTCTCTCCCTGGACTCTCTCCCTGGACTCTCTCCCTGGACTCTCTCTCTGGACTCTCTCTCTGGACTCTCTCTCTGGACTCTCTCCCTGGACTCTCTCTCTGGACTCTCTCTCTGGACTCTCTCTCTGGACTCTCTCCCTGGACTCTCTCTCTGGACTCTCTCCCTGGACTCTCTCCCTGGACTCTCTCCCTGGACTCTCTCTCTGGACTCTCTCCCTGGACTCTCTCCCTGGACTCTCTCTCTGGACTCTCTCCCTGGACTCTCTCTCTGGACTCTCTCCCGGGACTCTCTCCCTGGACTCTCTCTCTGGACTCTCTCCCTGGACTCTCTCCCTGGACTCTCTCTCTAGACTCTCTCCATGGACTCTCTCTCTGGACTCTCTCCCGGGACTCTCTCCCTGGACTCTCTCTCTGGACTTTCTCCCTGGACTCTCTCCCTGGACTCTCTCTCTGGACTCTCTCTCTCTGGACTCTCTCTCTGGACTCTCTCCCTGGACTCTCTCTCTGGACTCTCTCCCTGGACTCTCTCTCTGGACTCTCTCCCTGGACTCTCTCTCTGGACTCTCTCCCTGGACTCTCTCCCTGGACTCTCTCCCTGGACTCTCTCCCTGGACTCTCTCTCTGGACTCTCTCCCGGGACTCTCTCCCTGGACTCTGTCCCTAGACTCTGTCCAGGGAGTGCCTCTACACACTCTCCCTAATACTCACCTGCAATATGCACCTCAGCGACAACCACTTTACATGTAAGCCTCCTCTTAGCTACACCACCCCTTCATACTCACTTGACTAGATGAACTGAAGTAATTGTTAAGTTGTTGTGTTTTATAGTGTTGTTCCTGTTCAATTTGAATCCTTCAACTCCGTCATTGATTGCATCACCAATATTTTTAAATGATTTTGCATCATGTATTTTTAAGGGCATCCTTTTAAAGAGAATCTTATGCATCATTGATAGGCTGAAATTTTGGAGACGGGGCACTTTGAATACATGATGAAGATGCCATACTTAGGTTACACCACTAGCCTTTCAGGTAGATATTCTTATTACGTTCTAATGAGCGCAATCGGTTCTGAATCATTTACTCTGTTGACATAATAAGGGAACACAACATAGAGGCTGGGTTGCTGGTAGATAATGGAGTTGTATAGTAAGTGGGGTCCTCTTCAGCAACAGGAGGGAGGACTGGGTAGGTTTGCCCTTCCACAATGGCATCATCATTTTACTCCAGATGCGTAGCCAACAGGAGTCATTGTGGATTTACAACTGCCACAAATGCTGTCACACCATCACTCCACTACAGACATGTCATCAGTATGCTGATTGGCTATATGTGATGTTTAATAGCGTCAATAGCAAGTTGATAGTATGCATTATGAATGGCTATTGTTTTAATGGATAACTGTTCAGCATTTGTTCAGCAAACGAACACCAAATAAAGCATTGTAGACACAAAGAAAATGTGGACTCCATGAGTATAAATCCAGTCAGAGCATTGTTTTAGAAGTAGGTTAAGCCCCGCATTACCGTTGGTCAAACATAGGCTACGTGAAGAGAGGAGCAGACATGTTTGTCTCCAGTGAGTGCTTCCTTACAGTATGGACATGGGCTTCTTGGGCCTTTACAGATACTAGACAATGTATTGTCTGCCAGGCAGAGTTCATTTCAAAACCTCCGAATAACTCAAATCACTGTGCATACCAACTAGATATATCAATTATCATTCGGTTTCTGAAAAACTATATCTGAACACACAGATCAAAATCAAGATAAAATCAGGAATAATATTTACATGTCTCCTAATCCCTCAGGGGACATATTCCTCTGCCTATATAGATCTAGGACACAGACAGCTCCCAGTTGAGGACTTTCATTAAAGGTTTGGCAATGACAACACCAACAAACATGCCTCCAAGACTGTTAAGCCATATCACTGTACCCAGGAAGTCTATCTATACAGTGTGTCTATGGCTCACATATTGTCTGTTAACTATTTACAATACCTTTAGAAAGTATTCACACTCCTCTTGACTTATTCCGCATTTTGTTGTTAAACAGCCTGAATTCAAAATTGATTTTAAAAAATCTCACCCATCTACAAACAATACATCACAATGACAAATTGATAACATGCTTTTCGAAATTTGATGCATCTGAGCTGAATTAAAGGGGGGTGAATGTTTATGTAAATGAGATATTTAGGTAATACATTTCATGTTTCACTTTGTCTTTATGGGGTGTCGTGTTTAGATCGGTGATACAAAAATATATTTTAATCCATTTTGAATTCAGGCTGTAACAAAACAAAATGTGGATTAAGTCAAGGAGTATGATACTCTCTGAAGGCACCGTATTCTAAACCTATCCAAATGAAATCAATTCAGTGCACCTCAAACCCCTCTTCCACCTCTGGTGTGTCCTGATATTCCACACATGGGATGGAGGCCAGTGCAGATACATTTAACACTTTAGTAGCCTATCACAACAAGGATGGTACTGTAGTCATCAGAACATAATCATGCCATGAGAGGTTGACAACCCAACAAGTTTGAAACTGGAGTTGAATGGAAAAATACACTCCTGCACTTTGTAAGCACACTAAAGCTACTTTATGTATGATTCTGCAAGGCTGGCAACTCCTTCCTCCAGGTCTGTGAGCAGTGGGGTGCCTGGCTACACCTAACCTCTCTCTCTCTCTCTCTCCCTCTCCCTCTCCCTCTCCCTCTCTCTCTCTCTCCCTCTCTCTCTCTGCTGTGATTATGGAAGACGTCAACAGGCTGATTTAAACCCTGCTCTGATACAGTATTTGGTCTGCTTCCGTTAAGCAGGTATAATCTCCCCTCCCTAAGGTAGATCATACCGGGTTATTCCTTTCGGCTTAGACATTGTTTGCAGGGCCTTGATGCTCTCTGTAGGGAGGTTGCCATTCAAATTGACATCAGAACAATCAACTGGTATGCAGTGATACTTTTTAGCTTTATCCAAAAGGAGATTATAGATGGCGAAGAGGTGATTAGCCACATTACCATATTACAAGGAAAGAATAAAGTATTGTAGACTACATTCTTAGAAAAAAAGGTGCTATCTATAACCTAAAAGTATTTTTCAGCTGTCCCCATAGGAGAACCCTTTGAATAAACCTTTTTGGTTTCAGTTAGAACCCTTTTTGGTTCAATGTAAAACACTTTCGCAAGAGGGATTCACATGGAACCAAAAAGTGATCTAGGAGAACCAAAAACCGTTCTAGCAGGACAGTGGAATAATTATTTTGGAACACTTTTTCTAAGAGTGTAGAGTATTGTAAACAAAGAAATGACTGTTCTGATTCAATCTGTGCAAAAAGCCTGTCTCTTCATTCCTAAACTAACCCTAAATCAAATGCATCATTTGATAAGTGTCTGCTAAATGACTCAAATGTAAATGTAATGCATAGACACATACAGTATGTCATTCTGTTGACAAAATATTCAGCTGGTTTAAGATGTTGTCAAAGTGCAATCATTAATCAGATGAACATGTCCTCAGGTAAACTATTCCACACCCTGTGGATTTATCTTATTACAAGTTTAAATCCTCAACTCCTCATGTACTTGTTTTTACCACAATCTCTCAAGTTATGAAACTTTAATTTTCATAATTTGATTCCAACAGGTTTGCTTGATTAAACTCAAATCAAATTTTCTTGTAAGAAGCCAGTATGTCTTTTTTTTATTTAAACTGTCTTCCAAATATATATCCTCATCCATAAATATAACTAGGTGATCCTCTGGAATAAAGGCCCTATCTTGTCATGCAACTAGACATGTTTGTTGTGGGTAAATGCATACATGAGAAGAGTTACAAATCAAATAGTAAAAAATAGAGTTACTACTCACCTATAATATGTTGATATTTGACAAACGACTTCCCCTGCTAATAATAAGGAATTATTGCTAAGATCAACATTACATTAGCAATTAAGCAAATACAAGGTATAACTTAATTTCCATTATTCAAGTACTGAGACTGGGCCAATTACACCTAATAGAGAAAACAAAAAGAGGTAAATAGAGACCCTGCCCTCAACAGATCAAAATTCATTAGAGTTCTCCCCTACCAGACCAAAACAAAAGTGTGACTTTTTAGATTGGCAGTACAAAGCCATTTTTCATTTTAGATGTCAGAGCCCAAAATAATTAATTTAGCCCAATTCTACATGCAGCTTCTGTTGACTATTGAAGAACATTTGCCATGCTCTAGGGATATCTAGGGTTCTTTCTCCCTACAAGTCTCCAATCAACTAACTCAATCAAACTAAATCCAAATAATTCGGTTTCATGAGTGACTTGAGGTGAACATGAGTTGCCCATATATGTATGTTTAAGTTGTGGTGCTCGGGAGCAACATGACTTATCCCAGGTTTCTTGGAGCAGCAAACTCAGAGATGGTAAGGCTCTGCCAAGTTGTTCTGAATTATTTTGATTTGCCACTCTTCTCCCATGCCTCCACTAACCTCTTGGCTCCCTCTGACAGTGGGATATGATTGTTTTGCCACTCTTCTCCCATGCCTCCACTAACCTCTTGGCTCCCTCTGACAGTGGGATATGATTGTTTTGCCACTCTTCTCCCATGCCTCCACTAACCTCTTGGCTCCCTCTGACAGTGGGATATGATTGTTTTGCCACTCTTCTCCAATGCCTCCACTAACCTCTTGGCTCCCTCTGACAGTGGGATATGATTGTTTTGCCACTCTTCTCCCATGCCTCCACTAACCTCTTGGCTCCCTCTGACAGTGGGATATGATTGTTTTGCCACTCTTCTCCCATGCCTCCACTAACCTCTTGGCTCCCTCTGACAGTGGGATATGATTGTTTTGCCACTCTTCTCCCATGCCTCCACTAACCTCTTGGCTCCCTCTGACAGTGGGATATGATTGTTTTGCCACTCTTCTCCCATGCCTCCACTAACCTCTTGGCTCCCTCTGACAGTGGGATATGATTGTTTTGCCACTCTTCTCCCATGCCTCCACTAACCTCTTGGCTCCCTCTGACAGTGGGATATGATTGTTTTGCCACTCTTCTCCCATGCCTCCACTAACCTCTTGGCTCCCTCTGACAGTGGGATATGATTGTTTTGCCACTCTACTCCCATGCCTCCACTAACCTCTTGGCTCCCTCTGACAGTGGGATATGATTGTTTTGCCACTCTTCTCCCATGCCTCCACTAACCTCTTGGCTCCCTCTGACAGTGGGATATGATTGTTCTGCCACTCTTCTCCCATGCCTCCACTAACCTCTTGGCTCCCTCTGACAGTGGGATATGATTGTTTTGCCACTCTTCTCCCATGCCTCCACTAACGTCTTGGCTCCCTCTGACAGTGGGATACGATTGTTTTGCCAGTCTTTTCCCATGCCTCCACTAACCTCTTGGCTCCCTCTGACAGTGGGATATGATTGTTTTGCCACTCTTCTCCCATGCCTCCACTAACCTCTTGGCTCCCTCTGACAGTGGGATATGATTGTTTTGCCACTCTTCTCCAATGCCTCCACTAACCTCTTGGCTCCCTCTGACAGTGGGATATGATTGTTTTGCCACTCTTCTCCCATGCCTCCACTAACCTCTTGGCTCCCTCTGACAGTGGGATATGATTGTTTTGCCACTCTTCTCCCATGCCTCCACTAACCTCTTGGCTCCCTCTGACAGTGGGATATGATTGTTTTGCCACTCTTCTCCCATGCCTCCACTAACCTCTTGGCTCCCTCTGACAGTGGGATATGATTGTTTTGCCACTCTTCTCCCATGCCTCCACTAACCTCTTGGCTCCCTCTGACAGTGGGATATGATTGTTTTGCCACTCTTCTCCCATGCCTCCACTAACCTCTTGGCTCCCTCTGACAGTGGGATATGATTGTTTTGCCACTCTTCTCCCATGCCTCCACTAACCTCTTGGCTCCCTCTGACAGTGGGATATGATTGTTCTGCCACTCTTCTCCCATGCCTCCACTAACCTCTTGGCTCCCTCTGACAGTGGGATATGATTGTTTTGCCACTCTTCTCCCATGCCTCCACTAACCTCTTGGCTCCCTCTGACAGTGGGATATGATTGTTTTGCCACTCTTCTCCCATGCCTCCACTAACCTCTTGGCTCCCTCTGACAGTGGGATATGATTGTTTTGCCACTCTTCTCCCATGCCTCCACTAACCTCTTGGCTCCCTCTGACAGTGGGATATGATTGTTTTGCCACTCTTCTCCCATGCCTCCACTAACCTCTTGGCTCCCTCTGACAGTGGGATATGATTGTTTGCCACTCTTCTCCCATGCCTCCACTAACCTCTTGGCTCCCTCTGACAGTGGGATATGATTGTTTTGCCACTCTTCTCCCATGCCTCCACTAACCTCTTGGCTCCCTCTGACAGTGGGATATGATTGTTTTGCCACTCTACTCCCATGCCTCCACTAACCTCTTGGCTCCCTCTGACAGTGGGATATGATTGTTTTGCCACTCTTCTCCCATGCCTCCACTAACCTCTTGGCTCCCTCTGACAGTGGGATATGATTGTTCTGCCACTCTTCTCCCATGCCTCCACTAACCTCTTGGCTCCCTCTGACAGTGGGATATGATTGTTTTGCCACTCTTCTCCATGCCTCCACTAACGTCTTGGCTCCCTCTGACAGTGGGATACGATTGTTTTGCCAGTCTTTTCCCATGCCTCCACTAACCTCTTGGCTCCCTCTGACAGTGGGATATGATTGTTTTGCCACTCTTCTCCCATGCCTCCACTAACCTCTTGGCTCCCTCTGACAGTGGGATATGATTGTTTTGCCACTCTTCTCCAATGCCTCCACTAACCTCTTGGCTCCCTCTGACAGTGGGATATGATTGTTTTGCCACTCTTCTCCCATGCCTCCACTAACCTCTTGGCTCCCTCTGACAGTGGGATATGATTGTTTTGCCACTCTTCTCCCATGCCTCCACTAACCTCTTGGCTCCCTCTGACAGTGGGATATGATTGTTTTGCCACTCTTCTCCCATGCCTCCACTAACCTCTTGGCTCCCTCTGACAGTGGGATATGATTGTTTTGCCACTCTTCTCCCATGCCTCCACTAACCTCTTGGCTCCCTCTGACAGTGGGATATGATTGTTTTGCCACTCTTCTCCCATGCCTCCACTAACCTCTTGGCTCCCTCTGACAGTGGGATATGATTGTTTTGCCACTCTTCTCCCATGCCTCCACTAACCTCTTGGCTCCCTCTGACAGTGGGATATGATTGTTCTGCCACTCTTCTCCCATGCCTCCACTAACCTCTTGGCTCCCTCTGACAGTGGGATATGATTGTTTTGCCACTCTTCTCCCATGCCTCCACTAACGTCTTGGCTCCCTCTGACAGTGGGATACGATTGTTTTGCCAGTCTTTTCCCATGCCTCCACTAACCTCTTGGCTCCCTCTGACAGTGGGATATGATTGTTTTGCCACTCTTCTCCCATGCCTCCACTAACCTCTTGGCTCCCTCTGACAGTGGGATATGATTGTTTTGCCACTCTTCTCCAATGCCTCCACTAACCTCTTGGCTCCCTCTGACAGTGGGATATGATTGTTTTGCCACTCTTCTCCCATGCCTCCACTAACCTCTTGGCTCCCTCTGACAGTGGGATATGATTGTTTTGCCACTCTTCTCCAATGCCTCCACTAACCTCTTGGCTCCATCTGACAGTGGGATATGATTGTTTTGCCACTCTTCTCCCATGCCTCCACTAACCTCTTGGCTCCCTCTGACAGTGGGATATGATTGTTTTGCCACTCTTCTCCCATGCCTCCACTAACCTCTTGGCTCCCTCTGACAGTGGGATATGATTGTTTTGCCACTCTTCTCCAATGCCTCCACTAACCTCTTGGCTCCCTCTGACAGTGGGATATGATTGTTTTGCCACTCTTCTCCCATGCCTCCACTAACCTCTTGGCTCCCTCTGACAGTGGGATATGATTGTTTTGCCACTCTTCTCCCATGCCTCCACTAACCTCTTGGCTCCCTCTGACAGTGGGATATGATTGTTTTGCCACTCTTCTCCCTTGCCTCCACTAACCTCTTGGCTCCCTCTGACAGTGGGATATGATTGTTTTGCCACTCTTCTCCAATGCCTCCACTAACCTCTTGGCTCCCTCTGACAGTGGGATATGATTGTTTTGCCACTCTTCTCCAATGCCTCCACTAACCTCTTGGCTCCCTCTGACAGTGGGATATGATTGTTTTGCCACTCTTCTCCCATGCCTCCACTAACCTCTTGGCTCCCTCTGACAGTGGGATATGATTGTTTTTGCCACTCTTCTCCCATGCCTCCACTAACCTCTTGGCTCCCTCTGACAGTGGGATATGATTGTTTTGCCACTCTTCTCCCATGCCTCCACTAACTTCTTGGCTCCCTCTGACAGTGGGATATGATTGTTCTGCCACTCTTCTCCCATGCCTCCACTAACCTCTTGGCTCCCTCTGACAGTGGGATATGATTGTTTTGCCACTCTTCTCCCATGCCTCCACTAACCTCTTGGCTCCCTCTGACAGTGGGATATGATTGTTTTGCCACTCTTCTCCCATGCCTCCACTAACCTCTTGGCTCCCTCTGACAGTGGGATATGATTGTTTTGCCACTCTTCTCCCTCCCATGCCTCCACTAACCTCTTGGCTCCCTCTGACAGTGGGATATGATTGTTTTGCCACTCTTCTCCCATGCCTCCACTAACCTCTTGGCTCCCTCTGACAGTGGGATATGATTGTTTTGCCACTCTTCTCCCATGCCTCCACTAACCTCTTGGCTCCCTCTGACAGTGGGATATGATTGTTTTGCCACTCTTCTCCCATGCCTCCACTAACCTCTTGGCTCCCTCTGACAGTGGGATATGATTGTTTTGCCACTCTTCTCCCATGCCTCCACTAACCTCTTGGCTCCCTCTGACAGTGGGATATGATTGTTTTGCCACTCTTCTCCTATGCCCCCACTAACCTCTTGGCTCCCTCTGACAGTGGGATATGATTGTTTTGCCACTCTTCTCCCATGCCTCCACTAACCTCTTGGCTCCCTCTGACAGTGGGATATGATTGTTCTGCCACTCTTCTCCCATGCCTCCACTAACCTCTTGGCTCCCTCTGACAGTGGGATATGATTGTTTTGCCACTCTTCTCCCATGCCTCCACTAACCTCTTGGCTCCCGCTGACAGTGGATACGATTGTTTGCCACTCTTCTCCCATGCCTCCACTAACCTCTTGGCTCCCTCTGACAGTGGGATACGATTGTTTTGCCAGTCTTTTCCCATGCCTCCACTAACCTCTTGGCTCCCTCTGACAGTGGGATATGATTGTTTTGCCACTCTTCTCCCATGCCTCCACTAACCTCTTGGCTCCCTCTGACAGTGGGATATGATTGTTTTGCCACTCTTCTCCCATGCCTCCACTAATCTCCCTCTGACAGTGGGATATGATTGTTTTGCCACTCTTCTCCCATGCCTCCACTAACCTCTTGGCTCCCTCTGACAGTGGGATATGATTGTTTTGCCACTCTTCTCCCATGCCTCCACTAACCTCTTGGCTCCCTCTGACAGTGGGATATGATTGTTTTGCCATTGTTTTGCTCTGACAGTGGGATATGATTGTTTTCTTCTCCCATGCCTCCACTAACCTCTTGGCTCCCTCTGACAGTGGGATATGATTGTTTTGCCACTCTTCTCCCATGCCTCCACTAACCTCTTGGCTCCCTCTGACAGTGGGATATGATTGTTTTGCCACTCTTCTCCCATGCCTCCACTAACCTCTTGGCTCCCTCTGACAGTGGGATATGATTGTTTTGCCACTCTTCTCCCATGCCTCCACTAACCTCTTGGCTCCCTCTGACAGTGGGATATGATTGTTTTGCCACTCTTCTCCCATGCCTCCACTAACCTCTTGGCTCCCTCTGACAGTGGGATATGATTGTTTTGCCACTCTTCTCTCCCATGCCTCCACTAACCTCTTGGCTCCCTCTGACAGTGGGATATGATTGTTTTGCCACTCTTCTCCCATGCCTCCACTAACCTCTTGGCTCCCTCTGACAGTGGGATATGATTGTTTGCCACTCTTCTCCCATGCCTCCACTAACCTCTTGGCTCCCTCTGACAGTGGGATATGATTGTTTGCCACTCTTCTCCCATGCCTCCACTAACCTCTTGGCTCCCTCTGACAGTGGGATATGATTGTTTTGCCACTCTCCAATTCTCCACATGCCAGTGGGATATGATTGTTTTGCCACTCTTCTAACCTCTTGGCTCCCTCTGACAGTGGGATATGATTGTTTTGCCACTCTTCTCCCATGCCTCCACTAACCTCTTGGCTCCCTCTGACAGTGGGATATGATTGTTTTGCCACTCTTCTCCCATGCCTCCACTAACCTCTTGGCTCCCTCTGACAGTGGGATATGATTGTTTTGCCACTCTTCTCCTATGCCTCCACTAACCTCTTGGCTCCCTCTGACAGTGGGATATGATTGTTTTGCCACTCTTCTCCCATGCCTCAACTAACGTCTTGGCTCCCTCTGACAGTGGGATATGATTGTTCTGCCACTCTTCTCCCATGCCTCCACTAACCTCTTGGCTCCCTCTGACAGTGGGATATGATTGTTTTGCCACTCTTCTCCCATGCCTCCACTAACCTCTTGGCTCCCTCTGACAGTGGGATACGATTGTTTTGCCACTCTTCTCCCATGCCTCCACTAACCTCTTGGCTCCCTCTGACAGTGGGATACGATTGTTTTGCCAGTCTTTTCCCATGCCTCCACTAACCTCTTGGCTCCCTCTGACAGTGGGATATGATTGTTTTGCCACTCTTCTCCCATGCCTCCACTAACCTCTTGGCTCCCTCTGACAGTGGGATATGATTGTTTTGCCACTCTTCTCCAATGCCTCCACTAACCTCTTGGCTCCCTCTGACAGTGGGATATGATTGTTTTGCCACTCTTCTCCCATGCCTCCACTAACCTCTTGGCTCCCTCTGACAGTGGGATATGATTGTTTTGCCACTCTTCTCCCATGCCTCCACTAACCTCTTGGCTCCCTCTGACAGTGGGATATGATTGTTTTGCCACTCTTCTCCAATGCCTCCACTAACCTCTTGGCTCCCTCTGACAGTGGGATATGATTGTTTTGCCACTCTTCTCCCATGCCTCCACTAACCTCTTGGCTCCCTCTGACAGTGGGATATGATTGTTTTGCCACTCTTCTCCCATGCCTCCACTAACCTCTTGGCTCCCTCTGACAGTGGGATATGATTGTTTTGCCACTCTTCTCCCATGCCTCCACTAACCTCTTGGCTCCCTCTGACAGTGGGATATGATTGTTTTGCCACTCTTCTCCCATGCCTCCACTAACCTCTTGGCTCCCTCTGACAGTGGGATATGATTGTTTTGCCACTCTTCTCCCATGCCTCCACTAACCTCTTGGCTCCCTCTGACGGTGGGATATGATTGTTTTGCCACTCTTCTCCCATGCCTCCACTAACCTCTTGGCTCCCTTTGACAGTGGGATATGATTGTTTTGCCACTCTTCTCCCATGCCTCCACTAACCTCTTGGCTCCCTCTGACAGTGGGATATGTTTGTTATTGAACACTATTAGCAATGACCCTTTTTTGGGGGGGGATTACAGTTTTTCTTTCTCAAGCAAGTCTGAGGTTTGTGTCGCATTGCATTCTGCCATCAAAAATCCTCAAAATGAAGGACATTTCTACTTGAAATAATGACACCCTGGTCTTTCGTAATGTTTTTGTCATAGTGAGGATGAATAGTTTCCAGACCAGTAACTGGGTTCTTATAGCCAGGGGACATTTAGCCACATCTACCATCAACTGCTTTGGATTTTAATGACACATGAAACACAATGCCCGGAGAAGCATGTATGAGGGACTATCATAAAGGCCTTTAACCCTGAAATGTTACCACATTCAGTACAAAGACAGAATGCGCAATCAAAGCCATTAAGATAACAGTGGGGAATTCAAATGGCAGAGCCTGAAATTGTTTGCGTCTCATTTAATAACAATAAAACTTGTCCTTCGTATCAGTCAGAACTGTGCAGAACGGTCAACAGATTACTACTGTCCATGCGTTAAGCTAATGCAAAAGGGCATCAGCACAGCATAGCCTATATCTAAGGAAGAGTTGTCTATAAAGCTGACCCTTTCAACAGAGTTCATGCTGTATACAAGATAGGTGTGATTTATAACATAGGGAAGACAGAGGTCACTGTACTCACAACTATCTGATCGGTAGGGCGTTGTTCATTATCAATATTTATCAACATTGACATGTACGAATCACATGGCTGATCTGTAGACACACAATTCACAGCACCTTACATATTTTTAATTAAGTGTCAAGTGTTTCCAGATTTCTATGAAATATGACCTATTACTTACAATGTGAGTGAAATAGTTTTCCTTTCTATTTGTTTTTAATAAGTATGTTAAAAATCTGCTTTCTGTGATGGAACGGTGTGGACATAATGTCATTAAAAATATTAATGCGGGTAGACCACTTATTAGCCAGCTCAGCCAATATATATATATATACAGTACCAGTCAGAAGTTTGGACACATGTACTCATTTAAGGGTTTTTCTTTATTTTTACTATTTTCTACATTGTAGAATAATAGTGAAGACATCAAAAATATGAAACAATACAGATGGAATCACGTAGTAACCAAAAAAGTGTTCCAAATATATGTTATATTCTTCAATTTAGACACCCTTTGCATTGATGACAGCTTTGCACACTCTTGGAACCAGCTTCACCTGGAATGTTTTTCCAACAGTCTTGAAGGAGTTCCCACATATACTGAGCACTTGTTGGCTGCTTTTCCTTCACTCTGCGGTCCAACTCATCCCAAACCTTCTCAATTGGGTTGAGGTTGGGTGATTGTGGATGCCAGGTCAGCTGATGCAGCACTCCATCGCTCTCCTTCTTGTTCAAATAGCCCTTGCACAGCTTGGAGGTGTGTTGGGTCATTGTCCTGTTGAAAAACAAATGATAGTCCCACTAAGTGCAAACACTATGGGATGGCGTATCCCTGCAGAATGCTGAGATACGCCATCACACTGCCTCCTCCATGCTTCATCATCCGTTCACCTACTCTGCATCTCACAATGACACGGTGGTTGGAACCAAAAATCTCAAATTTGGACTCATCAGACCAGATTCCCATCGGTCTAATGTCCATTGCTTGTGTTTCTTGGCACAAGCAAATCTCTTCTTATTATTGGTGTCCTTTAGCAGTGGTTTCTTTGCAGAAATTCAACAATGAAGGCCTGATTCATGCAGTCTTCTCTGAACATTTGATGTTTAGATGTGTCTGTTACTCTGTGAAGCATTTATTTGGTCTGCAATTTCTAAGGCTGGTAAGTCAAATTAACTTATCCTCTGCAGCAGAGGTAACTATGGGTCTTCCTTGGTCCTCTTGAGAGTCAGTTTCATCATAGCACTTGATGGTTTATGTGACTGCACTTTCATCATGTCACGCCTTGGTCATTGTATTTTGTGTTTTCGTTATATATTTGGTCAGGCCAGGGTGTGACATGGGTTTATGTTATTGTATTTTCGTATTGGGGTTTGTAGTATTTGGGATCGCGGCTGATTAGGGGTGTTGTATAGGCTTGGCTGCCTGAGGCGGTTCTCAATCAGAGTCAGGTGATTCTCGTTGTCTCTGATTGGGAACCGTATTTAGGTAGCCTGGTTTCGCTTTGTATTTCGTGGGTGATTGTTCCTGTCTCTGTGTAGTTTCACCAGATAGGCTGTAATTAGGTTTCTCGTTCCATTTGTTGTTTTGTATTTTGTATCGTTATTTCATGTGTCACTTTTTCTATTAAAGTCATGAGTAACCACTACGCTGCATTTCGGTCCGACTCTCTTTTGACAAACGAAGAACGCCGTTACACATCATGTATTCAAAGTTCTTGAAATTTTCCGTACTGACTGACCTTCATGTCTTACATTAATGATGGACTGTCATTTCTCTTTGCTTATTTGAGCTGCTCTTGCCATAATATGGAATTGGTCTTTTACCAAATAGGGCTATCTTCTGTTTACCAAGCCTACCTTGTCACAGAACAACTGATTAGCTCATAAGCACTAAGAAGGAAATAAATTCCACAAATGAACATTTTACAAGGCACACCTGTTAATTGAAATGCATTCCAGGTGACTAACTCATGAAGCTGGTTGAGAGAATGCCAAGAACGTTCAAAGCTGTCATCAAGGCAAAGGGTGGCTACTCTGAAGAATCTTTTTTGGTTACAACATCATTTCATGTGTGTTATTTCATAGTTTTGATGTCTTCAATATTATTCTACAATGTCGAAAATAGTAAAAAATAAAGAAAAACCCTGGAATGAGAAGGTGTGTCCAAACTTTTGACTGGTACTGTAAATGTAACCTGAGTACCAACTAGCCCCAGTCTCCACTACAGTATGTTATATTTATTGTGGAAATAATACAGTGCCTTGCAAACTATTCATCCCCCTTGGTGTTTTTCCTATTTTGTTTCATTACAACCTGTATTTCAAAATTGATATTTATTTGGATTTCATGTAATGGACATTCACAAAATAGTCTAAGATAGTCCAAGGGAAATTGAAAAAAATACTTGTTTCCAAAAATGTGAAAGTGGTGCGTGCATATGTATTCACCCCCGTTGCTATGAAGTCCCTAAATAAGATCTGGTGCAACCAATTATTCAGAAGTCACATAATTAGTTAAATAAAGTCCACCTGTGTGCAATCTAAGTATCACACGATCTGTCACATGATCTCAGTATATATACACCTGTTCTGAAAGGCCCCAGAGTCTGCAACACCACTAAGCAAGGGGCACCACCAAGCAAGCGGCACAATGAAGCCTGAGGAGCTCCCCAAACAGGTCAGGGACAAAGTTGTGGAGAAGTACAGATCAGGGTTGGGTTATAAAAATATATCAGAAACTTTGAACATCCCAAGGAGCACCATTAAATCCATTATTTAAAAAACTGAAGGAATATGGCACCACAACAAACCTGCCAAGAGAAGGCTGCCCATCAAAACTCACAGACCAGGCAAGGAGGGCATTAATCAGAGAGGCAACAGAGACCAAAGATAACCCTGAAGGAGCTGCAAAGCTCCACAGCGGGGATTGGAGTATCTGTCCATAAGACCACTTTAAGCTGTACACTCCAGACCTGGGTTTTACAGAAGAGTGGACAGAAAAAAAGGCATTGCTTAAAGAAAAAAATAAGTAAACACATTTGGTGTTTGCCAAAAGGCATGTGGGAGACTCCCCAAATATATGGAAGAAGGTACTCTGCTCAGATGTGACTAAAATTGAGCTTTTGGACATCAAGGAAAATGCTATGCCTGATGCAAATCCAACACCCCTCATCACCCCGCGAATACCACCCCCACAGTGAAGCATGGTGGTGGCAACATCATGCTGTGGGGATGTTTTTCATCAGCAGGGACTGGGAAACTGGTCAGAATTGAAGGAATGATGGATGGCGCTAAATACAGGGAACCTCTTGAGGGAAACCTGTTTCAGTCTTCCAGAGATTTGAGACTGGCACAGAGGTTCACCTTCCAGCATACTGCTAAAGCAACACTTGAAAACAGCCCTATCTGGTGTAACAAACACAAAGACAGGAACAATCACCCACAAAACAGGCTACCTAAATATGGCTCCCAATCAGAGACAATGACTAACACCTGCCACCTGCCACCATATCAGGCCCAAACACAGAAACAGACAAACAAGACATCCAACATAGAATGCCCACTCAGATCACACCCTGACCAAACAAAACATAGCAAACTATGGTCAGGGTGTGACACAAGTTTTCTGTTTTTTTGTCTTAGTTCTTGTATGTCACACAAGAAAATATTTTGCATCTTCAAAGTGGTAGGCTTGTTGTGTACATTAAATGATACAAACCCCCCCAAAATCTATTTTAATTCCAGGTTATAAGGCAACAAAATATGAAAAATGCCAAAGGGGGTGAATACTTTCGCAAGCCACTTTAGAATGTCACATATCACACACTGCTGTGCTGTGTTCAGTAGGTCTGAATGCTGCAAAATGTTGATGAAAATCAAATGTATTGCCCAAGAGCTGTATTGAAAAGCACAGCCTTTTTTGCATTTTCATCAGGCAGTTATATAGCTGTTGTTCAACCCAAGGCCATAGATTTCTCTCACTGTGAATACAGACAGCAATAGTTACCCAGCCGACAATTGTTCATTCATCCAGGTTTTTTGAGCGTGTTCAACATTTTCTCCTTGACTACGGATATGAAGGTAAGTGCACTTGGCATTACCAGGGGAAACAGACAATAAATAACCTTTATGACTGTTTATACTGTTGCATACAGAGCTGCAAACTTACGTTTAGCTGTTATGGCAGAAAATCGCTTGACAAAGCATTTACTGAAAAGTGTGTCAACTCAAAATATGAAATGGATGTATATGGATCAGAATCTGATGGTCAGAAACTGCATCATTTAATAATACAGAATGTTGCTCAGACTTGTTTCCTAATAAGACTCGTGAATTTTTCATCAGTGCAATATAGACATCCTTGAGGACAATGAATGTATTGCAAGGAAGGATTTATATTAGCACATTTTACAAGATATTGGAGTGATTTGGGTTTTGAGCTGAGGTAATTATCAGTTGTTGAGATTTTTTTAACTTACTCATCACCATGACAACGAACACTAACATCAGAATATCACAGATAACAATTTTTTACAAAACAGACAGGGTGAACAATTATGGAAAGGGTTAGTGCTAAATCCAGTGAAAGTATGGCCCTGTGTCATCTTATGTCAATATACAGTAAGTGTTTCTCTCTCTGCCTGCTGTGTTTAATCAGGGCTCCTTATCCCTGAGGGTGCAGCGGCAGGAGGTAGGAAAAGGTTAAGCCTTGTACTCTTGTGTTCTGCTCTTGAGAACAAGGCCAGGCGTCACAAACTGGTTTGTCCTTTAATTCTGTGATACATCTCAAACTTGACTTTGGAGAAGATATGTACTTGACTTTGTTGAAGGTACAGTGCCTTCGGAAAGTATACAGACCCCTTGACTTTTTCAACCTTTTTTTCCATTACAGCCTTATTCTAAAATTGATTAAATTGTTTTCCCCCCTCATCAATCTACACAATACCCTATAATGACGAAGCGAGAACAGGTTTTTAGCTCGGCACACGTGTATTTGGGGATCCAGATCCTCTCAAGCTCTGTCAAGTTAGATGGGGAGCATTGCTGCACAGCTATTTTCAGGTCTCTCCAGAGATGTTAAATCGGGTTCACGTCCGCACTCTGGCTGGGCCACTCAAGGACATTCAGAGACTTGTCCTGAAGCAACTCCTGTGTTGTCTTTGCTGTGTGCTTAGTGTTGTTGTCCTGTTTCGAAGGTGAACCTTTGCCCAAGTCTGAGGTCCTGAGCGCTCTGGTTCAGGTTTTCATTAAGGATCTCTCTGTACCTTGCTCCGTTTACCTTTGCCTCGATCCTGACTAGTCTCCCAGTCCTTGCCACTGAAAAACATTCCCACAGCATGATACTGCCACCACCATGCTTCACTGCAGGGATGGTGCCAGGTTTCCTCCAGACGTGACGCTTTGCATTCAAGCCAAAGAGTTCAATCTTGGTTACATCAGACCAGACAATCTTGTTTCTCATGGTCTGAGAGTCTTTATGTGCCTTTTGGCTTCTGTCTGGCCTGATTGGTGGAGTGCTGCAGAGATGATTGACCTTCTGGAAGGTTCTCCCATCTCCGCAGAAGAACTCTAGAGCTCTGTCATTGTGACCATTGGGTTCGTGGTCACCTCCCTGACCAAGGCCCTTCTCCCACGATTGCTCAGTTGGTGGATCAAAACTTGTTCCATTTAAGAATGATGGAGGCCACTGTATTCTTGGGGACCTTCAATGCTACAGACATTTGTTGGTACCCTTCTCTAGATCTGTGCCTCGACACAATCCTGTCTCAGAGCTCAAGGGACAATTCCTTTGACCACATGGCCTGGATATTGCTCTGACAAATGCCCTGTCAACTGTGGGACCTTATATAGACAGGTATGTGCCTTCCCAAATAATGTCCAATCAATTGAATTTACTACAGGTGGACTCCAATCAAGGTGTCGAAATATCTCAAGAATGATCAATGGAACCAGGATGCACTGGAGCTCAATATTGTGTCTCATAGCAAAGGGTCTGACTTTGCAAACATTTCTACAAAACTTTTTTGTCTTTGTCATTATGGGATATTGTGTCGAGATTGCTGGGAAAACATACAGCTGAAGTCGGAAGTTTACATATACTCAATTAGTATTTGGTTGCATTACCTTTAAATTGTTTAATTTGGATCAAACGTTTCGGGTAGCCTTCCACAAGCTTCCCACAATAAGTTGGGTAGATTTCGGCCCATTCCTCCTGACAGAGCTGGTGTAACTGAGTCAGGTTTGTTGGCCTCCATGCTCGCACACGCTTTTTCAGTTCTGCCCACAAATTTTCTATAGGATTGAGGTCAGGGCTTTGTGATTTCCACTCAAATACCTTGACTTGGTTGTCCTTAAGCCATTTTACCACAACTTTGGAAGTATGCTTGGGGTCATTGTCCATTTTGAAGACCTATTTGCGACTAAGCTTTAACTTCCTGACTGATGTCTTGAGATGTTGCTTCAATATATCCACATAATTTCCCTTCCACATGATGCCATCTATTTTGTGAAATGCACCAGTCCCTCCTGCAGCAAAGCACCCCCACAACATGATGCTGCCACCCCCGTGTTTCAATGGTTGGGATGGTGTTCTTCGGCTTGCAAGCATCCACCTTTTTCCTCCAAACATAAAGATGGTCATTATGGCCAGACAGTTGTTGTTTCATCAGACCAGAGGACATTTCTCCAAAATGTACAATCTTTGTCCCCATGTGCAGTTGCAAACCGGAGTCTGGCTTTTTTATGGCGATTTTGGAGCAGTGGCTTCTTCCTTGCTGAGCTGCCTTTCAGGTTCAAATCAAATCAACTCGTTTTACTGTGGATATGGATACTTTTGCAGACCTGTTTCCTCCAGCATCTTCAAGGGTCCTTGCTTCTGGGTTGATTTGCACTTTTGATAACCAACAAGTTAATCTAACTAGGAGATTCCAAAACTACTGTCTTTCACAGTGTAAGGGGATAAGGAACATGTCCCATGGTGTTGAATGAGTGATGGTACTACTGTTTGTACAGATAAATGTATGGTACCTTATACGTTTGAGAAATTGCTAGACAAGGAAGAACAAAGTGGCATAGTTAAATGGCTATACATTTTCTGAGGTTTTGCAGCTGATCTCTTTTAATTTTCCCTTGATGTCATAGGCAATGAGGATGAGTAATGAAGGTAGGCCTTGAAATACATCCACAGGTAGCATTGTTTAAATTGACTAAATTATGTTAATTAGCCTATCAATTCCCTTCTATTAAAATGGCATCATTTTCTGGTCATTTTCAATGACAGTGTTTAAAGGCAGTCAACTCAGTGTATGTGGCTGTTGACCACTGATTGTGATACATTGAATTATAAGAAGCTTTTTCAGTCTCAAAGTATCATGTGTCATGCACCTGGACTAAAGCATCCGCCAACTCCTGGACAGTCTGTGGTGCAACGTGGCATTGGTGGATGGAGTGGTTGATGTCCTTGATGATCTTTATTGGCCTTCAGGTCTGGAGAACGGGTGGTGCCAGGTTCTGGAGGGCATCAATGCCTTCGTTTGCAGGAACTCCTCACTACCCTCCAGCCACATGAGGTTGATTGTCTTGCATTAGGAGAAACCCAGGGCCAACAGCCCACCAGGCATATGGTCTGTGGGTCTGAGGATCTCATCTCGAGTACCTAATGGCAGTCATTTCTGGTTCTGGTGAGGCACATGTTTTACTGTGGATAAATGCCACCCCACACCATGACTTACCCCTCCAGCATCATGCTGGAGGATGTTGATCAGCAGATTGATTCTCCACGGCATCTCCAGACTCTGTCACGTCTGTCACATGTGCTCAGTGTGAACCTGCTTTCATCTGTGAAGGCACAGGGTCCCAGTGGTGTTTGCCATTCTTGGTGTTCTACTGGCAAATAAACGTACCTTCACGGTTTGGAAATTGCTCCCCCACCTGTGGACGTGGGCCCTCTACCAATGTATGTTTCTGACCGTTTGAGCAGATTTCTTTTACATTTGCACATTGTGGCCTGCAAAGAGGTCACTTTTGAAGGGGCTCTGAAATACATCCCTCCTACACCTCCTTGCTCAAATTAGTTAATCCTAGCTGCTGGGTTGTTGCCCTTCTAAAGCCTGACATCATTTTCTGATTTTCTGGCCTGTCTTAAAGGCAGTCAACTTCGATTAAACTTCTGACACTGGAACGTTGATACAGAATTACAGTGAAACCTTCTTGCCACAGCTCGCATTGATGTTCTATCCTGGATGAGCTGCACTACCTGAGCCACTTGTGTGGGTTGTAGACTCATTGTCTCATGCTACCACTAGAGTGAAAGCACCGCCAGCATTCAAAACTGACCAAAACATCAGCCAGGAAGCATAGGAACTGAGAAGTGTTCTGTGGTCGCCACCTGCCTTGTCTTGCTAATGCATATAATTTCCCCTGCTTGTTGGATTCAGGTTTGCACAACATCATGTTCATAGTCAATCAATGCCTTCCTCTTGCAGGAACTTTGATTTCACACTCCAGCCACATGATTGTCTTGCATTGTCTTGTTTAGAGAAACCCAGGGCCAACCGCACCAGCATATTTTTTGAGCAGTGTATATTGAGGATTTGTTACCTAATGGTGTCTTTGAGCACTGCTGTGCGGCCCCCAAATAAATGCCACCCCACACCATGTACCCACTGCCCCCGGTCATGCTGGAGGATTTTGCAGGCAGCAGAACGTTCTCCACGGCATCTCCAGACTCTGTGGTCTGTCACATGTGCTCTGTTGGATTTAGACTCCATCCACCTAACTGTGAGGATGCCAGGCAGCAGTAGCCCATGTTAAGCCATTTAGACTCCGGTCCACCTAACAGGTGAGGATGCCAGAGTAACAGCATACCCCCATGTTGGATTTAGGCCCTCATCCACCTAACAGGGAGGATGTTTCTGACCGTTTGAGCAGACACATAGCCCTGCTGGAGGTCATTTTGCAGGGCTCTGGCAGTACTCCTCCTGCTCCTCCTTGCAAAGGTGGAGGATGCCGGTCCAGCTGCTGGGTTGATTTGCCCTCCATCGGCCCTCCAGGTCTGCCTGATGTAACAGCCTGTCTCCTGTTGGATTTAGATTCTCTGGTCCACTAACAGGTGAGGATGCCAGAGTAACAGCAAACCCATGTTGCCACAGCTCCATTGATGTTCTAACTGGATGAGGCTGCACTAACCTAGCCACTTGTGTGGGTTTAGACTCCGGTCCATGCTAACAGGTGAGGATGCCAGCATTCAAAACTGACCAAAACATGTTCAGCCAGGAAGCATAGGAACTAAAGTGTTCTGAGGATGCCAGAGTAACCTGCCTTAGCCCATGTTAATTGATTTAGACTTCCACCTAACAGGTGAGGATTCCATTTGCAGTAACAGCATAGCCCATTTATTTCAATCAGTGTTCTTCCTAACAGGACAGTTTGATTTCACAGAAACAGTGATTGACCCAGTTACATTGTGTTGTTTAAGTGTTCCATTTATTTAACAGGTGAGGATGCCAGAGTAACAGCAGTGTCTGTTAGGATTTGCTGCCTTGCCCAGGCCAACATGGATCCCCAGGTAACAGCATAGCAAATGTTTGGATTTAGACTTTGTCCATAACAGTGTGAGGATGGCATATGATGCATCTGTTCGGATTTAGACTCCATCCACCTAACAGGTGAGGATGCCAGAGTAACAGCATAGCCCATGTTAAGGATTTAGACTCCGGTCCACCTAACAGGTGAGGATGCCAGAGTAACAGCATAGCCCATGTTAAGGATTTAGACTCCATCCACCTAACAGGTGAGGATGCCAGAGTAACAGCATAGCCCATGTTAAGGATTTAGACTCCATCCACCTAACAGGTGAGGATGCCAGAGTAACAGCATAGCCCATGTTAAGGATTTAGACTCCGGTCCACCTAACAGGTGAGGATGCCAGAGTAACAGCATAGCCCATGTTAAGGATTTAGACTCCGGTCCACCTAACAGGTGAGGATGCCAGAGTAACAGCATAGCCCATGTTAAGGATTTAGACTCCGGTCCACCTAACAGGTGAGGATGCCAGAGTAACAGCATAGCCCATGTTAAGGATTTAGACTCCATCCACCTAACAGGTGAGGATGCCAGAGTAACAGCATAGCCCATGTTAAGGATTTAGACTCCGGTCCACCTAACAGGTGAGGATGCCAGAGTAACAGCATAGCCCATGTTAAGGATTTAGACTCCATCCACCTAACAGGTGAGGATGCCAGAGTAACAGCATAGCCATGTTAAGGATTTAGAGGCATAGGATATTGGTGTTACATGTGTTTAATGTTTTACAATGTGACCAAACACTGTTCTATTAATAATCTTCAATTCATGATACAGAATAATTACTCCTTTATCAGAAGTAAATGTCAGACTCCATTTGTCAGCGTCTTATCTGAAATTTGCACGATGCTTACAGATAATACTTTGAGAAGGCCTGCATTTATATTTGAAAGATTTTCATTTACGCACAACCCCTTTTCCCCCCACATGTAAAGGCCAATTTCAGCTTCACATGGTGAAGGTTTGAGTTACACATCTGGAGATACACACTCATTTTTCATACTTGGCCAGAACAAATGAAAAATAATGCACCCTGGCTGCAATGTGTATTAACTTCTGATTTGTGCCTTATTGGGTTATTTATGAGTTGATCAAATATGCATTAAGTCTAATTTACAATATCTCTGTCGGGCTGAGAAGTGCTCTGGCTGAGAAGCAGCCTCTCCCTCTGCATTAGATCCACTTCTGTAAATTGATCCACACCTTATCCTACCTCTCAGCCGTCCACTGTCTAGGTCAGGGGCCTGTTTTTCTAACATGATAACAATTACTCGGCCCTATGATTCAATTAAGTGGAAGGCTAAGTTGGCTAACCCTCTTACTTGAGTATAATAGATTTAGGTTAGAACTTTTAATGTATTTTCTGTGGAGCGTTCAAATTTGGATTTCATTTTTTTTGTGCCTCCCCTCCTTTACCTCCACCCTTTCCTCCCACACACCCACAGCCGGCACCAGCAGACCCAAAGCCCAGCCCCAGCAGACCCACAGCCCGGCCCCAGCAGACCCACAGCCCGGCCCCAGCAGACCCAAAGCCCAGCCCCAGCAGACCCACAGCCCGGCCCCAGCAGACCCAAAGCCCAGCCCCAGCAGACCCACAGCCGGCACCAGCAGACCCAAAGCCCAGCCCCAGCAGACCCACAGCCCGGCCCCAGCAGACCCACAGCCCGGCCCCAGCAGACCCACAGCCCGGCCCCAGCAGACCCACAGCCCGGCCCCAGCAGACCCACAGCCCGGCCCCAGCAGACCCACAGCCCGGCCCCAGCAGACCCACAGCCGGGCCCCAGCCGACCCACAGCCGGCACCAGCAGACCCATAGTCCGAGCATACACTCTGCTGCCTAGCCTGTGTTGGGAAGGCTTTGCCTGGTGCTCCGCTTCAGCTCTGACGCATGCATTTTACAAATCGTTATCTCACCGTCACACCATACTGCTATACAGTATGTGTCTCCTGCTCGCAAGTTTAATAGTGATAATGAAATATTTATAGCTAAAATGTTACCAATATAAACCCTATGACCTGGCACTAATTACTCTAATTAGTCTGGATGTGCTGTGCAAGAAGGATGGTTCTCAATTAAGGAAAGAAAGTTATATAAAATATACAAATGAAGAAGAATTTGAATCTATCTGGAGTCCAGCTGAAAGCAGTAATGTCAGTGCTCACCATGGCTTTGGGACATGGCATGATTTATTAAGTGGTGAAAAATCAACTTCTCCCACTGCAGTCTCAGTGAGTAATGGTCATCACTAACTTCTATACCCTAACATTAATCCTAACCACACTGATAATATTATGCTTAGTCCTAACCTTAAATTAAGATCAAGAAACTCATTTTTGTAGCCAATTTGGACTTGCTGTGGAATCGGACTTTGTGGATATAGAATCTAAATCAAATCAAATCAAATTTGATTTGTCACATACACATGGTTAGCAGATGTTAATGCGAGTGTAGCGAAATGCTTGTGCTTCTAGTTCCGACAATGCAGTAATAACCAACGAGTAATCTAGCTAACAATTCCAAAACTACTACCGTATACACATAAGTGTAAAGGGATAAAGAATATGTACATAAAGATATATGAATGAGTGATGGTACAGAACGGCATAGGCAAGATGCAGTAGATGGTATCGAGTACAGTATATACATATGAGATGAGAATGTAAACAAAGTGGCATAGTTTAAAGTGGCTAGTGATACATGTATTACATAAAGATGCAGTAGATGATATAGAGTACAGTATATACGTATACATATGAGATAAATAATATAGGGTATGTAAACATTATATTAAGTAGCATTGTTTAAAGTGGCTAGTGATATATTTTACATCAATTCCCATCAATTCCCATTATTAAAGTGGCTGGAGTTGAGTCAGTGTGTTGGCAGCAGCCACTCAATGTTAGTGGTGACTGTTTAACAGTCTGATGGCCTTGAGATAGAAGCTGTTTTTCAGTCTCTCGGTCCCAGCTTTGATGCACCTGTACTGACCTCGGCTTCTGGATGATAGCAGGGTGAACAGGCAGTGGCTCAGGTGGTTGTTGTCCTTGATGATCTTTATGGCCTTCCTGTGACATCGGGTGGTGTAGGTGTCCTGGAGGGCAGGTAGTTTGCCCCCGGTGATGCGTTGTGCAGACCTCACTACCGTATGGAGAGCCTTACGGTTGTGGGCGGAGCAGTTGCCGTACCAGGCGGTGATACAGCCTGACAGGATGCTCTCGATTGTGCATCTGTAGAAGTTTGTGAGTGCTTTTGGTGACAAGCCACATTTCTTCAGCCTCCTGAGGTTGAAGAGGCGCTGCTGCGCCTTCTTCACGATGCTGTCTGTGTGGGTGGACCAATTCAGTTTGTCTGTGATGTGTACGCCGAGGAACTTAAAACTTACTACCCTCTCCACTACTGTTCTATTGATGTGGATAGGGGGGTGTTCCCTCTGCTGTTTCCTGAAGTCCACAATCATCTCCTTTGTTTTGTTGACGTTGAGTGTGAAGTTATTTTCCTGACACCACACTCCTGAGCCCTCACCTCCACCCTGTAGGCCGTCTCGTCGTTGTTGGTAATCAAGCCTACCACTGTTGGTGGTTGAGTTGGAGGCGTGCGTGGCCACGCAGTCGTGGGTGAACAGGGAGTACAGGAGAGGGCTCAGAACGCACCCTTGTGGGGCCCCAGTGTTGAGGATCAGCAGAGTGGAGATGTTGTTACCTACCCTCACCACCTGGGGGCGGCCCGTCAGGAATTCCAGTACCCAGTTGCACAGGGCGGGGTACTATGGTGTTAAATGCTGAGCAGCATTCTCACATAGGTATTCCTCTTGTCCAGATGGGTTAGGGCAGTGTGCAGTGTGGTTGAGATTGCATCGTCTGTGGCTGTGGACCTATTTGGGCGGTAAGCAAATTGGAGTGGGTCTAGGGTGTCAGGTAGGGTGGAGGTGATATGGTCCTTGACTAGTCTCTCAAAGCACTTCATGATGACGGAAGTGAGTGCTACGGGGCGGTAGTCGTTTAGCTCAGTTACCTTGGCTTTCTTGGGAACAGGAACAATGGTGGCCCTCTTGAAGCATGCGGGAACAGCAGACTGGGATAGGGATTGATTGAATATGTCCGTAAACACACCAGCCAGCTGGTCTACACATGCTCTGAGGGCGCGGCTGGGGATGCCGTCTGGGCCCGCAGCCTTGCGAGGGTTAACACGTTTAAATGTTTTACTCACCTCAGCTGCAGTGAAGGAGAGTCCGCATGTTTTGGTTGCGGGCCGTGTCAGTGGCACTGTATTGTCCCTAAAGCGGGCAAAAAGGTTATTTAGTCTGCCTGGGAGCAAGGCATCCTGGTCCGTGACTGGGCTGGTTTTCTTTTTGTAATCCGTGAATTACTGTAGACCCTGCCACATACCTCTTGTGTCTGAGCCGTTGAATTGCGATTCTACTTTGTCTCTATACTGACGCTTAGCTTTCTAGTGGAAACATTGAGTAGTACTGTAGCAGCGGAGTCCCTGGAAGCGTTGCGACCGGGCATAATGCTACAGAAAATAAGACTTCATTCATATCACCACCACAGGGCATAATCTATTTTTATGACTCAACACAAACATCTGTTATTCATTACGTTATGCATTATTAATATGTCATCAATTTCCTCTAAAACCATGGGTGAGTTCCTTTTCGTGTTTTCCAAATTCAGGTATAGTACACAGAAAGAAATTACACATCCTAAGTGCTCAGAGGCAAACTCGTCCCTGCAACCCAAACAAACAGATATCCATACTACCCATGCTATCGCATACCACAGCTCTGAATAAAAGACAGTTCAGCTCAGACTGTCTCAGCCGGTCCGCGTGAGACCAGAGAACTATAGCAGGCAAAATGTCAGTGCCTCCTAAGTGCAGGGACTGTGTGGCTGGCTCTGTCTGTGCCGGTCTGGCTGCACACCTACAGTGATCTTCGACAGTCGGTGACAGAGGCCTGTTTCCGTTATTGTCACGGGACTCTTCTGAGTTGGCTGTCCCTCACTGCACTTGGTGAGATTAACTGGAGTGATAGAGTTAGGCTGTCTCTGGTTGTAGATGTCTGCCTGCCTGACGCCGCGCTGCTCACACCACCAAATACTGCAACAACTCCCCCTGCTGGAAATACTGCAGTGAGATGTGCTGATGAATTATGGAGAGTATGCTGATATTCTCTCTCTCTCTCTCTCTCTCTCTCTCTCTCTCTCTCTCTCTCTCTCTCTCTCACTCTCTCCTCTTTTTCTCACATTTTGCCACATTCACTTGCATTTTCTTCTTCTATTTATTTGCTATTCTCCTGTCCCACTTTAACTCTGCTGTCTCTTTCATGTGTCTTCTTTGGCTGTGCAAAGGCACTAACTGTAATAAAGGGAGGTCGTTTTTCATTTTTGCCACATTCAGTCTTGCATGGTTTTTTCTTCTTCCTCATTTATTTGCTACTTTTCTCCTGTCCCATCTCACACAGCCTGTCCCACAAAGTCCTGTCCCACTCACACACAAAGACCACCTGTCCCACTCCAAAGTCCACCATCAGTATTCACACCTGTCCCACAAAGTCCACCTCAGTATTCACACAGCTCCCACGATGTGTCTTGTATTTGGCTGTGCAAAATAAGGCACTGACTGTAATAAAGGGAGGTGGGGGACGTTTTTTTCAGGGGGATTTTTAGGTAGGGCTGAAATTTGAATGTTTATGAGAGTTGATGTCAGTCAATTGCAATGGTTTGAATCAATGGGAACGAACGTCCCTCTCAAAGTCAGCCATCAGTATTCACACAGCGTGTGCAGTGTCACACACAAAGTCCACCATCAGTATTCACACAGCGTGTGCAGTGTCACACACAAAGTCAGCCATCAGTATTCACACAGCGTGTGCAGTGTCACACACAAAGACCACCATCAGTATTCACACAGCGTGTGCAGTGTCACACAAAGTCCACCATCAGTATTCACAAAGTGTCAGCCATCAGTATTCACACAGCGTGTCACACAAAGTCCACCATCAGTATTGTCACACACAAAGTCCACCAGTATTCAGTATTCACACAAAGTCCACCATCGTGTGCAGTGTCACACAAAGTCCACCATCAGTATTCACACAGCGTGTGCAGTGTCACACAAAGTCCACCATCAGTATTCACACAGCGTGTGTGCAAAGTCCACCATCAGTATTCACACACAGTGTCACACAAAGTCCACCATCAGTATTCACACAGCGTGTGCAGTGTCACACAAAGTCCACCATCAGCGTATTCACACAGCGTCAGTATTCACACAGCGTGTCACACACAAAGTCCACCATCAGTATTCACACAGCGTGTGCAGTGTCACACAAAGTCCACCATCAGTATTCACACAGCGTGTGCAGTGTCACACAAAGTCCACCATCAGTATTCACACAGCGTGTGCAGTGTCACACACAAAGTCAGCCATCAGTATTCACACAGCGTGTGCAGTGTCACACACAAAGTCCACCATCAGTATTCACACAACGTGTGCAGTGTCACACAAAGTCCACCATCAGTATTCACACAGCGTGTGCAGTGTCACACACAAAGTCCACCATCGGTATTCACACAGCGTGTGCAGTGCCACACACAAAGTCCACCATCATTATTCACACAGCGTGTGCAGTGTCACACAAAGTCCACCATCAGTATTCACACAGTGTCACACACAAAGTCCACCATCAGTATTCACACAGCGTGTGCAGTGTCACACACAAAGTCCACCATCAGTATTCACACAGCGTGTGCAGTGTCACACAAAGTCCACCATCAGTATTCACACAGCGTGTGCAGTGTCACACAAAGTCCACCATCAGTATTCACACAGCGTGTGCAGTGTCACACAAAGTCCACCATCAGTATTCACACAGCGTGTGCAGTGTCACACAAAGTCCACCATCAGTATTCACACAGCGTGTGCAGTGTCACACAAAGTCCACCATCAGTATTCACACAGCGTGTGCAGTGTCACACACAAAGTCCACCATCAGTATTCACACAGCGTGTGCAGTGTCACACACAAAGTCCACCATCAGTATTCACACAGCGTGTGCAGTGTCACACAAAGTCCACCATCAGTATTCACACAACGTGTCACAGAAAGAGTCAAAGAACAACCAAACAAAATGTGTTTTTTTGTCTCGCGATAAAGACTTAAACGGCTGTCAATATGCCAGAGGCGCGGAGCTGTGAGCCAGATGAAACAACATGAATCCATAAGAAAAAAATGTAATTCTGCCACTAAAATATCCCCCCTAGTAACATCAACATAAACAGGCAGTGTGTAAAGGTTACCCGGGAGGCAGAGAACACAGGGCAATGTCATGTGATGGAGGACATTTCATTCCTCCATGTCAAGGTGACCTTGGGTGTAGAAGGGGGAAAAAACCCAGTCAAGTTCCTTCCTTGAAAACCATTAGTGTCTTCAAAAGATGAGGGACAAAAGGTGAGTGTTCCGAAGCAACTGGAGCTTAAGTGCTTGAGAAAATAAGCAAATCTTTCTTGCTCTGAGTCCCCAGGCGGAATGCCATATTAAGATGGTCCAAGCCCCCTGTTAAAGCAGCTGACTACCACAGCCTTCTAGGTTTGAAACCAGAATAATAATCCAGCTCCTATTCAAAACCCTCTTTTCTTGAGTGGTCCTGTACATTGTCCACTGCATGACCTTCCACTGCATGACCTCTATAGTCCTTTGGTGGAATCGAATGTTGGAACATTCTTGGTCTCTCAGCCATTGAGGGCCACATCAACCACTTCAGAGATTGGAAGATACTCTTTTTATGAAAAAGTTTTCTATCTTCATTTTGGACCTTAGTAATTCTCAGTTTCATTAATGAGACAGGATGGCATTGTCAGCGGCAGGCAGTGCAGGTCGGTGGACAGGAGGGAGCTCGCCAAACAGGAGAAGAGAAGTGGTTTAGTAAAAATGCAGATAAGCTAATCAGTTGACTTCATGCAGGGAGAAGGCTTTTGCTTCACTCCGGGTGGTTGTTCCATGTTTGTCTGCTGCAATCACAAGGGCTCCTATTCATTTGGCCTTCAATGTATTTCATTCTCCTCATTTTATCTGCTGGTTCTGAGTTCTTCTGGATCGCTGAACAACAAGAAGATAAAACGAGGTTGGTATAAAAAAAAGAGTTGGTTGGATGATGCACTAGGTTGTTTTCACGTCCATGTACGTACATGTATGCTATTTGCAGCCGGTTGCACGGTGTTGAGGTGCGTTAAGGATCCATTGTCGGTGTGTTTGGATGGTGAAGAGGCCACTGGCTCCCCAGGGAGCTGATATGAGGTGCATGTTTGCACAGTAGGGTATAAGATGGGGTAAATTTAGCCATTTTTTGTTGCATTCAGCATCACTACATCAAGGAAAATATAGTGTTCTTTCTAACAAAGATATCTCCATACTGTATATTTCAGGATGTTGTGTATTCCTGGAAACAGTTTGAAAATATAGCTGGTCCTCTTGGCAAAACTTTACCTGTTTTGGGGGTAGGTTTAGCCTCCTTGGGGTAAGTGGGTGATGGTGTCCTGTGACAGTGGATGATGGTGCTGGTAGGTCAAAGTTTAATTCATGGTATGGGGGTGTGGTATATTGTAAATCTTAAATATATGCCTACATTCAGATATAGATTTATCTGTTCAATATCACTTACCCTTCCATTTCTTGACCAGGGACAAAAATGTTGTTTCGATGAGCCAATTTGTATTTCTCTGCATTTGAGGCTATTAACCCCATGAGACTGGTGAGATTCTTGATGTGTTTATCAAGCTCTGACTCCATGTCATCAGATAAGACCTTGTGTGCCTCTGCTACTCTATCATAGACTCTCTTTCACACAGGTAGGGTTGAAGTCGAAGGTTTACATACACTTAAGTTGGAGTCATTAAAACTAGTTTTTCAACAAATTCACATAATTTCTTGTTAACAAACTATAGTTTTGGCAAGTATGTTAGGACATCTACTTTGTGCATGAAACAAGTAATTTTTCCAAAAATTGTTTACAGAGATTCTTTCAGTCATAAATTCACTGTACCACAGTTTCAGTGGGTCAGAAGTTTACATACACAAAGTTTACTGTGCCTTTAAACAGCTTGGAGAAATCCAGAAAATATTGTCATGGCTTTAGAAGCTTCTGGTAGACTAATGGACATAATTTGAGTCAATTGGAGGTGTACCTTGAAGGCCTACCTTCAAACTCAGTGCCTCTTTGCTTGTCATGATGGGAAAATCAAAAGAAATCAACCAAACCTCAACAAAAAAATTGTAGACCTCCAGAAGTCTGGTTCATCCTTGGGAGCAATTTCCAAACGCCTGAAGGTACCATGTTCATCTGTACAAACATAGTATGCAAGTATAAACACCATGGGACCACGCAGCCGTCATAACGCTCAGGAAGGAGACACGTTCTGTCTCCTAGAGATGAACGTACTTTGGTACAAAAAGTGCAAATCAATCCCAGAACAACAGCAAAGGACCTTGTGAAGATGCTGGAGGAAACAGGTACAAAAGTATCTATATCCACAGTAAAACGAGTGCTATATCGACATAACCTGAAAGGCCGCTCTACAAGGAAGAAGCCACTGCTCCAAAACAGCCATAAAAAAGTCAGACTACGGTTTGCAACTGCACATGGGGGCAAAGATCGTACTTTCTGGAGAAATGTTCTCTGGTCTGATGAAAGAACAATAGAACTGTTTGGCCATAATGACCATCTTTATGTCAAATCAAATCAAATCACATTTTATTTGTCACATACACATGGTTAGCAGATGTTAATGCGAGTGTAGCGAAATGCTTGTGCTTCTAGTTCCGACAATGCAGTGATAACCAACAAGTAATCTAACTAACAATTCCAAAACTACTGTCTTATACACAGTGTAAGGGGATAAAGAATATGTACATAAGGATATATGAATGAGTGATGGTACAGAGCAGCATACAGTAGATGGTATCGAGTACAGTATATACATATGAGATGAGTATGTAGACAAAGTAAACAAAGTGGCATAGTTAAAGTGGCTAGTGATACATGTATTACATAAGGATGCAGTCGATGATGTAGAGTACAGTATATACGTATGCATATGAGATGAATAATGTAGGGTAAGTAACATTATATAAGGTAGCATTGTTTAAAGTGGCTAGTGATATATTTCCCATCAATTCCCATTATTAAAGTGGCTGGAGTTGGGTCAGTGTCAATGACAGTGTGTTGGCAGCAGCCACTCAATGTTAGTGGTGGCTGTTTAACAGTCTGATGGCCTTGCGATAGAAGCTGTTTTTCAGTCTCTCGGTCCCAGCTTTGATGCACCTGTACTGACTTCGCCTTCTGGATGATAGCGGGGTGAACAGGCAGTGGTTCGGGTGGTTGATGTCCTTGATGATCTTTATGGCCTTCCTGTAACATCGGGTGGTGTAGGTGTCCTGGAGGGCAGGTAGTTTGCCCCCGGTGATGCGTTGTGCAGACCTCACTACCCTCTGGAGAGCCTTACGGATGAGGGCGGAGCAGTTGCCGTACCAGGCGGTGATACAGCCCGCCAGGATGCTCTCGATTGTGCATCTGTAGAAGTTTGTGAGTGCTTTTGGTGACCAGCCGAATTTCTTCAGCCTCCTGAGGTTGAAGAGGCGCTGCTGCGCCTTCTTCACGACGCTGTCAGTGTGAGTGGACCAATTCAGTTTGTCTGTGATGTGTATGCCGAGGAACTTAAAACTTGCTACCCTTTCCACTACTGTTCAATTGATGTGGATAGGGGGGTGTTCCCTCTGCTGTTTCCTGAAGTCCACAATCATCTCCTTAGTTTTGTTGACGTTGAGTGTGAGGTTATTTTCCTGACACCACACTCCGAGGGCCCTCACCTCCTCCCTGTAGGCCGTCTCGTCGTTGTTGGTAATCAAGCCTACCACTGTTGTGTCATCCGCAAACTTGATGATTGTGAACAGGGAGTACAGGAGAGGGCTCAGAACGCACCCTTGTGGGGCCCCAGTGTTGAGGATCAGCGGGGAGGAGATGTTGTTACCTACCCTCACCACCTGGGGGCGGCCCGTCAGGAAGTCCAGTACCCAGTTGCACAGGGCGGGGTCGAGACCCAGGGTCTCGAGCTTGATGATCAAGACGGAGCTGCTCTCCTCCCCTCCTCCTCACTCCTTTCATCACGGTCGTCCCCTATCCCAGAGCGCTAGCTTGGAGGGCACTATGGTGTTGAATGCCGAGCTGTAGTCGATGAACAGCATTCTCACATAGGTATTCCTCTTGTCCAGGTGGGTTAGGGCAGTGTGCAGTGTGGTTGAGATTGCATCGTCTGTGGACCTATTTGGGCGGTAAGCAAATTGGAGTGGGTCTAGGGTGTCAGGTAGGGTGGAGGTGATATGGTCCTTGACTAGTCTCTCTAGTCTCTCAAAGCACTTCATCTTTATGTTTGGAGGAAAAAGGGGATGCTTGCAAGCCCGAAGAACATCATCCCAACCTTGAAGCACAGGGTTGACAGCATCATGTTGTGGGGGTGCTTTGCTGCAGGAGGGACTGGTGCACTTCACAAAATAGATGGCATCATGAGGAAAGAAAATTATGTGGATATATTGAAGCAACATCTCAAGACATCAGTCAGAAAGTTAAAGCTTGATCGCAAATGTGTCTTCCAAATGGACAATGACTCCAAGCATACTTCCAAAGTTGTGGCAAAATGACTTAAGGGCAACAAAGTCAAGGTATTGGAGTGGCCATCACAAAGCCCTGACCTCAATCCCATAGAACATTTGTGGGCAGAACTGAAGAAGCGTGTGCGAGCAAGGAGGCCTACAAACCTGACTCAGTTACACCAGCTCTGTCAGGGGGAATGGGCCAAAATTCACCCAACTTATTGTGGGAAGCTTGTGGAAGGATACCCGAAACATTTGACTCAAGTTAAACAATTTAAAGGCAATGCTACCCAATACTAATTGAGTGTATGTAAACTTCTGACCCACTGGGAATGTGATGAAAGAAATTAAAGCTGAATTAAATCATTCTCTCTACTATTATTCTGACACTTCACATTCTTAAAGTAAAGTGGTGATCCTAACTGACCTAAGACAGGGAACAATATTTTCTAGGATAAATGTCAGGAATTGTGAAATTTAGTTTAAATGTATTTGGCTAAGTTGTACGTAAACTTCTGACTTCAACTTTACATGGTCATTATCTTTTTTGTTAAGGTACCTCTTCAGTGTCATTCAGTCAATTATTTTCTTCCCTTGCTGCTGTTCAAATGGACTTCATCCCTTCTCTCACTTCCTTGGCTTCTCTCTCAAGAACCTCAAGGGGGGCCAGACCCCTGCTTGTTTTATGTTTGTATACACAAGGCATGATGATGTTTGCTCTGTAACAATACAAATGCACTATCTAGAGTTCATATACATGACAGACAGCAACAGTACTATGCATAGAACTGACAAAATGTAATCATAATTTGTGTATGGGGTATGGTGGCCAAAACCTCAACCTACCACATGACCATTGGCTCAACTTACCCAAAGGCAAACATTTTGACTATTAGCCCACAAAGCTTCAAGGATGCACTTTCATGCTAGGTTTAGGACCTCATTGTGAAGCTTATAGAGACCCCAACTGATGTATAAAACAATCTTAAAACAATCTACTTTGGTTGAGATACACGCATCATGAAACCTATAACACAATCAATTCATTTGACATTGTGAAAATCTCTTCTTTTTTTTACCAAACTTGCTTAACACTTTTCCATGGGTTGTCATCCATCAGAGACTCCATAAAATGACCTCTTCCTAAATATTTGGTCACATGATACATTTTGTGTATGGTTTCCTAGAAAAAGGGTTGGCTCAACTCACCCTTTGGCTCAACTTACCCCATTCTCCCATATGTTCAGAGTATCGTGGCTGGGGATCAGGTCTGTCTGACATAGAAATGCCAGATTGACCAGAGTTGCTGGGGTATAGCCATTAGACACCTCCCTGGAATACATGAATACATGAAGAGGGAAAAGCATTAAATCACATTTAGACAAAGGTACACATCCATTACCTACATCTAGTGATGACTGACATTGTTTCTTCCCTGACACACCATGTGAATCTTTCATGGCAGGTCCCCTTCTTCATAACATATTTTCTTGGATCAATCCTATTCTTTACTAACTTTATTGATTTTTATTCCTGAAATGTGTGTTCTTCCTGGGAATGTGCCTTTTTTGGTGCAAAAATAGCAGAGGGAATAAAGTGGGAATGTTGCTTGTTACCTTTGGATTATCCTCAAACACACACAAAGGGTAATGCTCCCTGAAACGCAATGTCACTGGTGCAATTATCTGCAATACGGAATATATATTTTTTTTTTAACTTGCACTGATTGAATTTCTAGTCTATGCCCTATGAGCAGCTTTCCCACAAAATAGAGAACTTCAAAGGGAACCTCCTTATAATAGGATATGATTGAATGAAAATGTGTGACTGAGCAGAACGAAGTGAGCATTATACCCTTTTGAACTGCGCTGCTTGTTAGAGATGTACACTGCAACAATTGGCTTTGACAAGGAACATCCGGAAAGCTTCAGAAGACTTAGTGTGAATGACCCTGTAAATCTCTGGAGAGCGTAATGTATTGTTTGTAGGAACAGTGTGAACAGAGGGGGACTCCTTTCCCACTACCAGGTGATGTTAGGGTCTGACTGCTGTGGCTGTTGCCTTACACTGTGATTTATGGGCCGGAGGTAGATACACACCCTCAGGGGTAGCAAGCGCTGCTACTGTTAACCATCCAAAGTGAAGCCATGTTCGGCACGCTAGAGATCCAGGCTGGACAAATGCTTTGAGCCCAGGAGTCACCACCCGCCAGCAGAAGTGTATCGCCCTGAGTGTGGGACATCCCATGAGAATAGGAATGTGGTAGGTGTGTATATTTTTCCTGCTTCACACATGTCCAAGTGTGTATTAACGTGTGAAATGGAAATATGTTCTTTGCATATCCCAACTCTCCCTGAGACACCCTTGGAGAGTGGAGTTGCGGCCAGGGTCAGCCATTGTCAACGGCGACACTGGAGCAATTAGGGTTAAGTGCCTTGCTCATCGACAGATTTTTCACCATGTTGGCTTTGAATTAGCAACCTTTCAATTACTGGCCTAACGCTCTAACCGCTAGTCTACCTGCCGCTAGGCTACCTAACACGAGTGTAACCGGTGTGAAATGGCTAGCTAGTTAGCAATGCGTGCTAGTCGTGTTTCAATTGGTGACATCACTGGCTCTGAGACCTTGAAGTAGTTGTTCCCCTTGCCCTGCAAGCGCCGCAGCTTTTGTGGGGCGATAGGCAACGATGCTTCGAGGGTGACTGTTGATGTGTGAAGAGGATCCCTGGTTCAAGCCCACGCTGGGGAGAGGTGAGGGATGGAAGAAAAACACCGTTATGCTAGGCTACTTCCCGCTAGGCTACCTGCCTTAATAAGGCAGTAGATAAGTAACATACTAGCCCAAGGCAGTAGTTAAAGCTAATGTTCATACTCCCTTGTGTTGGTATGATGGTCTCATTGAAAAAGGATGTGGTAATATTTTTTAAATCCACGTTTGTATTTGTTCTGTCATTTTTTTGTTGAAGGGTTTATCAATTCATATATTCAGTTTCTATAACATGTATGGGCTGCTGACAAATATTTCCGTCCAACCTCCCTTAAGCTAGCCTACAGGTATATGTATATTTAATATTTTGTTTGTATGTATGTGTTGGACTTTATAGATAGCTGAGATTATTCTTTACAGTGTCAAGTATATTTGTCCAGGCTTCAATTGTTCCTGGACTAACACCATTCATTCTCGCCGTCGATAATTCTGATGTTATAACTTGTAATAGTAACTGTATCCACTGGTTAAATGGGAGAGAGTGAGGTGATTTTTTTTTCAAGCAGTGCTGCCTCCCAGCAGTAATCATCTCTGATTGATTGAAAGATTCAAGGAACTATCATCAAGTAACATAGTAGATGCAACGCATTGAATATTTACATTCATACACTTCAAAATTAATTTAGTAACTTTGGCCCAGAAGCATTTAACTACAGGGCACATCATATGAAGGAACGAGATTTAGGGGAAAAAGTGAACAGTTGAGAGTTGGGGCAAATTTCATCATAAACCTTTTCATTGGTGTGAACAACCTGTATAAATTCATGGTTCAGATTACAGGATGCCAAGGTCATATTTTTCCATATTCTGTTCCAGTTAAAGGGTTGTTCAGATTCACTTAGATCTGTGGACATTACTTTTTTAATGGCTAGCTCAGAATATGAGCTTTCCAAAAGTTGTTTATATATTATAGATGTTAGACCTTTCGAGAAGCCAGATAATTTATTTATAAATCCCATCATTGGATGGTTCAGTAGTTGGATTTCCCAAGGGACTCCATAGGCCAGAATAGCTGACTTATTTTGTAAATATAAAAAGGAGTTGCCTGGTAATGTGTATTTCTTTCAAATCTTGGAATGCTCTCAACCCGTTACAGTCCATGGAATCAGCAAGGGTGTGGATTACATATTTAGACCATTGGGGGGATGCTAAAGGCTGGCCTCTAGATCGCAATACATTATTGTAAAATATTGCATGGGCATGCCATTTTCATTCCCAATTCCATTTTTTAAGCTTATTAGAAATTGTGTGAGCAGTAATAGGACCAAAGTGTAGTTTACATTGTTTCAGGGATATATCAGTGAAGACCACCTCTTTCAGGGCAATAGGAGACACCATACTTCTCTCTATAATCAGCCAGGGGGCGAAAGAATCAAATGTGACTAGTTTTAGAAAACTAGGTGTATATGTTGTGTGTCACTACTTCACAGGAGAGTCATTTGAACATAAACTTTTTTTATTTTTAGAAAAATGCAATTTTGGGGCAGAAGTGCCTTCTGGAACATGTGAACTTTCATGTGCTTTAATAACAAACTTGTATACCATCTATAATATATGTACATATTAGCTGGCTGGCTCGCTAGCTAACGTTATGTGTATGTTCTGTGTAGTAATATTATTTGTATCTCAGAGTCATTTGCTTTGCTAGTTATAGCCTAATGTTTGTTAGCAAACATGAAACCTGGTTGGTTAGCTACCTGCAGATTCATACAGGGTATTAATGTCATGAATTGGGATTATGGTCATTGTTTAGCTAGCTACATGTCTGAAATTCTTTGGGATCGGTGTCCCTTCCATGGGACGGTTGAGCTAACGTAGGCTAATGCGATTAGCATGAGTGTGCCAAAGCGCAAAATACCGGTTGAAAATGGTTGGTCATCCGAAGTCATTACCTCCTTGCAAGTTTTTTAATTTTGTCAGGGATTGCTTACCTTGCCATATACATTTTGAAACTGCTCTATGGATTCTTTCCCCATAGCCAGAAGGGGAACAACAGAAATTCAGCAATGGCAATAAATACATTTTGACAATAGATATTTGGAATGTTAAAGTAATTGGGATTTCTATTGAGGTCGGATTGAATTTGATTTGAGTTTTCTGTTAAAGTTTCTGGCAGTGGTTTTATCTAAGGAAGGAAATATATCTATTAAAACGGGAAAAGATTGGGATTCTATAAGTAGAGATGGAGTCCTCCATCAGCGTCTTGAGAGGCAGTAGGGCAGATTTGGTTAGATGTATTTTATAACTTGAGATGGAGCTGAATTTGTCTATGGGAGGGATTGAGATACATTGTCGAGAGTAAGTAAGATATTGTTCGTACATGTGTCACACCCTGATCCGTTTCACCTGTCCTCGTTATTGTCTCCACCCACTCCAGGTGTCGCTTGTTTTCCCCAGTGTATGTATCCCTGTGTTTCCTGTCTCTCTGTGCCAGTTGTATGTTCCATTTTTTCTTGTGTGTTTCCAAGTCAACCAGCATTTTCCCATTCTCCTGCTTTTTGCATTCTCCTTTTTCTAGTCCTCCCGGTTTTGACCCTTGCCTGTTTCTGTACTTTGTACCCACCTGCCTGACCATTCTGCCTGCCTAGACCACGGGCCTGCCTGCCACTCTGTACCTGCTGGACTCTGATCTGGTTTTTACCTTTTTGCCTGTCCACCACCATTCTCTTGCCTACCCCTTTCGATTAATAAACATTGTAAGACTCCAACCATCTGCCTCCTGTGTCTGCATTTGGGTCTCGCCTTGTGCCTTGATAGTAAGAACTGGCCATGACAGACCCAGCAGACTTGGACCAGCTCTGTCACGCTGTCTCCCTCCAGGGAGCCACCATTGGGAGACATCAGGAGTTGCTACAGGATCTTTTGGAAGGGCTCTGTTCCTTGACGGAATGCCACAACCAAGGCTTAAAGGCTGTTATGGAGCAAATCAGGGAGTTAGCTCAGAGACTGTCTGCCACTTCTGAAAAACTCCAATCACTCTGTAATTTTATCCCTAGCTGTGGTGACTTGGTACAGCCTATCCTGACTCCCTGTGAACCCCGCTTACTTCCTCCAGAGTGATATTCGGGGAATCCTGGTGCCTTCCGGGGTTTTCTTTCTCAGTACTCGCTTATTTTTGAGCTACATCCATCTTCGTTTTCTTCAGACCGATCGAAGATAGCATATATAATTACGGGAAGGGCGCTCTCCTGGGCTACGGCAGTTTGGGAACAACAATCCGCCATTTGCGGGAATTTGGAGGAATTTATGGCAGAGGTGAGAAAGGTTTTTGAGTCTCCGGTATCTAGGAGAAAGGTGGCCAGCAAACTGCTTGACTTAAGTGAAAACTCCCGTAGTGTGGCAGACTATGCGGTTGACTTTTGCACGTTGGCCGCAGAGAGTCCCTGGAATCCGGTCTCTTTTCAGTACTTTTCTGCACGGATTATCTGAGGAGGGGATGAGCTAGCTGCTCTGGAACTGCCAGAGGACCTCGACTCTCTTATCGCCTTAACCATTAAATTTGATGGACACCTAAGGAAACCCAAGAGTGAGAGGAGGTCTGGTCTCAGGCAAACTCGTGCACCCGATATGTTGCATTCACTTCCTATGGAATCCGGAAGTTCCCAAAGGCAGCTCTTCCGAGAGGAGTTGAAGCCTCCCAAGCTCTCTTGTGAGTCTACGACGGGTGAGTTGGATACTCCTGAGCCTATGCAGTTGGGAAGAACTAGGCTATCAGTTCGGTAGCACTCACGGAGGATGAATAATAACTGTGGTCTGTACTGTGGAAGGGGCAGGACATTTTATAGCCAGCCACCTGTCCTATTAGGTAAACCCTTTTCTCTAGTGGGTACCAGTACTATGGTGAGTCAGACTGGGAGTTCCCTAATTCCCATCACCCGCACACCCCTTTTTGCTCTTGTGCTGTGGCGAGACCAGTCTAAGTCTCTCCGAGTGCTCATTGACTCTGGGGCTGATGAAAATCTAAAGGATGCCACAATAGCTTCGGAGCTTGGTATTCACACTCAGCCTCTCTCTGTTCCCATGGATGCTAGGGCACTGGACTGCCGCTCTGTAGGGGAAGTCACCCATAATACTGTGCCTGTTCAATGACGGATTTCTGGTAACCACAGTGAGACAATAAAGTTTCCCCTCATTACCGCTCCCCATGTTCCGGTGGTTTTTCCTGGCTTCAAAAGTACAATCTCATGATTGATTGGATCACAAGCTCCATCCTGGGTTTGAGGCGATTTTGCCATCCCCACTGCCATCAAGCAGCACAGCCATTCTCAAGTCATCTTCCTCTCCACAGAATACCATGACCTCCTGGAAATGTTCAGTAAGGCACGTGCTACTTCCCTTCCCCCGCACCGTCCTTATGATTGTGCCCTTGATCTTCTCCTAGGCACCACATCACCTCAAGGGCGATTGTATTCTCTGTCTGGACCAGAGACCAAAGCTATGGAGGAGTACATAGAGGAGTCTCTGGCCACTGGGGCCATCGGTCCATCTGCATCTCCTGCTGTCGCAGGGTTTTTCTTTGTGGAGAAGAAGGAGAAGACCCTGTGTCCGAACATGTTCTTCATGTCAGACAGGTCCTTCAATGCCTCGTGGAGCACTAACTGTTTGTGCGAGCCAAGAAGTGTGAGTTCCACCACTCTACTATCACCTTTCTGGGATATGTCATTGCTGAGGGCAATGTTCAGATGGATCCTGGTAAGGTGAAAGCAGTGTTGGATTGGCCTCAACCAATGTCCAGGGTGCAGTTGCAACGGTTTCTTGATTTTGCAAACTTCTACTGCCGTTTCATTCGGGACTACAGCACCCTGACGCCCCGCCTCTCGGCACTCACCTCTCCCATGGTTCCGTTCAAATGGTCTCCAGTTGTTGACAAAGCCTTTGTGGATCTTAAGCATCCGTTTACAACAGCTCCCATTCTCATCCATCCAGATCCCTTGCGCCATTTTGTGATGGAAGTGGATGCTTCAGATGTTGGAGTGGGGGCCATCCTGTCCCAGCGATCTGCCCAGGACCAGAAGCTTCATCCCTGTGCCTTCCTGTCCCATCGTCTCAATCCTGCTGAAAGGAACTACGACTCCTGGCGGTGAAGATGGCGTTGGAAGAGTGGAGGCATTGACTGGAAGGAGCAGAAAAGCCATTTCTGTTCTGGACCGACCGTAAAAACCTGGAATATCTCCATACAGCCAACCGCCTTAACTCCAGGCAGGCCCGGTGGGCCCTCCTGTTTCACCAGATTTAACTTCACCATCTCCTACCGCCCAGGGTAGAATGTGAATGTGAAGCCTAATGCCCTCTCCCGCCTATACAGTTCCTCTGCCACACCCTCAACCTCTGAAACCTTTCTCCCTGCCTCATGCCTTGCTGCCACTGTAGATTGGGGTATTGAGAACCTGGTCCGTGAGGCACAATTCTCCCAGCCTGGACCTGAAGGGGGCTCGGATAACTGGCTGTTTGTCCCTAATCCAGTCTGGTCCCAGGTTCTGGAATGGGCTCATTCCTCCAGGCTGACCTGTCATCCAGGGTCCCGTTGTACGCTAGCCTTCCTTCGACAACGTTTCTGATGGCCCAAAACGGTCCCTGACATCTCTGCCTTTGTCACCACATGCACTGTGTGTGCTCAAAACAAGACTCCACGGCAAGCTCCTTTTGGCCTCTTGCAGCCACTACCGGTTCCTCATCGTCCCTGGTCTCATAAATCTCTGGACTTTGTCACTGGCCTCCCTAGGTCTGATGGCAACACTGTCATTCTGATGGTAGTCGAGCGGTTCTCCAAGGCCGCCCATTTCATCCCTCTCCCCAAAATACCTTCTGCCAAGGAGACGGCCCAGCTAATGGTGCAGCATGTCTTCCGGATCCATGGACTCCCGGTAGACATGTTCTCCGATTGGGGTCCTTAGTTCTCGTGGTCTTAACCAACCCCACTACCTGGAGCCGTCAACTGGTCTGGGTGGAGTATGTCCAGAACACTCCTCCCAGTTCTGTCACGGGACTCTCCCATTTTGAGTGCTCCATGGGGTATCAGCCTCCACTCTTCCCTGAACAAGAGCAGAAGGTCAGCGTACACTCGGCTCAGATGTTTGTCCGCCTTTGTCGACATACCTGGAGAAGAGCCAGGGCGGCTTTTCTCAAGACCAACTCCAGGTTTCGTCGACAAGCGGACCGTTGCCGGACCTCAGCTCCCCCTACCACATTGGGCAGAGGGTATGGCTGTCCACACAGGACCTGCCCCTTCGGGTTGAGTCCTGCAAACTGTCTCCTCAGTTCATTGGTCCTTTTCCCATCTCCAGAGTCCTGAGTTCCACTGCTGTCTGTCTTGTGTTACCCCGTACCCTCCGTATTCAGCCTACCTTCCATGTGTCTAAGATTAAGCCTCTGTCTTTGTCTTCTGTCCCTTCTGGCGTCCCTAGAGGGGGTACTGTCACACCCTGATCAGTTTCACCTGTCTTCATTATTGTCTCCACCCCCTCCATTGTATGACTCCAACCATCTGCCTCCTATGTCTGCATTTGGGTCTCGCCTTGATATAATCAGATGACCTGTGTCATGACGTTGGCCTGGGGGGTAGGTTTATGACAGTCATAAATACCTCTTCCCCCTTTTTCCTCTCTAACCTACTGGGGTTACATTTGCAAAACCCTTGGTTAACATAGAGATTCTGGGAACGTCAGAATGTGGGGGGAAATTAACTATATTCTGGTAATCGGAACAATTGAACATATGCGGTGGTACTTATTGAATATGATGTCAGTTCGGTTGTCATCTGAGACATTCTCATCAATGATAAGATGACATAAACTCTACAGTGGAAAGTCTACACATCAGAGTTATCGGATTCACATGGAATTGTTGTTCAATTTAAATGTTTGAATATGAAATTATTTGTGATGGGATGAAATGTGATTTTAGCTTCTAAAATGTGAGATGTAGGTTTTCATAAGATATTGCTGCTCACTCAGTGGCCCGCCCACGTGAAGAGACAGAGGATGTAAACTATGAAACACACCCCTTTTCTCCCTATAAAGCCTTGACGACAACATAACTTCCTGTTCCGAGGATATGAGGGTGACGGTCCTATGTCAGAATGGTTCAGAACGAAGCCAGCATCAGCATGAGCTTTGGTTGCGAATGGTATGAACTTTGAACTCTTATTCACTACAGAAGATATACCTCCTAGCTGTTGAGTTAGCGACCGCAGCTACAAACGCAGGTTAGGAAGGAACAGACAGAGTATCCCGTCTATCACACAACGACGTTACTACAACGTATTCAATTGACAATCAGAGACATTCTTCAAAGGACAGAGGATTCGGTTTGGCAACACGGCCTTCCATCTACCACCAACCTACTGAAGCGCAGCTCAAAGTAAATATTTATTGCATTTTCCTTTTCCAAATGGGCGGTAATTTAGAATGCATAAGATACTGTATTTACGATAGCACAGTTCGCATTTGTTCCTGTCTTCCCGCTCTTTCACTCAACCCAGACCCTTTTCCTTTGTGTAACAAGCTGTCATATCTGTTCCGCCCGCCAGGGATGTTTTCCTTTATGACGTAATTTGTAATCAAGTTGTGATTTAATTATGTGTATGTGTGATTAGTTAGGTATTTAGTAAATAAATGATCAAACCCAATTTTGTATTGCTGATTCAAATTGTTAGCCAGGGTTCTTGCAGATAACCAAGAATTTAAAACTTTCAGATGAGACTGAAGTAAGATGAAGATTAATGTTGACTGCTATGGATGTAAAATATTACTAGGTCTTTAAGAGTTTATTCGGAAGATAACAGCTCTATAAATATTATTTTGTGGTGCCCGACTCTCTAGTTAATTACATTTACATGATTAGCTCAGTAGAAAATAATAATAAAATAACTACATTCTGAGCAAATGTTGTCTGCTAAATGAGTGTAGCCCACAGCCATACGGCATAGCCAGATCAGGGCCTAACAACTCAGAGTATGCTATTCTGTTCTTCTGAAATAGACTACATTTTCTTCACTTCATGTTTTTTAGACCTGTCTAAAAAAAATAATGAATTTATTGTGAAGGTGTAGGCTATATTACATGGATTTATTAGACTCTTTAAAATGTACTGTAGATGTTCCACATGTCTGTAGGCTCTGTGGAAGCCAGGAGATGCCAAATGTGTTTATGTTAATTAGGTCAATTAGACCTGCAGATATTTGCTTGACAGTCACCAACTGATTACATTTGGTAACCACCACAGCCCTACACCTGGCACCTACTACCATACTCCATTCAAAGGCATCTTTTGTCTTGCCCATTTACCCTCTGAATGGCACACAATCCATGTCTCAATTGTCTAAAGGCAAAAAAAAATGCTCTTTAACTTGTCTCCGCAGCTAATGAAGTGGATTTAACAAGTGACATCAATAGTGGATCATAGCTTTCACCTGGATTCTCCTGGTCAGTGTACGTCATGAAAAGTGCAGGTGTTCTTAATGTTTTGTATACTCAGTGTATATTGCCATATTTAGCCCAAATGGATTCCATGTACTGTAGCCACACAAGAAAGCAGTCCCAGTATGTATGACACCTCCATATATGGTTCATTGTCCATTAGTTGGCATGGTGTCATCACTGTGTAAATGTCCTAGAACACAGGCAAAATAATTATAACAAGTTCAATGCTCAGCATCAATAGTTATATTGTTCTTTGTACCCAAACATGAGAGGTGTCCTCATCCTAGTCTTATGCTGAGGGCAGCATCGTAGCCATAGGCTAGGCTGCGTGATTGTGCATGGATAGCATACCTGAATAATGAGCCAGCCATGGGGTACCATCTGTCAGCTTGTCCCCTTGTGTGTTGGGTTTGATGTGCTTCTCAAAGAAGTCTTAAGCCTCCTTGGCAGTAGAAAATGTGTGTGTTGTGTTCTGGAAGGTCATGATTAGTTTTGCTGGATGGATGGATGGATGAAGCCCCATCTCAGGTTTAGCTTGCCTCCTATTTGACAGTTTGATGCAGTGTCCAAAGTGCCCCAATTACAGTGGAAATTAGATGTAACTCCTTTTTTTCTCCACATGAAAGCTCTCACTTGTAATTTAATGGAACTCTATGTTTTCTGATGTAAGCCAAACACATTTCAACTACCATCTGAGCAAATGGATTGTTGCACTGAAAAAGGCGGAAGACATCTGAATTGGGATTAACGACTGGCACAAGGAAACTAAATGAATGTAATGCAATGATTGAAAAATGAGAACTTCTAATTATGTTACATAACTTCTGTTACATAAATGTAGCTGTAGCAGCCCATAAAAACAATATCTCCTAGATGATAGAATTGCTTTTAATAAGGGGAATAGAGAGAGCAAAACAGAGGGAAAGAGCAAGAAGGGAGAGAGAGGATGCACATGAGAGGAGGAGTTGGTGAGCCAGAATAACAGATTTTCCTTCGTCTTTAGTCATGTAAGCTCTGCTGTCGTGTCACACCTCCTCTGAGATGTGTCATATCATTCCCTGAGTATAGATGCCTGTGACATCAGCCGCATGCAGACACAAAGGCGGCAGGGAGCGGTGTAATGCCAAGGTCCTACGCCCATTTCCAGGCGTTTCTGTACACGACAGCCAAATGAGTGGTCATCATAATGCGCGCCCAGTCTATTCCTTCCTATCCACATAGATGGGTATGTCAATCAACCATCAGAGCCAGAGTGATTTCCCACAAATGTAAATATTATCAACCAAAATAGTGGCAATAATATTTGTCAAACACATATTTTTTAAAAACTAACTGACTAAATAGACTCAGAAAAAACTATAACTAAACAAAAATTATTTTCGAATGAGACAAGACAAAATTATCTCTGTGACTAAAATCTGAAAGCTTTTCAGTGATAAGCACAATTAATATGAACAGCACAGATGCGCAGCGCAGTTCTGTTCAGCAGTAGGAAGGATGCACCAAACCCAGCACACAGCCTAAATTAGCTGGTAAGCTGCACACGATGAGTGTGGTCAGACAGGCAGACAGGCTCCGCTCCGACTCCGCCTCCTTTGCTCAGGTGACTCTCTTGCTTCCTCGAAGCTAACCAGTCACCACCAGCCTTCTAGTTAGCTACCTTTGCCTTGTTACAAAGCACAAAATGCTCAACGAACTTCAAAACAATAGCAGCATTGAGTTTAATAATAAAACAACAGTCTTCCTATGTTTTTCTCTCCCTTGAGAGAGAGAAAGAGATATCTATGTAGGCTGAAATAGGAATTTATATGGGCAGATAATTCTTATATATGTTTGTCATATTTCTGCTGTTGGGAAGAGAATAGGATGCTATGGATGTAACGATCGTCTGCGGTGGAAGAAGGTGAGGACCAAAGCGCAGCGTGGTAAGTGTTCATGTTTTTTAATAAAGTAATGAACACTGAACAGAACAATACACGACAAACAGACAGTCCTGAACGGTGCAACAAAACACAGAACAGAAAATAAACACCCACGAAAACAGGTGTAAAAAGGCTACCTGAGTATGATTCTCAATCAGAGACAACTAAGGACACCTGCCTCTGATTGAGAACCATACTAGGCTGAACACAGAAACCAACATAGAAAAACAAACATAGACTGCCCACCCAAACTCACTCCCCGACCATACTAAAACAAAGACAAAAAAAAGGAACTAAGGTCAGAACGTGACAATGGAGGCTTCTCAGAGGAGGAAGGGGAGGATCATCCTCCTCAGTGAATAAAAATACATTTAAAAAGTAAAATATTAAAGAAAGTTACCCTTTAAGTTATTCTACTAAATATATTAATGTCACCAAATAATTGATGAAAACACACTGTTTTGCAATGAAGGTCTACAGTAGCCTCAGCAGCACTCTGTAGCGTAGCACCATGGTGTAGCCAGAGCACAGCTAACTTCGGTCCTTCTCTGGGTACATTTACTTCAATACAAGACTTAGGAGGCTCATGGTTCTCACCCCCTTCCATAGACTTGCACATTAATTATGACAGAGAGAGAGATAGCTATATTTGGTTGTATTTTTTAAAACTTTCACTTAGCTAGCAAATGCAGCAGTTTAGTCTACTCAAACACCTTGCTCAAACAGAGAGGGATGCTATGTTAGCTAGCTGGCTATGATTATCCAACACTGGAGCTCTTCCAAGTCAAGGTAAGCTTTTGGTTTTATTCATTTATTGCCACCGGTGATATGAAGGTTTGGCTTGGAATGTTTTTTTTCCGCCTGGTCACAGACAGCTGATGTGTTGTGCATGTAAGTCCACAAGCGAAGGGAAAAGGTGAGAGCATATAGTTGAGAGAAGGAATTATATATGCAAAGAGCAAAGTGATCATGTTGTTTTTATGTGGATGATATGAAAGTGAACTGTGTTTGCTTGTGATCAGAGGTTTTTAAAACATTTCTAAATGAAAGCAAACAGAACAAAACAGAGATGAACATATCAGAATGTGTCCAATATAAACTCTCATTTGCAACTGTTGGACTAACGATTACACCCTAGATCAGCTAGATGCAGGCAAGAGTGTACAAGGCGGTATTGAATGCATCACTGTCTGGCTCCTTGATTACTCAAAATTCTCTCGACCTGTGTCCCTACGTTGTAAACGTTGATTCATAGGCTAGGATGTAGCAACCTTATGGGTAAATTTGACTATCATATAGTAGCCTAAACCTATCAATATCACATTGACCTGGGTAAAAGGAATATGAATGACATTCATCCAATATGGTGTAATAGAAATAAGGCCATGCTCATAAAAAATGATCATCCTCCCTCATCTTAAGGCTATGTATGTTTGTGCACATGGAAGTCAGTGATTTATGTTTACCATAGGTACAAATGTGATGTGACTAGAATGTGACTAAAATGAAAAGGGCATTTAGTTTACTAAAATGGCCCACAGTGTTTTGATAAGACTAAATTTTTCTAAATTACTAAAATGTGACTAAGGCTTAAGGATATTTTTAAGTAAAAATACTAAGACTAGACTAAATCTAAAACATGGAAAATGACAGGACAGGAAAATAACAACTTAATATTATTAGATACACACACAGGCATGCACGCAACCTTTCTTCTACACAAAAGGATTACCAAAAGTCACCAGTAAGTCCACTTTGAACAGAATGTGAAGTCATCAGTAGGGGACAACTCCTTCCTGTTCTCTACTTACGGCCTGCTTCTCTATAAAATACGTTCTTGTTCTTCATCCCCCCTCTCCTCCATTCCTCTTCCCCTCTCCAACCTCCCCCTATCTCCAGAGAAACATGTCAATTACAGAAGTCGAAACAGAAGCGATGTATGAGCAGAGGATCAATGCGATCTGCCCTGCGGTCAGGCTGACCCAAGTGACAACTTCAAAAACAAACCACTGGCCCCAGAAAGAGAGAGGGCCTGTGGATTCTAATGAGAGGCACCAAGGACATACAATCTGCTGATGATATCATTACGGCCTACTGCCTGGAGGCTTAATTCCTGCTCCTCTCCACTCCGCTCCTCTCCACTCCGCCCCTCTCCACTCCGCCCCTCTCCACTCCGCCCCTCTCCACTCCGCCCCTCTCCACCCCGCCCCTCTCCACTCCGCCCTCTCCACTCCGCCCCTCTCCACTCCGCCCCTCTCCACTCCGCCCCTCCGCCCCTCTCCACTCCCGCCCCTCTCCACTCCCCTCTCCTCTCCACTCCGCCCCTCTCCACTCCGCCCCTCTCCACACCACTCCTCTCTACTCCGCCCCTCTCCACTCCGCCCCTCTCCAATCCGCTCCTCTCCACTCCGCTCCTCTCCACTCGGCCCCTCTCCACTCCGCCCCTCTCCACTCCGCCCCTCTCCACTCCGCCCCTCTCCACTCCGCCCCTCTCCACTCCGCCCCTCTCCACTCCGCCCCTCTCCACTCCGCCCCTCTCCACTCCGCCCCTCTCCACTCCGCCCCTCTCCACTCCGCTCCTCTCCACTCCGCCCCTCTCCACTCCGCCCCTCTCCACTCCGCCCCTCTCCACTCCGCCCCTCTCCGCGAGGCTGACGAGTCTTGCTGTTGGCAACTTTTTGACTCGTTAGCTGATTGGGAGGCGCTGCAAAATTCAACCAAGTAATCTGATATGCCTATTTAGAGGGATCGGTATTGAATGACGAACAGTATCGCTAATGCAACAACCCCCGTAGAGCAGCTCATAGGTTAATGTTGCTGTCCTGCACTGCCCGACACATCCGAGTCCAGCATGTAATTTTTTTGTGGTATGTACTGTAGCATTATTGCCACAAATTCTAACACCTCTGGGGCTTCTTACTATTTGGGCTGCTAACACATTTATATTGGATTTGAAAGGCTTTAATTGTGTGTGTGTGTGTGTGTGTGTGTGTGTGTGTGTGTGTGTGTGTGTGTGTGTGTGTGTGTGTGTGTGTGTGTGTGTGTGTGTGTGTGTGTGTGTGTGTGTGTGTGTGTGTGTGTGTGTCTGTGTCTGTGTCTGTGTCTGTGTGTGTGTGTGTGTGTGTGTGTGTGTGTGTGTGTGTGTGTGTGTGTGTGTGTGTGTGTGTGTGTGTGTGTGTGTGTGTGTGTGTGTGTGTGTGTGTGTGTGTGTGTCTGTGTCTGTGTGTCTGTGTGTCTGTGTCTGTGTGTGTGTGTCTCTGTGTGAATGTGTGTTATTAATGATCAACATCACCTCCTCTCGGGTAACATGGGTGTAGATGACAGTGTTATCCCTCTGGGGGATTTTGCCATTAGTATCTGTTCGATTGGTAGAGAATGAGACATAGAATTAAACAGAACCCCTTCTATTTTGGATCAACTTTATAATCAACTCCCGCCATAGGGAGTCCAATGCGCCTAAATCTACATGGATAGAAATCTACATGAATATAGCACCTGTTTCATGCTTTTTCATACATTTCCAAGTCCATTCATTGGTTTTCTTGTGTGCTATCCAACATGGCAGATGAAACTCCATGAGCTATATTGAACATAAATAAATGTCTGTCCTAATACTATAGATGAAATAGGATCTATTGGACTACCGTATTGGGAGTTTGTATTTCTGTTGTATAAAACAATTGGCATTTCTTCACACATAAAAAGTATAGATAAACACTTTTGCCCCTCAGGCACAAACCGTTTTCAACAGACACAATGCGAAAAGCCCTTTTGTAAGGTGAAGGAATTTAGATACAGTAATGTTGACCTATTCATTTAAATTGATGGGGAAATACACATCACAGGTCCAAATACCTGCCAAAGTAATCTTTGATATGAGTGAACAGGTAATGTCAGAGATAGAGAGAGCGAGAGGTCTGGGGTCCGCTCACCAACCAAGAATTTACAACATGGGACAAACACCAAATTGAGACTATGCATGCAAAATTCTGCAGACTCAACCAAATCATGAGAAAACAACAATATAATTACTTGACACATTGGAAAGAATTTACCAAAAAATTGAGCAAATTAGAATGCTATTTGGCCGTAAACAGAGAGTACACAGTCACAGAATACCTGACCACTGTGACTGACCCAAACTTAAGGAAAGCTCTGACTATGTACAGACTCAGTGAGCATAGCCTTGCTATTGAGAGAGGCCGCCAGACCTGGCTCTGAAGAGAAGACAGGCTGTGTGCACACTGCCCATAAAATGAGGTGGAAACTGAGCTGCACTTCCTAAACCTCCTGCCAAATGTATGACCATATTAGAGACACATATTTCCCTCAGATTACACAGATCCACAAAGAATTAGAAAACAAACCCAATTTTGATAAACTTCCATATTTACAGGATGAAATACCCAGTGTGCCATCACAGCAGCAAGATTTGTGACCTGTTGCCACAAGAAAAGGGCAACCAGAGAAGAACAAACACCATTGTAAATACAACCCATATTTATTTATTTATTTCCCTTTTTTTCTTTAAATATTTGCACATAATATGACATTTGAAATGTCTTTATTCCTTTGTAACTTTTGTAAGTGTAATGTTTACTGTTCATTTTTATTGTTTATTTCACTTTTGTTTATTATCAACTTCACTTGCTTTGGCAAGCCCTTAAATTGAAATGACTTGAATTGAATTGACATAGAGAGTGAGCGAGAGAGAAAGCACTTCTAGGAATCTCAGCACATACCCCTACAGCCGAGTGAATTAAGAGCCAAAGAATTGAATGTGGCACAATGCGGCTTGGAGCTGACAGAGAGATGGCTCATAGTTCCTGGCTTTTCTGGAGCCCAGTACAGGGAGACCATGCAGACAGACAGGCAGGCAGGCACTTCCAGAGAGGGGAGAGAGCGAGAGCATCTCAGCCAACAGCAGAAGCCCCACATTATGTAACCGTCTCATGCTTTTGAGGAAGCCAACGCACGTTCCTCTGCACCTCAATGTGACGGTGGTATGGACAGGGGGAAGAAAGAGGATGGCCCATCACCACCACTTGAAAGACGTAGAGGAAAGCGAGCTACCTCCCTCTCTCTGTCGGTATGTGAGGTCTCAACCAATTAACTTTCACTCAGCATAAAACAGAGAACAGACAATTTCCTACTGAATTGAAATTAACTTTAGACTCCTATCTTAGACACTGCATATAATAAACTGGTGTTTTTTCCAGACTCTCTCTCTCACACTCAGAACATTCATGGTTAGTGAACGAAGAAGAACATTATTTATATGAGTGTCCCCACGGACTGCTTGTATCTTTAAGAAAGAGACGGGGAGAGCTGTGAAAGGGGAAGTCAATAGCCATTGGTTAGTGTGTTTTCTAACTTCAATGTGCATTAGAGAGAGGAAGAGAGTCAGGGACAGAGAGACAGAGACAGAAACAGAGACAGAGAGAAATAGAAAGAGAGAGCGAGATAGACAGAGACAGAGAGAGATAGATAGAGAGAGAGAGAGAGAGAGAGAGAGAGAGAGAGAGAGAGAGAGAGAGAGAGAGAGAGAGAGAGAGAGAGAGAGAGAGAGAGAGAGAGAGAGAGAGAGAGAGAGAGAGAAGATAAGGAGGATAGAGATCATCATTTGGGTAATAGTAGGGCTCTAGGACCTTCTTCTGATTAGGATGTTGTTGGAGAGCTTTACAGTACTGTACATCAGTTTAACCAGGGGACATCACTCTGTTATGTATTGTTATTTATGTCAACTTAGCCTTGTCACCAAACCAAAACTACCCCCTGAGACATACCAGCCATAGAAACATGTGTTATTCCTTCCCTTGCCTGTGCACAATTTCACTTAATGTCCCGTTGAGTCCCTGACACATGTATTGTATGTGTAATAAGCTGCAACGGTCTCACTCTTATGCATTTGAATTGTCCATTCCCCAAGAGACACATACATGTATGAACTGTCAGTTCTCAAGTATTATCTTTGGTTATAAAAGTAACAGAAAGCATAGTACGCCAAGTCATAAAAGAAAGATTTGTTGGCATTTTAATCATTTATTACACATTGATAAAAATGTCAACGTGACCAGGTTTATTTAAAGACGTATGTTGAGAATCAGATTCTACTGAGTCATTTTATAACAAAACCAGACATTTGCAGAAGATGCACCTTTCCATCCAATCCAACAGAATCCTTCCCCTTCTCCATCATCGTTTGTAATTTACCAGATGTTACATATCAGTGTGTGTGGATGCCTTTCACCCTCATCCATTATATATCTGCAACATTTGCGCTTCAGAAAATGTGGTTTTATTTCAGATTTAAATATATTTGTATGCCTGATAAATAAATGCACAAGAAAACAACAAACTCCCACAGGCACCTAATATTGATCAAAGACCCAACTTTGAAAAGCAATGAGGGAGGATTCTCGATGGGGGATCACTTGGTCTCCAACATAGGGGATCGGTTTGAGGTGCTTTTACATGTTACAGCTGATGAATGTAAAAAGGTAAGGGGTTGGAAGCTCATGTTTGAAAATGTGCCACAGATTCCACAGCCAGTGCTATGGAGCAAATACAATGCCTTCCTAAATGATTATGCCAGAATAACAACAAGTGGGATGGGTCCACTTTCCACTATGAAAGGAATTGTAGCTGAGGTTTTCATTTGCTAAATGATAGAGGAACCCTTCAGGGATTTATTTATCTCTAAAACTAAATTGCTACCTATGTGGAAAAGAAAAACATTTATTTATCCAGTCTGCAATTCATCAGTCTCAGATTATATGATCAAATCTGATTAATTTTATCCTCAAATAAAAATATGTATGTTAACTTGATATACTTTAGCTTGAGGTTTTCAATTTACTAACTTTATTACCATAACCCCCCGCCCCCCCCAGAAAAATGCATTCGACATTCAAAGCCATCATCTTTCCATCAACCATCATTAGATTCAGACATGTACATCAAGAAATAATGGTAGAGTAATTCACAATCACTATCAACTTTGTGATTACCCAGCAGAAAAAAATGGTTAAATGGCTAAGTAGATTGCATGGTTTTTTAGCTTTTTACAACACCTTTTTAATTGGACAAACAACGGTCAAAGAAAAAGTGGATTAACGTGATGCAAAGCTGTCCTTGCATAGCACAAAGCTGACTACATACATGTAAAGTATACTTCTAATGTGCAAAAGGCATAACAATAGGTTGGTACAAACAATATTTATCATTATCTTAGCTAGTATCTTTTATGAAATAGTCATATATGCATTATGTATATTATATATATATTTATACTCTTTTCGTCATGATATTAAACATCCATACAATACGTTTGAATTGAATTATCCATGTATTTATATTTGTACATTTCACACGGAACTTGT